>NC_060913.1:14757672-15065569 GCF_021234035.1 Daphnia pulicaria
AAGGGTATGTTATTTATTATCTCTTGATTTCAATGCCAGATTTTCATGTTTATTTGTTTTCGCCACAGCTTGCGAGCATACTGGATGGAATCTGCACACAATCGGCAAAGTTTGAACGAACCAGACACTGGTTATGATCATGCTCCCCACTTGATAACCAGCACAATATCTGCCCAACTTCTCTCTACTTCATCATCTGCTTCCATGGTAGACTCAAACAATGAACCTCAAGCCCTCTTCACCGAAGGGAGTCTACCAGAAGACCATGGGCTCGACCAGTTCATCACCACTCTTATCGAAAACCACATTTGGTTGATTGGGGTTTTAACGGGAATCATCATCATCCTAGTAGTGCTCAGTTGCTCTCTCAGAAGTAACTACTTTCAAGAAAACTACTTCTTTACCAGGGCCAAAGAATGGGTGCATCTGCCTTTGCTGCAGCAGTCTGGCCAGGACTCACTGCTGACAGCAGAGAATGGTGTAAACCCCAACAATGTCCCCGTCAGTGAACCTGAGCCTCAGTTGACTCCTACTCCTGCTCAACATGCTGACCTGTGCTCCTGGGTCTCGGAAACGAGTCCAGACGAACGACAAACTAAAAGGAAGTCATCTTGGAACGAAGCTGAACTCAACAATCAACACAATTTGACATCAGCTGTTGATATGTCGACGCTGTTATTGACGGAAACGAGCCTTGAGCAACCAGAGTTTCCAGTTCAGCCAACAACACCCAAGAGTCCTTCTTGTGACTCAAATTTGGATTCGCTCAGAAATAGTTTCAAGGCCCAAAAGAACCATTTTGTCTTCAATGCCGACATTTTCCTGACCAAGTCGGAGAGTTTAGACGAAGCTCACAGTCGATCTCAGCCCCGCGAAAAGTGTTTTAAAACCAATCGAAGTGTCGACGAAATCCTGTCACGACAGGACGATAACCAGACCGATTCACAGTCACTCGATCAGCAACATACGAGCACATCCAGCATTCCTTGCACCCCATTAAAATGCCGAAAATTGCAGGAAAGACGTGGCTCAAATCATTCTTTGACCATCGCCGTCAGCAAGCCAGCCGAAACAAATATTTTGCCGACTGTCGTCACACCAAGAGAGTGGTTGGTTTTACTGCAAACATTCTTTATGGTTGGAATTTTCATTTTTTATTATTTTTATTACAGCTCGGCGGCGCAATTTCTTTTGACAGCAGGTAATTGCATGGATCGTCGACAACTTCAATCTTGTCTCAAAGATGTCAAAGCTCTGCACGCCGAATTCTGGTCGATCCCGACCAACGCATCTGAGCTCTGCGAACAAGTTTCGGGTTGTTCCATGAAAAACCGCTACCGTTACGTCTTACCCAACCCTCAAAGTCGTGTCAAACTTCCCTTACTGACGGATGCCTCTGACCTTGCCAGCACTTACATCAACGCCAATTACGTCAGAGTAAGAATAGAGGAGAAAATCCCTTTTTCCCCAAAATCAAATTTGCATGCTAATGAGATTTGTGCATTTTTCAGGCAGAAAATGGGGACGCCCGCGCTTACATCGCTACTCAGGGACCATTAGATAATACCATCAACGATTTTTGGTTGATGGTGTGGGCAGAACGGGCGCCAGCCATCGTCATGATCACAAAGTTGGTGGAATCGGGAAAAGCCAAGTGCGAGCCCTATCTTCCAGATGGCGAAACGGGTCGCTATGGCGATGTTATCGTCATCCAAGAGTCAATATCTGAGACTTCCGGCTGCACTGTGCGACAGCTGTCACTAAAGGTCTGTCTTAAACATGCACCAGATAACAAACAAAAACAAAAAAATAGATTGGACTGATTTAGAATTTTTTGTTTTAATATCTAGCGAGAAGGAGAAGAAGAAATTCATCGCACCGTTCACTATTGGTATTGCGACTGGCCGGACCACAAAACGCCAGACAATCCGCGCACCTTAGTGGATTTGGCCGTAATTATCGAATCTCTTCGACGGGGAAGCAACTGTCTTCTCCTGTCGTCTCCGCGTTCGTCATCGCCTCCAATCGAGTACGAACGAAATGACTTTTTTTTTTCCTCATTACATTTTTTCTAATTTATTTTTCGTCTGTTGACGGACAAATTCAGATCGGGACCTATTGTCGTACACTGCAGCGCGGGAGTGGGCCGTACCGGCTGCTTTATTGCCATTTGCCAAGGTCTAAGTCAACTCTTAGCCGAAGGCAAAGTCGACATCCTTGGGATTGTTTGTTCCCTGCGCTGTGACAGGTAATTTAGCGAGACGTGCTTCACCATCAGTTTACTCTCTTCAAGCTTTTCCTTCCTATTTTTGACTTTCTTTCTTCCACCGGGGCTTTGCGCTTTATATTTGCCCAAGGCCTTGTACGAGGAACTTGACAACTGATTACTTTCGCTTTCCAAGTAGACGATAAAATGTTTTCCCACATACAACGATATCATCAGCTGGATTCTTCTTTTTTTTTTCTCCTTCTTTTTACGTTTGTTATATTTCTTCTTCTTTTTTTCCTTCCTTCCTTCCGTCCTGTTATTATCATTATTATTATTGTCGGGAGCAATCGCCACCAGCTGACGACACACAACTGCAATCATTACGACCGCACAACAATAACCGTTTTCTTTTTTCTTCTTTTATGTGGCTGGGCTCGAATCCGTCATTCTTTTATTACGGATCGTGTGCGTAGGGGAGGAATGGTTCAGACGGCGGAACAGTACGAGTTTATTCACCGCGGCCTGTGCCTCTTTGAGAGGAGCACTCTCTCCGATTACGCCGGCGACTAATGGTCCACCGCCAGTCCCAAAACTCTACAAGGCAACTCTCGGCAAAAATGAAAGAAAAGGAAGTTGTTTTTTTCTTTTTCTTTTTACAATATGCTCCCCCCCACTATTACTCGTAGCAAAAATAGCACAACAACAACAACAAAACGAAGGCAAATCCCCTTCGCTTTCACCCGCAATCGTGTGCTGTAGCACACAGGTAACAAATGATTCTTGTCGGAAATATTGATGTATTATTGCGAGACTATGCACCCCCCACCCCCCCCCCCCCCCCTCCTCGCTTCATTCTACAAATAACAAGAGTGCAACAACATCTAGAATTGATTCTACTCTTGAAACCACAACGGGGCTCCCGTTTTATTTCGTTTGGGCTCAAAGAGGAGCCGTACCTGAATGCAACACAAAAACAATCCGCCAACTGCCCACCGCTTCGCCCTAATTTTCCAACAAATTTGTCAAACGGGTTCAAAACAAGTTTCGATATTAGAAGATGAAGGCCATGACGACTCGATATTAGTTGATCAAGTGAAAACAAGTAGGGAAATCAACGTACGTCAAATTCGAGTTTTAGTGCAAAACCGGAAAGATATGTCAATATGGACATGTCTCTCTTAATTTCTATCCTATATTTTTTTTAAAGTTGTTCCTAATTTTGTCTATCCACCGCACTGTTATTATTATCCGTGTTTCTTTTTTCTGAGCCAATTATTTTGCTTCATCGAAGAAAAAAGAAAAATGTTTTTGGTAGATCTCACTGCGATGAATCTGCGTGCCGATTTGAAGAATGCGCCCCATCACCCTACCAGGGGTAGTAACTATAGTAGATTTCTCCTCCTCAATTTCGTTGTTTGTTATTTCAGTTTTCTCGATTGTTTTTCTGGTTTCTTTTTATCAAGTATTACCTTCTTCTTTATTCAGAAACAACAAAAAAACATAATATAGAAAAAATGCAAAAATGTCTTGGTATCTTTCCCGCCCTGTCACGTAAAAAACTATTCAACGTGGCTAGTGATTTTGTGTAATAATTGGGAGCAACGTTTGTGTCTGTACCCTGCGCCACTCTTCTTTGCCTCTGCTCTTTTTGCTGCTGTTGCTTAGAATCTGTGTGTGTGTGATTATGTGTACATGTGGCATATCGATTGCGTTATAATGTCGCTGCTCTGTCCCGCTCTCTCCCCTTCTCGGCAAACATGAAACGATGATCTTGTTACATGTTCTTTATCCAAACAAGAATATAAATATATATATATATTATAAACGCATAACAAAAACGAATAAATCGATATCGGTATAAAAACAAAAAAAAAGAAATCTTTTGTTTCTCGTCCGTGTCTAGGAAACGCAACACTCTCCCGTGTTTGTCGCACGTCTTGCGACGTGGTGTTTTTTCTTCCACGGGTGGGTGGGTGGAGGGAAAGGAGTTGGCTATTTATTTATTTAAATATTCCAGTCTCGTCAAGTCACTCTCTGGGCTCCTGAAAAGAGAGGCGAGCTCCCTCGGAGCAGTAGAACGAGCTTATGCAAAGTTGGGATGCAAAGCGGGAGCGAAACGAGGCAACGCATACGAGCGCTTTTCGATTCGAAATTTCGTTAGCTTTAATGACGAAAAAGGGTCTTCTTCACCCGCCACCAAACATCCTCCAACTTGAATGCTAATGAGGCGCGAACTAAACACAACCAGGCAAAACCACCACCACCAACCAACCGAATCTTCTTCTTTCTTTCTTTTTCTCCTCCGCCATTTTTCGTGTAGAAACAGCTGGTGCCACTAGCTGATGTCGCGCGTGAACGTTCGTTTCCATCGCCTTTCCCCCCCACCGGTAATGAGGACCTCACACACAGAGACTCTCCTCTACCAAATAAACATATACAAAGCGCCTATTGATTTCTGTTGAACATTTTTTCCCCCTTCGTTATATATGACGAACGACGGCTGGTAAGAAAACGACAAATCCATAAAGACAAAAGAATCTTGATCATAAAAGAGAAAGAAAAAAGATCGCCCCCAATAGCTCGTGAATCCCTCCTACGGGTTTCTCTCTGTACGTTTTTCCCGACCGGTGTGCAAGGACGATGACATGCGACTTTGTGAGTCACGCAAAGAATAGGCGTTCTGATTTTCAGTGATGAATAATGGAGAGCTATGCCATACGTACAAGAAAATAACAGACTTGCGCGCACAGGATTATATCAAAAGATGTGTGCTGCTGCTGCTGCCAAAAAATAGAGGAGATCCCCGACTATACACACACACACACACACACACACATAGACTAAAGTAGCAAATCGAGTTTGCTGGGCAGGACGCAGTGATGAGGCATTTGTGTGATGATTTGAGGAGGCGAGGGCGGAAATCAAGCGTCAGCCAGGCGCGGGCTTACATCATTAGACTGCCGACACCTTGCACACGAGGCCGTCTTCCAGCGTCCCCGATACCGGAAACAAACGGGAAACCATCTCTTGATACAAGTCCCGAAAAATAAAAATAATAAAAAAAGGGAAACAAACGGAGGAAGGATCTTGGCTCACACAAAAAGAAGAAAGGGGGAAAAAAGAAGAGCTAGGAGGGGAGAATAGATGGATCAATGCCCTTTACATATACATATATATATATATATAGATCCAGAAGCATCGCAGTCTAGAGAGAGAGAGAGAGGAGATCAAAAGGATTTCGGAGAGAGAGAGACAGAGCCTTACGTGGTGCGTGAGAGCTCGTCGGCACCGCATTAGATTTGAATATAATCAATGATGTACAATCGAATCAGGGAGCTTTTCGCGGCTGCCATCACCACCAAAGCGAAATGAAGAAAATTCCTAAAACCTCTTTCGTCTTTCTTTTCTTTTCTTTTCTTGTCTTATCAAAGTCTATATCCGCCCCGCCATCGTTTCGGCATGTGAATAAACGCCATCAGTGAGCCCGACAGGCAAAAGATCCTTTTTCATAAAACATGAGCCTCGGATAGACACACAGAGTTCCCTATAGGGTCGCCTCACCAACCAACCAACCAACCGTTTCTTCAAAATTCAAAACAGAAATTAAAAAAAAAAAGGAAAAAGTGTTAAAATATTTAAGACTCACTTTCTTCGCTCCCGTTTTATACGCGTTGGGCCCTTTGAAGTCAAACTATAAAGGAATAGCTTTTAAAAAAAGTTGGGAGCTGATATCATAGCCCACCCCTCTCTCTTTTAACTTGAATTTTGTAATAGCTTTTTAAACGGCAACGTTGTTACAGCAGCAGTTAGAAGCAGCAGACTAATGAAACTAAAGTGCGTTCCATTCCATTTCCAACTTGATAACGGGGACCCTCTCTGTAAAAGCTCTGCGCGTATGCAATAGGTTGGATGGTCTGCCCTGTACCACCAGCACTTTAATGTAGTGCAATCGAATTGCAAATCTAAAAAGAAAAAAGGAATTATACGAACTGGAGAGCTGAGAGAGAAAGAGAAAGAAAAACTTTTTCCCCATTGGTTGTAAGAAGAAGAGAGATGGATCGCATCATGGGGGAATATATATACTAAAAGGGGGAAAAAGAGCTGGGCGAAAGGTTTTCCCTGCATCCGCGGCTTGATCATTCCGGATTAGGTATTATAACGAGACAGGTTGACGGATGAGACACATACAAAGCGGATGGGAAGTGGGTGGAGGAGGCCAGCCCCCCAAAAAAGGGCCAGACAGTGGCTCGGGAAAAAGAAGAAAAACCCAACAGCACGAGGAAGAAGAGCCAAGAAAAATGAGAAAAACTCACGCACAAAACAAACAAAAGAGTCTATATAGACTATAGATATATATACAGAGAAGCGGGAGCGGGAGCAGCAGCAGCAGCCGCTCTGTTGGGAAATAATGGCTTTATATATTGTAAATGGATCCTGCCGGGCATCAGGATCTCTTGTGTTCCTCCGCTGCCATGCCCAGGGTATCCAGTGGCACAAGCATTGTTAGGCAAGGCATCCCATTAAAGCTCCCAGTCTGTTTGTGTGCAATATTATATGTGTGTGTGTGTGTGTCTAATACCTCTAGAGATCATCAGCCAGTGTCTTGTCGATCTCATTTCCCCTCCACCAAACATCTCAAAGGAAATTCGAGACGATGATGGACGCGCCGCAGGGGGGGGGGGGGGGGGGGGGAGCAGCAGCCCAGTCTTAAAAAGAAACTTGTAAACATTTATTAAATGTTGCGCGTTAGCATTCGTTAACATCAGTCAGTGTCAATTTTCGTTTTTAGCCCAGAGACATATCCGTTGAGGAACAATTTTCCAACCCACACGTGCAACTTTCGCTCTTTGGCCGCTAGGAGAATTCTTGGCCACCGAGTGAAATATGCGGCTCGATCAAAGCGATCGAATTTGAAATTCATAAATTATTCACAGAGAGGGAGGGGACAACAACAACGACACACACAAAACTTGGGAGGAGGGAGAAAAAAAACGATGCCGGTCCAGTGATGGTTTTCCCTATTTCAGTTATTGCTTTGCCTATAGTATATTGCGCGCGTTCTAGGCCATTTCAGGAATAGAGAAATAAATCAAACGGCAAGTTTATGTTTCGTGGAGGAGCAAGTCACAGAAAGGCGAGCGATGGATAATTTACGGTAGCAGGAACTCCAACTTAATCATTCACGTTTTCAAAGGAAATAAATAAATTTTTAGAGTTATTGATTTGAATCAAGAAGAAACCCCCCCCCCCCCCCTCCTAAAAAAAACAAACCGAGAAAGAACCGAGGAGGTTTTGGTACTGCAATACGCCATCGAAAATATCAAAAGATAATTTGACAGTCTGTCACTTGTATACTTAAGAGTCAAGGCGAAAAATGTGGCGAATGGATATCCGATTAGCCGGGCTCAAAAAAGTCCACATCGTTGCCGGTAACACCGTCATTCACTATGTACAAGCGATTGGGTATACTAGGAGGGACTCGCGAGAAATGGCCCAGTTCAGAGTATATGCACCATCATCAGCTCAATCATGTAGGAGCAGCAATTGTCTATAATTCAATCCCTCCTCGGCAGGTTCCTAATGTCGATCCATTTTCCAGTTAGCCCATTTCCTTCATTACATTTTTAGAAGGTGAAATGGTGGCTGATATTAACTTGACCATCATTTGCGCATTATTCGTAGGTGTGTCATTCCGAGAAGCAAGTTAAGTCAAAAATCAATTCGGATTCTTCTCTCTCAGACGATCTGCCAAGGAGTTGTTTTTGCAGAGTTGCAGAGAAAGGAGCCAGAAATCTATTACGCAAACAAGGTTCACTTGTGCTATCGAGTTTTTCTCTTTTTAAAAAGCAAAATGTGCGAGGAGGGTGTGGTGAAGAGAAGCCTCGACGACTATGACTGATTGCTCCTCATTCAAAAACGTCGGGGTACATTGGAGGGGGTGCTCCTTCCTGGACTTGAGCCTGTCAATGGCTGCGCTGAAATAGGTGGTGACAGTGGCCCAAAAAGGCCCAGGCCTTCTTTTTAGATGGATGATGCCTCTCTCTCTCCCCCCACCACCACGACGAAATCATAAGAGTGTAGACACACTCATCCGGGCGCGCAACATCCACTGGCTTCAGCTATAAAAACCCAGCCAGATATAATATGCACCAAACAGTAAAATAAAAAAAGGAAACCTCAACTTTGATTCGTTCCAAATAGGATCTCCTAGGCCTCCTATCATCTGTAATATTGGCTGGCTCAGACTAGTATATATCTACAGCCCTCCAGTAGAGCTGTGTGTGTGTGGTGTGGAACCACCGTATATAAAAGCTACTCTCCTTTCAGACTGTATCCAGCACCAACCTTGTAAATGATATATTCCCATTCAGGAGCAAAGAAAAAACCTTTTCTCTCCCATTTTTTCCTTTCTAGTCGACATTGAACGCGCGCTTCTTTCGCAACACCGGCCAACTCCACCCACCTCTTTGATCTATTCTTTGCCTGGCCCATAGAATAAGCCTGGAAACTTCTTATTCTTCTGTTATGCAGTATACCTTTTTTGTTTGCTATTCACCGTCGGGTTTGCCGCCGCCGCCGCCCCCCACGCCCTTTGAGCGATGAAAGTGCGCTCAGCTAGAGACGTCGATATCCGGCGGATCCCGGAGTCACTACCAAATTAGAATCTCGCATACATCAGATCAATTTCCCCATCTACCTATTTTTATGTCTCAAATGAAATGAAAGCAGAGATCGGGAGAAGAGAAAGAAAAAACCGCACAGCGGGAAAATGTGTGTACGAAGGTTGTTGTGTGGCGGCACATAACCGCCTTTTCTCTCTAACCTTGTTTGTTATATACTCCCGACGAGGTAGTACCTTGTTACCCAGGGAACTGTGCATGGATACATGCAGAGTCGGATGCTCGGCGGAGCGGAGGGGGGGGGGGGGGGCCTACAGGATATATTACACACGCAAGGATCGAGTGGGATCCTTTTTTCTTTTTTTGTTTTGCCTTTTTGGTTGCGCATCTCTTATTCTCCGATTTGGCGACAGAGATAGAAAAAGGAGAGGGATGCCTACTCGCCTTTTATATCGTGATATCATCTCGCAGCTCCATAAATTATACGGAGAAAAGAGAGAGAGAAATGCGGAACGTGTAATTTAGGGATCCCTCTCTCTCTCTCTCTCCCCTCTCAATCTTCTTCTTCTTCCAGCCCATTCCGGCAGCTGGAGCAGTCTAGCTGCTATATATATTGCCGCTGTACCCAGTACACACACCCTATCAAACATGGGGGAGAAGAAAAAGAAGAAGAAGAAAAGAAAACAAGAGAGACGCTCAGACTGAGATATGCGTCCTCGTATTTGCCCCGTAACGGCTTGATATGGGCAATAGCGCCATCACCCCTTGCCTCCAATCGGCATCTGAACGACGTCCAAGACGATATTCCGTTCGTGAAAAGAGAAGAGGACGGGGGGGGGGATCCACCCAAAAGAGCAAAAGAAAAATCGATCGTGACGCGACTTTTATCCGAATAAAATAAAAAGAAAGAAAGAAAAAAAGATGGAAGGGAATATAACCCGGCCATCATCCCAGCTCTTCTTCGCTTCTTCTTTTTCTTCTTTTTTACAAGGGCCAAGTTTTACAACCACTCCCCTTCTCCCATCAAAACCCCTTCCCTACTTTATAGTACAAGTTCCCATCTCCTTCCTTCCGGCGGATTTAGCACTCACTGGCCGACAATTTTTCTCGTATTGGCGGCCCATCAAAATTCAAAAGGCATTTCTTATTCTCCTATCCCCCCCCCCTTTTCTTTTATATTTTAAGACGGCCGAGGATTTGTATCACATTTCTCCCACCCAATGACACGTCACAAATCGCATCAATAACTAATAAAATGAACGAGAACAAAAAAAGAAATCCCATCGTTCCGTGACACAAAAGATTTGACAACTATTCATTTTTCGAATCAAAATCATTTTTTAAAAAACCTAACCATAGCGATACTGTTAACTCGTCTTAAACAAAAATCATATTTTCTTCAAGTCAAATCATCCAGACTAACAAAAAAGAAGAAAAAACTGTCAAGCGCGCAACATTTTAAAAACTTATTTCGTTTTTTTGTCTGTTGCTCGCTACGCTGGTTCCAGGCTCTTAAACACGAAATCTTTTCTTCTTCTTCTTCTTTCCTCGTCGTCGTTATAATGTTACGATGGATTCAAATAAATGGGGGAAGGGGGGATGAAAAAGAGATGGGGAAAAAAAATTGCTCAGCTAGAGATGATGCGCTACGTCGTTATTATGTGAAACCCTGAAATATAAAAGAGTCCTCGAGGGTTGCAGGAGAGCGTTATACAATAATAACACACCACCACCACCAACCCACCACCATCATCATCATTCAAATCCGCCAACAAGCCGGGATCCGACCGCGCTCCCCTCATCCACATCCATCCCTGCGCTATAATATTCTTTTGGCGTCACACATTTTTGTTTATATATAAAACTGGAAGAGACAAAAGAAGAGATCAATAACGGATCGGGACTTACACTTTTGTTTGTCCGGGGGGGCTGTGTGTAGAGAGACAAAAATCGTCATTCGCCGTTTGTATTGTGATGCCAAGAAGTTAATGGCCTCCACTGCCGGCCACTCCCTCGTCCTATTTTCACGGGCCTATATCGTCGAATCCATCGAATCCATCGGCCCCTTTAGCGTGGACATGGTCTCCTCTTTTTCCCCGTTTGTACGCCGACGAATAGTCGCAACTAAATAAATAAATAAATAAATGCATTTCTTTATGTTTATCCACTGGCAACAAACAAGATTCCTGCTAGCACACACACACACACACACACACACACACATTTATTCCCCATGTGTATTGCGTTTGCTCGGCTCTAGTTGTGTACTACACGAGAGAAAACACATACACAAGAGTCGGAGGAGTCTAGTACGAAATGCCTTTCAGTCTATAAAGCAAAGGGCGGCGTGGTCTTAATAGAGTTGAGTATGGCGCGCCGAGCTGTGGAGCATAGCGTCACCGAGCTGGATAAGATGGATGGGATTGAGACGGCGGCACGCGACCTTATCTTCATCATCGAGTTGGACAATCACACACCAATGGGCGTACCATACACACACATAGCACACATACATATACGGCCAACATCGACTCGACTACTACATCAATATTAAGTAGTACACTGCTATATTCTTATACCATTAATGGACGTGCCTGACGTCGGGCCCATCGCATATAGTAGAGACCCAATGATTCAATCAAAAGTCAATAACGTCGCCGCGACCTTCTCCGTTCAGTCAGTTTTTTTTTTTCTTTTTATGGTTGACGGGAATTTGGCATCAACTTGTGGTGTGCAATTGGCGTACATTTACGATTCGACATGGGGAAAAATCACGTCGTTTCGTTTCGAGTAAAAAAAGTTTTCGGCGGGAAGAAACACGACAAGAAAATAAGTTATCCAAAAAACCTGTGCGAAATGTTTTAGTATAAAAAGGAAAAGTAGCGCACGAGTCAAAAATAGATGATCGATTTCGAATCTGTTTCCTCTCCTCCTGGGCAATCATTCGTGACTATATATTGAAAGCACTAGAAGACCTTTCAGACTGAAAAACCCCACATCCATTTCGTTACAAAAGACTTTCTTCGATGCCATTAAACTCTGTACACACACAAGCCAAACTAAAATGGAGAGACACACACTCTCACTGCGTGTGTCATCACAGTTTGGACGTGAAAGGTGCCAGAGCAGAGTCCAGGGATGTACATGTGCACACAGGGATGAGTTTGGACGATGTGTCGTTGTGGGTCCGACACGGATTTTCACTCTGCGACAAACAGGGGACCCAACACGGCGCCGTTAAATCCCTTTTGCTCTAGACACACTCGGGGAGATAAAATGGGAGACCAAACGTCCGTCGCAGATATCTTAGCCATGCACTATACGATTCTATCCTGTTATTTGTAGTATTCAAATGCTGATAGTGCACTCTCGACCACCCGAAATGTGTTTTAGAAAACACGGCGTCTGTCGTGATATCATCATTCTTTTGGGCGGTAGATTTGAAAACAATGGATACATTTAATCGGTCAGAATAAATGTCTTGATCGGAAAGATTCATTCGATAGAGTGAAGATACCATCAACTACGATGTAATAACACTCTCGATCGCTTTTCTTGGCTGGACATATCCGTTCAAATATACTAGGATTCAAACTTCCGGGGGGAAGTCTCTCTTAGTGATTTATTCATTTTATTCGCTTTTTTTTTCGATTGAAAAAAAAAAGACAACATCTCAATCTTTTTTCCATTGGGGTTTCCGGATATATGAATGCGGATGACCGGATGGATGTGGGGGGGAGGCAACAAGAGCAGCCGCTGGAACCATTTGTACAAAAGGGTTTGCGCTTTTCTTTCCCATAGTACATATTCTCGGAAGTTGGATATCTGGACAAGTGCATTTTTTGAGCGAGGGAGAGACTAGAAAAGAGAAGATGAAAGGCCATTGATAACAACGGGGCAAACAAAAAAAAAGGAGTAGCTATAAAGTTCGTGAAAGAAGGCGGGGCCGTCAAAAAAAAAATTCGACTATAAAAGTTTTTTTGATGAAAGAAAGAATGAAGAAAATCGTTGAAGCAAGTGGCATCTATATATACACACACACATGGTGTGAATGCGTAGAGTGTGTGTGTGTTGATGTCTCTCTCTCTCTCTCTCCCGAGAAGGGATTGATGATTCTTCCGTGGGAATAAGAAAAGAAGGTAAGCGGCTTTGCAGGCGTTTCAAAGCCAACACGAGAGAAGTGTGCAGAGAGATAGACGAGCATCTTAGAGAGAGAGAGTGAGACACACATCACGCCAGAAAAGACACACACACCAAAGTTAGCACTGCCGACTTCTCATCGCCATCCTATAGCTTCGTAATCCTCATTGAAAATCAAGGCCCAGTGAGCACACAAAAGTCATCGGCACACACACATCCAGCAGCTATATAGAGCACTCGGATGGAATCGCCCCTGCAATCATTATCCCACCTTCTCATCTCTTTTCCGGGCTAAAGTTAGAAGATCGTCAATATCTGCGCTCATTGGAAGCGACGAGTCAGACGACGGCTTAGACTTGACGACGCGCCTCAGCTGTCTCCATCTCATGTTCGTTTAACACAAAAAGAAATTCCATCCATTTTATATTTGCGACATTGCGACAGAGTCGACGGAGCTCAAAAAAATAAAGTTGCGACATGCTGAAATGATCAACGACTGTTAGCTCATGTCTGCCTCGACTTGAAAACGAATTCGGAGCCTTTTCCCAACTCAATTTCGTTTAAAGTCGCACCTCAACTTGTTTTACATTCAAATTACATCGAGGAAAGCCACGGAAATGGTGACACAAATGAAGAAAGTGGGAAAAGATGTTATTGATTTTGTTGCTGGAGCCTATCAACATTTTGGGAGGTGACGCAAAAAGTTAAATCAAACTATCTTCATCATCTCTTTTTCATATTAAAAGGAAAAGTGGAGGTTCTGGGGGACCGTCATCTCATTGGAAGAAGAAATGAAGTCCTCAAAGCTTTCCGGTTTGCCCGTAGGGAAAAGAAAAACCTCGCGAGGAACCAAGAACGCGACGTATAAAAGCGGCCAGACGTATAGTGGGTCACAAAAAAACAATTGGATCTCGTCAAGCGATTCGTTTTAATTGTCTTGATGGGGAAACAAACGTCAAGAAAAAGAAGAAGAAAAAAAGAAGACGACGACGCGGACAGAGATGGAAGACAAGTTGGGAGAAGACGTTCCTCAAGAGAGAAAATTATGACAGCAGCAGTTGGGGGAAGAAAAAGTAAAAGAAGAAGAAAAAAAAGACAAGTGGGCACTCTTGTAGATGAAGCAGCGCCATGTCGCTCCTCCCATCCCACACACCCTGGGAACACACGCATAAGCCAACACAAACTACATCAGTAATGGCTCTCCATCTCTTTTCTCTAGCGTCCTTATACTATGTTATATAGCCCAGTAGATATGTTTTTATATATATAGTATATATCCTAGCGGTATATAGATCTATATAAATCCAAAGATAATCTCAGGCCGGCCCCTCCAACACGTCATTGTTATGGAACCAGACTCTCTTCTTCTCTCTCTTTCTCTGCAAAGAAACTCGGCCAAACTTTGTTGTTGCAAACTTTTTTTTCCTTCCCAGGCATGTGGGGACACTAGGAACCGAAGCAATTACAGCGCCATCAGTGGGCCGTCACAGTCTACGACATAAAACACACATATTTTGTCCGCATTTTATTGGATGTGATTCGACGTAGAGTTGAGCGGGAGAAAATGAGGGACCCGTTCAAAAGACTCTGAGACCCCCCATAAGGTACACAGAGAAAGGATCGCGCGTACTCAAACAGCTAATGGTGGTTTCCTCCCGGTACGTGCACTGGTTTCAATTCATCCAAGGGGAAAACGAAATGTACCAGGGAAAAAAAGAAGCCGAGAGCGAGTTGATTAGTCACAAGACTCGCGTGCGTTTCCGTTCAAGTTGCCAGACATCTCAACTTCACTTTTTAATGGGGGAGAACGTACGTACAAGAAGAGTGGCTCTCACTTGACTTTTTGTCCTCTCTTCTTCTTCCTCTCGGTACTCGAATCAAACATTTGCTGTGCTGAATATAAAAGATAATTAGAATCATCAAGAAACGTATTTTTCTTTTAGAATAACCGACTATACCGCGCGCGCTGACCTAATTCATTCACCCTTTTTCTTTTTTTAAAACATTAAAAAAACAAAAGCAAACCTCAATTAGCAGCTCCAGTTGTACATGGTGCAGAGCTAAATTAAGGAATTCCAGTCGAGTAGAGCTCACTAGGATTGCATCTCGTTGCTATAGCGATGAAAAATAAGTTGAAGCCCTTATTCGCAGGCCGATGACTTGTTCAACTTTTCATGGAATGCGACGAGAGTGCATCCAACGAGATAAAACGTAGAGACTGTTACAATCAGTTTCCAAGAGAGAAATTTCTTTTGACAGTATGAAACAAAGTGACAGTTTCACAGTCGGTCTCTTTTCTCTTATTTCGGCTAGCTTGTATGGCAGAGAGCAGAGCCGAGTCTCCGGCGGATAGAAGCGATAAAATGCGACACGCCAACAAACAAAACAAAAAAAAACAAAAAACAAAAAGAGAAAAGTGTCAAAGAGGCGGGAACTACAAAACGGTGCGCAGCAAAGACACAACGTGCAACACAAAGAGGAGGAGGAGCTACTTTGTTATAGTTAAAAATTTTATCAAAGTTGATTTACAAAGTGATGCATTTAGAGTCATATAGTACTTCGGAAAACTCAATCCACCGAATTTAGATAGGCTGGAAAGGATTAGAGTTCCATCAGAAAATTACAAACAGCAAAGGGGGTAGGTTGGAGTAGCAGCTAAAGTCGCATTAAGTATCGAGTTGGGTTTCTCGTAAAGTTGTCAAAGCTGTTTGATATCTGTCAAGCTGTTCCGGGTACGTTCTTGCTCTGCCTGTGCCTTATCCTTTCCATGATATTATGTGTTATAAGCGCAAAAGCAACGTTGCCGCATCATCTCATCCGACGATAGGGAGGGGGGAGGAGACAGCTAGAGGAGGGACGAATGGCAGTGCCACTACTACTACTACGACTACTACTACCACCATGCGTTTATACATCAGGAGCCGGCAGGAGTTCGAACCAGTCCAGTCGGCTGGAGGGTAGCGCGCAATCCGCATGCCCCCCACTCTTGTTCCTTCATAACCCCCAAGTCCAGTCGTCCTATTAGTTCTAGTCGTCATCGAATTTTGACATTCGGTGCGTGGTTTTTTGGTCTTTGTAGTCTGGAAATCTCTCCTTTTTTTCTCAAAATTACCGCCAATGTCGCATCAAACGGACGAATAAAGTGGAATCGGTCCGTCGCTGGAATCGGGCGACGGCACAGTCCCGGCAGGCAGTCACCAATGGATTTACATTTACAGCCTTTTAGGGCTGCTGTGATGTGTGACAGTGAATAAACACACAATTAGCCGACGACGATTGTCCAAGAAAAAAATTCCCGGAAAAAAACAAAAAAGCCAAAATAATCAGAGGAAATGGAGAAGAGGATTTCGGGACTCGTTGGTTGCCTAGTGGCCGCCTTGGTCTTCGCCAACACGTGGCAAGGCGATTTCGTCTACGACGACAGGTGGGTGTTACACCGCCGACGTCATGTTTTTTTTCTGTTCATTTTCGCCTGCCTGTTTACCCTTTGACCGTTTTTTCTGTCCACACAACTTTGTTGGCATGACAATTTCATAATTTTATCGACAAAATTCCACCCAAGTCGCCAACAAATGCGGGAAAATGTCCAGTGGTTTCTTTCGTGATGGTCGTTTCTATTTCCTTCAAATAAATACGCAATTGATTTTGGCATTTTGAAATAGTCGTTGGGAAATTTAGGCCTTAACATGTCAAAAGCCAGAAGAAGCACCTGGTCTAGTTCTCAAATTCCCCTAGCTGCTTTATTCTTTTATTATTTTTTTCTTTTCTGTCTCATTGATCGGCCGGCCAGTTGTTAGTTGTACACGCGAAACTTTGTGAGAATCAAGTCAAACGACAGCGGACGACTCTGTGAGTGCTGTGTGCATGTGCACAGTTGTTACAATGAGAGACTGACGTAGTGCCTCGAGGACTGCGTCTACACAGCAGAAAGACAAAGTTATGGCGCAGCAACGACTTTAATAGAAAAGAGATAAGGTGTATAGAGAGAAGCAATCCCTCAACAACAACAACAACAAAGAGAAACGGAAAGAGCCTTGAGCTCATCACAAAAACAAGAGAAACTGGACGACAGGGCAAGGAATTGATTCCTGCCCCAGAACGGAAATGCTTTGTTCCATATTTGATACATATAGCAGACGTATATAATGCACCAATTCTTGAACTTTACCACATCCATCCGGTCGCTTTATTCTACACAAATATTGAATCACGATGAAATTGAATTTCATCAAACTTAATAGTAAAAACTTTTTCAAAATTTCCAATTCCCGAAAAAAATTGTTGGTAATGCGGGCCAGATCGTTCGACTTTTAATTATAGCCAATAGCCGTCCCATCTTTCATCCCCCCATGCGCCGCCTTGTCAAAGAGTCCCAACTTTGATAGCGGCGGCATATTTGAACTTGGGTTTCGTTTCAATCAACAAACTACACATACAAATCGTTTGACTACAAGAGTAGACGTCACGCTGTTAAATGAGTGGGCGGTTGGAAATGTGTGTTCCGTGTGAAAATAAAGAACGAGGTGCTGATGATGAACGTCTATTCACTCGACACTTGCACACGCCAACACGCTCCATCTGCTCCCGACACCTTTTCACACCCCCGGAGATGTTACCAGCTCCTCTCTCTCTCTCTCTCTCTCTCGCATGTTGCGTCGAATGAATAAACACACAGAGGGAAATAGAGCCGGTCCCCGTTTCTTATACACACACATGGAGCAGGATGTTGACAGGTCCGTAAAGAAGATCACCAACAGAGTTTTGCCCACTAAATAAATCAAAAGCAGACGGAGGCAGCAGCAGCAGCAGCTGACCTTCAAAATAAGAAAAGCGGAAATTTTCTCCGCACGAATCTCTTAAGAGAGTAGAAGCGGCGCAAACAGTTTTCTCCTCCAACAAGTCAGGAAATGAACAAAAATATAAAAATATATAAAAAAAAAAAACGTCTATTGGAGAAAGTGAGAGAGACGTCAGCCCAGTCTGCATGGCCGTGACACATTCAGTTAACGAACAAAACCGTTTCTCTCTCGAAAAGCTGGGGCGGCAAACGTCCCGGGCTATACCAAAACGGATGAGGGGGAAATGGAAAACAACGACAACAAAATCAATTGAATCCCCTGGCAGGCAGCAGAGAGAATTTCATCCAGGAGGGGGACGACGACGAACTACACAATTTAGATATAAAATAATCGGCACTACTACCCAGGTCTTTCTACACGTACCGCATAACGTCGTCGTCGGCCATATGGAGACTTTCTCTTTTCACATAGTTTACTGCATACATAGCCTACAGGAAAGCATTCAATATCCGCCCGGCGGTTTGTTATTATATAACGCGCCCACATATAGTAGAAGACGCGAGTATAAGAGCTAGGGAACAACTTGCTGCGTCATTTATTTACAGTGTGCTGCAGCTCCGACAGTTTGGCCGCTGAAACAGTCACGGTTTGTATGCCATAGACATAAATTCAAGCCCAAGCCGACATTTTGAGCGATCCCTTTCCTCGTTTTGATTGGATTTTCACGTAAATGAAGCGGCCCCGGGGTATTTAGATTGGACCTTGTGCTTTTCAATCTCTTTCGTGGCGGAGAGTTAATAGACGTGTTCGGCGACGACGACCAATACTGATTAAAGTAGGACAGGTGATGGCGAAACGTCAGCGCCAAGTTGTTGCCACTATCAGGTTTCCTTTTCTTCTCCACCAACGATTGAGAATTGGGAATAGAAAACAAAAATGTCACAGGAGAGAGAGAGAAGAGAGAGAAAAAAAATCTATAAAGACAAACTTTGTTGGCTTCCCCTCAATCGAAAGGAGTCAAACTATCGATTTTGGCGTTTCTTTCTCATTTCAGTGTGCGCTGCTACACAGCCGGAACGAAACAGACAGACGTCTCTATAGAGTTGAATGGAGAGAGAGGCAATAGCCTATAAATAACGCGTAGAAATAGAAACAATCTCTTCCTCTTTTTTTTTTTTTTTTCGAGAACCAATAAAAACAAAGGAGAAAGTCGTCCATGATTAAACAGCAGAGGCATCCAATATGAAAGAGAAAAAATGTTTTAGAGAATCCTATATACAGCACATTTACATAGATTCTCTTCCCGTATGTGCCAGTCGTTCCTGGAATCTTTCCAGTCCCATATACAGGAAGAAGGCAATATCTATCCATTTGATTGAATACATATCTTTCTTGTCTCTTTTCCGACTCGATTTCATTTCATTTTTTTCTCGTACTATACAGCGGAGAGATGATGGTATATGTGGTAGAGATCCAATATCAATTTGATTAGAGTTTCGCGCCGGCTGTTGGGGCGGGGGTAGCCTAGTAGATGTGTATTACTGCAACCAAATTCAATTTCAAGGAGGAACTCGGCAGCAGCATCTCAAATGCCTCTCTGTCACCCAGGAGATTTTGGTGGAAAAAATAGGAAGAGGCAAAAGAGAAAAGGGGTCGTCGTGCGGCGGCAGCGTCTCATCATTCCTGGCGGAGTGGTATTAATATCATATCCAATATCCGATTAGTTATGCGCAACTGAACTATCGGGACATGCACAGCCCCCCCCCAACCCCGAAACGAAGACTAGTATATCAATTTCTGCTCCCAGAGACAATTTGGCGTCAAATTAAAAAAAGAAAAAAAAGGACATAAAATCGAAAGTAATTATGTCAAGCGTCCAAAACATTTATTTTTTAAAAATTCAACTTCAAGTTACATTGGACTTTTTTTTACTTTATCTCCCGTCTAAAGAAGCGTCAATCATCTTGTCGTTATTTTGAGCCGGACGTTGCTGGCCATTCAACAGATGATGGACGCGTCCACTCGATAAGGACGACATGTCTAAGGGGTGCAATCTAAGCAGAATTTCACGTAGCCTGACGGTGTATATAATGGCCGAGTTAATGGAACACACGGCGGCGGCCTATAGAAAAGTGGAGAGGTACTCGATACGATAAAACGACGACGCACGAAGCTTTCAATTTCCAATGCTTTCCACTCTCGTATAAAGATCAATCGTTTCTCCCCCTTTCTCCCCCCTACAACAACAATCCACTGACGACGCCGTGAGTCATCATGCGCTTATAAATAAATACAGTATAGATAGATCGTTCCTTTTCAAAATGATCCCTAACCCCCCTCCTCGTCCTCATCTATCCTCCCCCACCCCTTCGTTATTTTAACCAGCACGGAGAGGGTGGAAGACCGGCGGGTTTTTCGGTTAGGAAAGGGGGAGAGGAGACACTTTATCTGATCTCATTTAAAACGCCAGTTTCCTGCTCAATTTATTTCTGGCTGGTCCAAGCGCATAATAACCGAGAGATTGGATGTATAGTTAGATGCTACAACCACTACCGGTTTAGTGTCTTCGAAAACTTCCCCCCACCCTCACCAATCTTGCAGTCTGAGGTAAACTGATCGGCTTTGGCTAAAACTATTGGAGGAGGACTACATCTAGATTTATAAGGGGGGCGCCATTAAAACGAGACTAAATCCCATCCTACGCAGCAACAACCGGCAATGGCTCCTGTGGCATCATTTTCCCCTCACAGCTGTACTCTTTTGTTAATTAGAATTTATCAAAGCCAATGTGTATGTGTGTATATATACTCGACCCGCACTAGAGCAGCCATGAAGTATCGATCGATCCCCTACCCCCCCCCCCCCCTTTTGTGAGATTGCAATCGCTAATACCTCCCACGTATAATATATACTCCCCTTTAATATCTCCCAAAGTTTGTGCACCCACAACAAACTGCTGGGGGAAAAACTACCACGTCTAAGAAACAAAAATAAAACCTCGTTAGTATTGACATTGTCATCATCCGCATCATCAAACAAAAACAAGACACAAATCATTGTTCATTGTGTCGAGTTTTCAAAATCGAAAGTTACGAGAGTTGATGATTTGGACCCAAAAGTTTGGCGGAAGAAGAAGTTCAGCAATAACTTCGTGGAAGGAATCAAAACAAAAATCCTTCCACCTTGTTAAAGAAATAACACGCGTATAAGATTTAACAAGCAGAAATTCTGCGAGTAAGCAAACGAGGCCGGAATAACTTTGACTGTAAAACAAGACGAAATTGGTTGATCCGTTCGGAGCAACATTTAATGGGCGCATAAAGTAGCAAGTCTTCAAAGAGGGGAAAAAAGAAGGAAAAGTTACTACTTAACTGCATGGATACTTATACCATATATATCTGTGTGTGTGTGTGTGTGTGTGTAGACAATATATACATGTACCTTTACCGAACAAGTTTTACGATAGGAAAGGTTGTAAACCGGGCGGGACAAAAGAGTCGAATCGCCTATCGTATACTAGTCGCAGTTATATTGCGATAACTTCTCTACTACCTTGTTAAAGACACAAATGATGACGTTACATTTCTTTTTCTTTTCCTGCCTGTATAACAGTCGAGCCATCGTCAGCAATGAGGATCTTCGTCCGTCTTCGTCGTGGATGGATTTGTGGAGCCACGATTTTTGGGGCACTCCGCTGGATCACGCCGGATCGCATCAATCGTGGCGACCTCTCTGCGTTCTCTCTTTTCGTCTAAACTACTTCTGGTCAGGTACAGTACACACGCCAAAGTTTCCCATAAAAGATTCTCATCTTTATTATCTTTCAACGAGTTGGGGGGGGGGGGGGGATCAACGGTAAAAAGTTGCTGATTTTTTTATGGTGCTTAATCGTCCGTCCATCGGGTCCCGACACGCAAGTCGAACGACTGTGTGATTGTACACGGCAGGGAGGGTGGAGAAAAATAAAAACAAATGTGCGTGGTGTTGGCCGAGAGGAGATTAGCGCCATCACATGATTCAATTTTCGAGAAAATGGGGCGACTTATTTCGTCCATGTTGCATGAATCACCATCTGGGGCGATGCATGAATGATTGAGTCGACAAAAGTCCATTCTTTTTGTTTCCCCCCTCCCGTGTAACGAACGATCCTTTTCAAATATTCAAGAGGGCCAGTAGAGAGATAGAAACAGACAAACGATCGGGGGAGGTGTAGCAAGAAAGATCGAAGAGAGATAAGGGACACGATCGCAGCCGGAATAAGCTCGGCTGATCAATCGTTAACGAGAGCAACTTTAAGCCCGAGTCTCTCTCTCTTTATACGTACTTGATGAACCAATATTAAACAGCTGTTCAATATTTGATCCCAAAAAACAGGATTAAGCCCAAAGAGCTATCATTTAGTCAACATTGTCCTGCACTCGCTGGTGACACTCTGCTTCACTTTGCTGGCGCGGCCACTCATCCGCCGGGCGTGGATCCGCTGGATCGTCAGCCTGGCTTTCGCCGTCCACCCGATCCACTGCGAAGCCGTGGCGTCGCTAGTCGGCAGGGCCGAACTAGGAGCGGCGCTCCACACTCTGGTGGCCCTGTTGGCCTATCGAGCCCATCTCAAAGCCAGAGGAAAACGACGACGACGAACTAAAGAAACGAAGACGACGACAATAATAAAAGAAGATGACGACGATGATGATGAAGAAGAAGAAGCAGAAGCAGAAGAAGAAGAGAGAAGAATAGGAAAGAAAAGGAGAAGATTCGAGTCTTTGATGGAATCGACGACTCGAGCGCACCGGAATCCTTTCGAGAACCGACAAAGCCTACTGTCACTATTCATCCGGCGGGTCACCATCTGTTGCTGTTGGTCGGATCCCCTCAAGAAAATCCAATATCGAGTCACGTCACTTACGTCGTTGTCGTCGTCGTCCACGTCCAATAACGGTCAGAAACCCAACCGACAACAGGGCGGTCATCATCATCAACAACTAGACGACGAGGACGGCGATGAATTCGAAAGAAATCGATGGCGCAACGACAAAAAGAAAAAGAAGAAGAAAAAGTTGGGCGACCTGCAGCCGCAGCCGCAGCAGCAGCAGCACAATGGGCCAACAGATGGAAGGAAAGGCTGTGCTGGCGCTTATCTTTGGGCGTCGCTAACGGCCGCCGGATCGGCTATTTTGTGGAAAGAAACGGGAATGGTGGCCATCCCACTCTGCGCCGTCATGGAGCTCATCCAGCAATTCCGAGTCGGTTATCGTCCCGAGACACCTAGCAACCGTCAGCCGAGCGATCGTAGCAACCGCCATCATGTTCAGGTAAAGGCAATCATCTTTTTACTGATTGTTGTCCAATATATATATATAAAATCTTTTCTCTCTCGCTCACGGGATATATCTCACGGGAGAAGCGCACCGAAAACCTAATACGTTTTCTTACGCCATCACCTATGACGACCCATTTTTACCGTTGCCGGGGATTAGTCGTCAGGAAGAATGCATTGGTTCGTTGTCGATCGATGGGCACAAAAGTCAAAGCTTAGTCAAAAATATCTTCTCTCTTTTACTATTGCGTCGAATGTTTTTGAAAAGAAACTTTTTTTTTTTTTCTCATTTCCGATTCGGAGAAAAACGACTAAAGGTCAAAGCCACAATGCTATACGGTCCACATTTTCGGGCCGGATTTTAGATTTATTTGTTCCTCCATTCTTCCATCGACGATCTATCACGAGAGAGCGGCGTGTGAATGGAATCGAAATGAACCCTTGAACGGTGGCGCGTAGTTGCCATCAAGCCCCGCCCATATACCCGGATAGAAGTAAAAAGAGAAAAAACTAAAACGAACGGCTGGATAAAATGAATGCTTTCAAACTGATTGGAAAATAAGTAAAAGTAGAGCGCCGTCTGCTACTGCTGCTGCTGCTGCTGCTGGTTCGAGTGGGAGAGAGAATCTACTCGGGGGGTGGTTTGAGAAAGAGAAAAGTGGGGTGGCAGGGAGGGAATCGATCTCGCGTTAACTCGGAAAACTACTTCGTCCTCATCAAGGATTCAACAAGAGAATAGAAGTAGTTGTTTGCTTTAGAGCTGCTGCTGCTGCTACTGTTGGCTATACTGCCCTGCCACGTCCAACCCTAACTTTTTCGACCCGACACTTTCGCACGCTTTCAACGTTTTCTCTTCAGTATGTGTGCGTGTGTGTGTCTATATTCGTGCGTGCAGACAGTCCCTCACTGATTTATTGAGTGGAAAGTTGCTAATCGAATCCAAGTTTGAGAATATGGCAAACAAACAAGAAAATTTCCCTTCCAAAAATACAATAAAAGAGGGCGTGGCCGTCATTGGGTTATGATTCGGATACGTGTTACGCAATACCGCGCCACGATTCCCATCCACGCGCGGCGCTGAATGTTTTTTTCGGACCACAATTCAAACAACAACAAAAGCGCGACGCAATTAAGGAAAACAAACACTCGGCTCCCGATCGCCAATTGCAACATAATTCATTCGTGGAATTTTCAATCGAAAGCTTGTCAATCTTATGAAAATCAATAGCGTCGTCGTCGTCGTTTTAGTTTGCCGGCAATTGATTTTTCGCCTCTTTTTTTACCGATTAGGAAAACAAGAAATCGAGCTGCTCCGCTTTCGGAAGCCTGGCCCTGCTGGGAGCCGTTTGGGCCTTCCAGATAGGAGTCCGAATGTACATGCTGGGTGGCACGACGGCATCACTTCCTTGGTTCGCGGCCGCCGACAATCCCGTTTCGCGTGACGCCTCGCTACTGACCCGCACCTTAACCTTTCTCCACCTGCCGGCCTTCAATTTCGGGTTGCTCCTCTGGCCGGCATGGCTCAGCTTCGACTGGTCTATGGATGCTGTTCCGCCCATCAGCCGACTGAGCGACCCCCGAAACCTGGCAACTTTCCTCTTTTACGCAGTACTGGCCGTCCTGGCGGGCAAATGGCTGAAAACTATCCAACAGCAAGGCGGTTGTCTGCACAAGAACCAACAGCTAACTGCAACAGCATTGTCCTTGCTCGTCTTGCCGTTCCTTCCGGCCTCTAATCTCTTCTTCTACGTCGGCTTCGTCGTGGCCGAACGAGTCCTGTACATGCCTTCCATTGGCTTCTGCCTACTCCTGGCAGCTGGCCTGGAAAAGATGACTGACCTGTCGAAAAAACACACAACCGGCAAGCTCGTCCCATTGGCCGTCAAAATGTGTTGCGCTTCGACTTTGATCCTCTGGTCGCTGCGGACATTTCAGCGAAACGGCGACTGGTCCAACGAGGAACAGCTTTACCGTTCCGGCATTCCCATCAATCCTGCCAAAGGTAATTAACTGCTACCCCCCTTCATTCCTCCTCTTTATCACTAATTAATGGGGGATGAGAACGTTCGTATACCAAAACATAACTCTCGAGGAAAAAACAAGTTCTTTTTTTTTTTTTAAGTATCGATCAGTTTGCTGACTGCACTGCAAAGCCGATAAAAAAAGGGCATAAGAGCAGCTGGGGGAACAATAGATGGATGGACCATTGGGAGTAAAAACTTGGGAGAAAGTAGAGACTGGACTGCGATGAAAAGCCCAAACAACAAAAGGAATAGCCAAAGAATAAGGCCAGCCCTGTTTTTTTGTGTACAGGCACTAGATAAAGCTCGGTTGAATCGAACAGTGTTGTGTCCAGTGGCCTATACAGTAGAATTGTTTGTTTTTTTGTCCAGCTCTTCCCGAGTGGGCCTTCCATCTGTTTATTATCAACACTGGGCAGCAGCCAGTGCAGAAGCCGTCAAAGGGGTGCTGCTGCTGCTGCTGCCACCAGAGATAAAAACGTGGAAAACTTTTATTTGCGACTCCTTATTTTTGAGATGAGATCGGGACGGACGGATTACGTGAACTGGAAACTGGAGAAGGGGATCAGTAGAATGAAGGGAATAAGGAATGGTTAGCCTGGGCGAGAAGACAGACAATGACGTTTAATTACACCAGCTGAAGCTGCTGGCTGCTGTTTTATTATATAGTCCACCCTCTCTCTGTGTGTGGATGAGCGCAATCCCATCAACAACAACTGCGAGAGCCAGACAAGGAGTCAACGCAAAGCTGAGCTCCTTACTATATGCTTCTGCGAGGTCATCATGTGTAAAAAAAGGGGGGTTCGCTCCTATATAAGGAGAACAAGAGAAGTGAATATCCTGCTCACGCCAGCAGCGCCAGGAATTTTCAATTAAACACCACCACTACCCGGACCAGGAATAAGCGAGCGCAGAGACATAGTGGTGGAGAGCGAGAAGCCAACGCTGGCTGACTCGGCATTCATTGTCAAACCCTAGCCCCGTAAAACAGCACCCTAAACCCCCCCTCCTTTAGGGTTAGCAGGCGCCCAGCAGAGCGCTTGAGAGCTCTAAACGAACAAACAGCTCCAAGCCAAACTTGGACTACAACAACTATCACTACTACAACGAACAACCAGTACACGACGACCTCCTGCTGTTTTATATGGCTCACTACTACTATTATGTCCCGCCGCGCTCCTTATTGGACTCCTAGCGTTCCGCTCCTCTTTTGTCTTCGATTCATCCAATAATTTCGCACAATTAAAATGTCGACAAGACTAAAACTTTTTTTTTTTTGTTCGTCCTGAACTTAAATTCGATATTTTTCTAAAATTTCTCACAGCTTACGGGAATTTGGCGGCCATTTTGGCACGGGAGCATCGGCAAACAGAAGCGGAGCACGCCTACCGTCAGGCCTTGGCACACCGGCCAAACATGGCAGAGACTCACTTCAATTTGTAAGTGATGACAGATCCTCCTCTCATTATTGAAAACTGTTATTAAAGCTATTCACCTAGAGAGTCTCATCAAGGTTCAAACATTCCGTGTACGTCCGCCCACCCTGTCTAGTCCTCCCGTAAATTAATTCAACAGCGCCTCTAGTAGTAGTATAGGACTGGCAGAGAGAGAGAGAGACTCCCAAAAGTTAATTATTTCATGAATAAAGAAAAGCCATCATTTCGATTTCGGGAGACGACTTTGCGTGTCTCCCAGTTGTGAATACATGGACCTCCGCCCTTTTGTCCTTGCCATCCATACTGTGCGCCCCACTATAACTTCAATATTACAGACACACTCACTCACGCCCTAATGTCAAGAAGAGGCGAGGTCGAGTTCAATCAACACAAGTCATCTGATCCATTTGGATAGAGCCAGAAATAAAAAAAATTGGGCCTGACAGACATGACGTTTTGACAGATGTACACAGCAGACCCAAAGAAAAGACAAAAGAAGAACAAGGAAACAAAGATCCATCTTTCCAGACTCCCTGTCATGACTGCTGGGTTCTTCTTCCTATCTACTTTATATAAAAGTTAGCAGCTCCCATCTACGCTAGATATTGGCTCAGCTGTTTTCCTCAGTTGACAATAAGGCCTGGAGGGAAACATCAGATATAACAAAAAAAAGACAAAGGCTTTTTTTCTATGTAAGAGCATCGAGTCCACTTTTTTTCCTGCCAAGTTGAGATGTCAAAATTCGACGCACGTCCTTCGAATATCCTAAACGAAATGAGGGAAACAAAAAGGGAGGAACTACCCAAAAGTGTCAAAGACAAAAGGGAGAAAAAGTCGAATCGAGACAAAATGCAATTTCACGTGCCTGTCTAACATTTCGTGTGACGTTTGATGTGATGTGACAGGGCACTACTGCTGCAGAGCCAAGGGAGGCATCAAGAGGCATCGTCCAGCTACCTACAGTCCATCCATTATCGACCCAATCTAGCGGGTAAGTCGATTGTCCGCCTTTTCTCTTTTCATCCATTTTCTCCTTCCATCTCTCCTCTATATTATACTTCAGTTCCATTCTCCTTTTTCAATCTATCGATACTTGATTACATTTGGTGCACAGACAATCGCATTTGTTTGATACAGCAGAGAGGCCTACGACATTATATATCGACAAGAGTCAACGCCCACCATCTCAAAATGGGCAACTACATAATCGATCTCTCCCCGACTGGTCGCTGTAGAAAACACTCACTCCAATGAGCTTTCTCGGCGATCCTACACGTGTACTACCAGCTAGCCTACATCGTTTGTTAGGCGGTTAGGAGCACCAGGAGGCGATGGTTGTGGTTGTGCTGATGGTCATGATTTATTGCCTACATAATATAGGCCGATGCCCCCACGAGTTTGCCATTTTCCTCAACGCACGCCCGCGTGTAATAAGACAAAGTTATACCCAACGAGATGTGGAAACTGCACCGAATTTCCCAAGGATCAAAAGAGACGGGCGGGGCGGCGGCGGCCCGGCTCTAATGGAACGGGGATAGTCAAGAATGAACAGGACCGAGAAATAACGACAACAAGACCCGAATGCCAATTTATTCCGAAACTGGAGACGCGCAAAAGGCGCAAAAGCAAGGAGCACTCGAGGGAGCCTACGGCAGCCTCCTCCATGTTATGATATTCCTGCAGGACCCACTACATAACCTGTACATCTACATTCCGCCAGCAGAGTTTGATCTTTGATCTGCCGCCAGTCGCCGAGAAATGATAGGAACAGGCGCTGTAGTAGTATTGAACACGGCGCTTTTTGTTTGTCAAACGATCCGCCACACTCGCGCGCGATAAGCCCCCCCCCTTCCACACTTTTCCCCTTTCACTCGTCGAATAATTCGATTGCGGGGGCTGCGTAGGAGATATAAAATGAGCGAGGGGAGGTGCGTGCTGGCTCGGTCCAACTCGAGTGGCCGAATAAAAAGATCATTCGATAATGCAATGGGGGGGGGGGGGGGGCATAACAAAACAGAAAACCAGCGGCCTAACGTCCCAGTAATCCCCAATAGGTTCGGGTTCTTTGGATTCAAACAAACACCACAATCACCTCATGTAAGCTTTCAACAACACACATATCCCATTCTCTGTGTTCTTATCTTCCCTTTTGATTTGTCAGTGGGATATTTTGACTGGGGGGCATGTAGAACCACAAGGGAACCTCGCCAAGTTTTTTATACGTGCACAAACCAAAACAGGAAAAAAACTAGATCAAATCCTCGTAACTTTTTTTCCTCTTTTATCCAAGAGAGCGATATTTGAATAGCCTCGAGGAGAACTTAATGGTTTGGGTTTGTTTACCCCAACCAAACTGCGATTCCCGACACAAAATAACAAGCCCAGCAACGTCGAGACGCTCACGGTTCTCCTTTGATGCACTCACTCGCCTTGTTATGTTACCTTAAGTGGAAACGGAATGCATTATGTGGTGGGGGCTTATCTTATCTGAAAAACCTTTCTATTCTTATTCTATAGCGGCCTATCTCAATTTGGGATTGTTGTTGAGCAAACAACAAGGACAATACGATCAGGCCGTTCACTGGTTGAGCGCTTGCTCCCAATTGGACGGCTCGGGAGTTCGAGATCCGCAAGCTCACCGGCACAGCCAGATTCAAGCGCTCGTCAGTTGGGGTCAATTGGAGCTGGCCAGAGGTCATCCGGAAACATCCATTCAGCTCTACAAGCAAGCGCTACGTCGCTGGCCCACCAGCGTCCAGCAATTCCAGGTATTGCCAGTCACTTTCTCTCCCACACAACCTTTCGATAGACGCCAGTCCGTTCACCGATCGATGAACGGATGGCCGTCATCATCATCATCAAACCTATCCATCCATGCGCATGAATGTAGACAGACATAGAGAGTTTGGTGGAAGGGTCGTCGTTGCCGGATCAATCCGGCCGTAATAAGAGTAAGAGAAGCCTCTCTCTCTCCCTGGGCTCTCGTTTGCTACGCTTGACAAAACTCTTGAATAATGCATCCAAGAGATCCTCAATACGCACATAGGCCGTCAGTCTCCATTAGCGTACACGACACCCCCCACGAAATGTCAAGAAATCATTTCAAATAGCTTTTTGTTTTGTTCCGTCTAGTTGGTCTATCACTCGCTGGCCGAAGCCTACCAATCGACCGGCAATTACCTGGAAAGTGAGAGATGGTTCAGGACGGCCGTCGATCAAGTTCAAGAATCCAGACAACAGCAACACAAGAAACATCACAAGAGAATGGCGACAGTGTCCAGCAGAGTCCAGCAGCAGCAGCAGCAGCCGACCAGATCCGATCAAGTGGCAGCCCATTTGACCTACGCCCGTTTCCTGGCCAAAAACGTAAGTGGATCTCATCACTCCTTCATTATCCCGCTCCCTCATCTGCACGTTTATGTGCGTCACTTCTCCGTTCCGCCGTTTCCTTCCGGACGACCCCCCTCTTCCACTTCTCCCTTATTTTTTATTTTTGTATTTCCCTGAGCGAGCGCGTGTGATCGAGTATTGATTTATTCATCGCCGGACCATCGTCTAGCGAGGCGAAATAGATATGAAAATCCCGAGAGAGAAAGAGAAAGAGAAAATGCACGCGAGCCACTGACCCGCGACTGAAGTTTCACGAGTTCTTGATTCAGACGTCAGAATAGCTGCAACTGTCACGGCAGAAACGGAAATACACGCCGGGAAAAGAAATTGAAACTGACTGCGTTCGTGTTTCCTTTTTATTTTTTTCTCTCCTATATATGCATGCAGGCCAGCCGTCACGACGAGGCAGAGCAATTGTTTCGACAGGCACAGCTCATGGCTCCTACCGATCCGGCAGTCTACATGTTCACTGGTCAATTCCTATTGGAAGCCTCACGACCGCGTGAAGCGGCCGAATCATTCGTCCGGGCGGCCCATCTAGCGCCGGCCGACTTTGAGGCCGTCTTCAACGCAGCAACGACGCTAAGAGAAGTCAAAGAACTCGACAGGGCCGAAATGTTTTACCGACAGGCCGTCCAGCTGAGACCACACGTGAGTTTTTGATTTCATTGTCTCAGTGGAAATGTCCTAGAGCTCCCCAACATATCGTTCCTTTTTCGTCAATAGGACGTGACCGTGTACCGCAACCTGGGTGCCCTGTTGCACATCAAGGGCCAATGGCGCGAGGCTGAAGACAATTACCAATTGGCCCTTCGTTTGGTGCCCGACGACCGCATCACGCTGACCAACCTCAATCGACTTCACCAGCTACTGGCCGGCAGAAACAAGAGTCAACAGTCCAGCAGTTCCAATATCAGCAACAATTCCAGTCCGGCGTCGGCATCGACACAAGGACCACCTACTACGACCGAATCCTGATGATTTTATCAACTCGACTATTAACTATTGCACGGCTATTTAGGCGTCAAAGAAGAAAAAACAAAAACCCTAGTCCAACTGTTCCTTAATGGGAATGTTGAAAAACCTAATCTGAATGGTAGAGATAAGGACAGTAAAAAAACAAAAAAACATTCAACGTGATTACCAGCAAACTAATTATGTAAGACCCTCTTCACTGTAAAGTGTGTGTGTGTATGTATCATATGTCTGATCGATTTCCCCTCCCCCTTTCTCCCCCCTAAATCTCCGCTGCGTGCCTTTTCTTTTCGTTACCGGTAAAGTAGAAGTTCATTTTTGGAATCTGATTGTGCAGACAATGTGGTGGAGTACGCCACATGAGTCACGATTTAAAACGCACACAAACAACAGACCCCCTCCCTTCAATTTCGAAAAAAAAAATAATTAAATTTACATTTCAATTATTTCCCACCAAAGATAAACCAATCGGTCCAAATCCCTTCCTGGAATGAAATTTGGAAAAATTGTACAACATGAATGCAAATCAACTCTAGAAACTCCTCCCGCTCTTACCAGAACACCAAAACAAAAACAAAAAAAATAATTTTCTGTTTTGACTCAAAATTTCATGCGTGATGATGTGTTTTGAAAACTTTTATTTTATTTTTTGGGTTTCTGATCGAGTGGGTGGGAAAAACTTCAAGGTGCGCAAGCGCGATGTTGTTTTGGCAAACATCAGCGTGAATATATAGTCGCAAAAGAGACACGATAAAGAATCTTGCCCGAGAAACGTCAAGCCCAGCGTGATGAACGCGGGGTAAATGTATAGACATGATTATCATTATTGTATAAAAACAAATCAAGAGAGAAAGAAAATGTCGAGAAAAGTTACGGATATTGGTTGTGTGTGTGTTTGTATAACACTGTTGTGAAAAACCGAATAGAAAACGGCTGTTGGACGGACAATATATATTGATGACTGTATGACTGTGTACTTCCCACTCTTTCACAACATCAGCAACCGATCGATCGACCAATCAGGAGAGAAAAAACAAACTCATATCAAAAAGGAACAAAACAAACACACAGACACAAAAAAAGGTCTAAATCAATCATTCAGAAAAAAAAGGGCTCGACTATATTAAAACCTTCGGGGTGGTGTGGGAGAAAATAAAGTAAATAGTGCAGCATATCCATCTCAGCGATCCATCCCTCTCTCTCTATGTATGAAATGGGCAGGTATTGATTGGAATCAAAACTCCACCCTCCCAGTGCCGTGACGGGTTCCCGCCGTGTGGTTATACGAGACAAGACTCTCACGGTACACACATACACACACACACACATATCGGTTGTCATGACAACCCGAAGCCAAACACAAACACATACATCGCCTATGATGATGGTTCGTCCACATCAAGAGTTACACCCTACTGGTACTCGGCAAAGTTGTTGGCGGGGTTTTGGCTTTTATCTTTAGACTTTTTCCCCAGACTTGTGTGCATACACGACGCCAGCACTCACTACTGTGCCAGCAGCAGCATCCCGTCGAGCTCTTCAAATAGTTGAAAGAATCCTCTTTCCCGTCCCGAATAGGAGAGGTAGTACAGGAAAAAGAGAGAGATAAGACACCATCATGCCCGGATTGAACGGCGTGGCGTATCAGATCGGTAATTGGACCAACCTCAGACCCGAACTGCCCGGAATTCTCAAAGAGTTCGCCAAAGCCGCCATCAGGACCGATCCGAATGACATCGTTCAATGGCAAGTAGAAACATTTCAAGTTGAGACAAATTTCAAACTTTTTTGGGCGGGAAAAAAAAGCATGTCTGTGGTTATTTTTTAAAATAAATCCTTTAAAAAAAAAAGAAAAAAAGAAAATCATAGCAACAACGACGTACATACAAGCGCGTACAAGAAAAGGAACCCGGGTTGGAGTGGTCATCCCTTTCAGATTTCCCTTTCACAGACGCAACGGGCGCGGCTTCCTCTCAAAAATTCTTTCATTTTTCGGGTTAGAACTCCTTTGATGTGTCACCAACAGCACTTGTACGAGTCGGCCAAAAAAGGGGTTGGATGGGCAGCAAGATGGAAACAGCTGTATGAACAGACCATAAGTCGATATGAAAAAAAAAAGCGGGTCAAACAAGAGAAAATCTTATCTAAAGTATTTAGTTGGCAATTTCGTTTTCCATCAAATCCGGTCAAAAGAAAACTGACTTAAGAAGAAAAACGAAGCGAAAATAGGAATTGGGCTCTGTGACTTGATGTACTGCTTCTTCTACTAAAAATAAAAGGTCGAGGGATTACTTCCGGGCTCTGTCCCGCGGGTCGGCGCCGCTAGATAAGGATCGCTGGGAGGAGGTAGTGTCCCTCGACAATCATTCGGGAATCACCGTCGGTCTTCTCAGACTCCTTCACAAGCAAGTACGTATACACTAGATATACATTTACGTATACATTTATACATGTATAAAGCCCCTTCTTAAGCTCCTTGATTTCTTTTCCCTCCTCTATTTTTTCCACCAGCGTTCTCGTCCGTTGCCAAACTTTACGACCGCAATTGTCATCCAATGGGTCTCCTCTTTGACGGCCAGGAGAAGGAAAGTTACAACGTTAGAAAAGAAAAAAGAAAAGAACAATGCGCTTTGGGTGCCGTTAAATCCCCCTCTCTCTCTCGTTGCCCTTCTTCAATCTCTTTCCCGACTAAATTGGAAACTAATGGGGCATTTGGACCTTTTTTTCTCAACAGCCCCAAAAACAAACACACACACACACACACACCAGGCCGTCCTTTATCCAAACTGTCTAATAAGCCGGCCACAGTGCCCGGGCAGCCGTCACTTGTTCTTGGTCCAGTCGATAGACTTATTTATTACCCAACATATAAAAGTCTAAGCTCCTTTTTTTCTTTGACCGCCACCGGCTGTATCGCCACGTACACACACAAGTTGCCTAGCTGGCTGGCCAGACCCAAGACTGATTGAACTTTGCAAAGCTATCGAATGAGACAGCTCAATGGCTGGCCGGCAAGATTGGTGGTCTCACAGGAGAAGAGGCTACTTTAATTCAACTTGTTTTGTCTTCAATTCTTTTGCGAGGTTCAGTTCGCTTGTTGCCATACGCCAGTAAAAAGACAGAAAAGATCTCAATCCCACGAAAAAGAAAACGAGGAATAATGGCTCCCCATCTCTCTCGTGACAGAGAAAAAAAGGGGGGGAAAAGGAGCTTTTCTATTCCGGCCGACCGCACAGCAATAGCTCCAGCATGCACACTCTGTCCGCTGCTTCACTTTCGAGCAATCCTCTTACAGCTCCAAGATTTTTTTTTTTCAAAAAGTTCCCCGCTTTTTCCTCCGTTCCTGCTGCTGCTGCCCAATTGGCTTAAATTGTGGTGCTTCCTAAAATGAAGAAACAAGAGGGATTTGCCTCTCTTCCGCTTTGCCCTACCTCACACTTGCAAACGCCTTTTTAGAGTCGGCTCCTCCCATTTCTCATCCTAAGTGGTGAACAATGTCAGCCATCAGGACGTTTCCTTCATTAGAGCTCACATGGATTTATCTCTTTAAAAAAAAAGGATTTTTTTTTCTCTAAAATTTTTTTTTTCGCCCCCCAACCAAAAGTTGGGTAGCGGTGGCGATGTTAATCTAGGTGACGTAAGCCAACTATGGACGTCGTTGGGGCTAGAGCGTCAACGTCTGGACGACTTGCTCGAGTTGGTTTCCATAGCGACGACGCCCCCGTCAACCAAAGATGAAGAAGGAGGACAAGATTTGGAAACGGAAGAAAACGGAGAATCCGGCGACGGCAAAGAAGGAGGAGGAGTCAAAGAGCCACGCAGTTACGATCCGGCCGCCATCGTCGACTGGAACAAACTACTAGCGCTGGCAGCCGGACAACTTGGCGATGTAAACACGAGACTTTTTTCTTTCATTATTTTCCCTTTCGTTTTCTCTCGTCCAACAGTCGTGCCCTATCAAAACTGCGTCTTTACACCCACACGCCGAGAGTCTATAAAAGCGTTTGCACATCGTCCTAGTCCATTTCCAAACTTGTTGGCAGATGGCCCGACGGCGGCGGCGGCTCCTGACTCCTCATCACACTCCTTTAGATATCCTGGGGTTTTCCCTACATCCCCTCTCCCTCTCTATAGTCCACGATGAGTATGTGCGAGAGATGGCAACGGCCAACGGTCTCTCCATTATTCATCCTCATTAAATAGGGAAAAGCGAAAGCGACGACGACGGGAGCGCGAGAGCACAAGATGGAGGAGGACGAGAAAAGAGTATATATACATAATAGCAAGAAGGAGGGTCTTCTGGCGCCATCATTCAAAATGTCAATGCAAGTGAACCGAGCCAGCTGAAACGACGATCCCCCAAACCCCCTATTTACATCATTAGGTTTGATAAAGATAGGAGAGGGGTACTATAGGCCTAGGCCCGCTCCTTTCTTCGTTCAGCGACGTAACGGTGCCAAATAAAACATTGTATATCCCGTCGTTGGAGTGAGACGCTGCTAAATTATGTCATACCTGCTGCATGCTGCTAGTGGGCTACTTTATAATAGAGTCGATGTATCAAATAACAAAACATTCTCAACATCTTTTCTTTTCTTTTTGGCAACAACAATCAAAAAAGAGTCTCGGCGAGACTATGGAAAAGTTGTGCACGATCCTGACGACCGACGACGATGGCGGCTCATCGCTGCCTGTCGACACTTTCATCGAGATGTACACTTATCTGGCCAATATCGACGGCGATATTGCCCAGGAGGAGATCGAGGCCGTCGTCGAATACGCCGGACGCGTTGCCCAACTTCAAGACGGCAAAGTCAATCGCTTCAACCTCAAATCACCACTCTGCCCAGCTCTCCACTGATTCTTTCGTCTATACAATCCCATCCTAAATGTATGACCCAAAATTCCCCGAAATAAACCTTTATAATCCCCCCTGGAAACGACCATTCAAAGTTTTAAATTTGTTGTACTATATACCGAGAAAACAAAAAGAATACACACACAACAAGTTCTCAATGGCCGCAACAGCAGCGATGATGATGGCATTTCATCAACATTCAACAACAAGCGGGGAAACCATAAGGGTTAGGGGAAATGTTTCCCTTCTCTCTCATTACGATGGATAGGGGCAAACACAGCTCCACAGATATAGAGTCGCATCACGTTCCTTCTCTTTAGTAAACCAGAAACAGCAGCAAATGAGAAAACTACCAGAACGATGATGATGATGATTCCCAACTCTTCTTCTTTCTTTTTTTTTGGCCCCTCAATTCCTTTGTTGTCTGCGGGAGTGAGTCCCGCGGGAAGAAAAGCCAAGAGCAAATAGAAGAAAAAAAAAAGAATAATGGTGGCAGTCAACTTGACTATACCTCGTCTCCAGAGTACGACCAACATTCACTCCATCCGGACAGATCGCCCTCATCAAATGCCCCGGATCTCTTTTTCCCATCCCCTTCTTTTATTATTATTCCGACGTGGGCGACGTCCATCTTTCCTAGCTACATGTCCCCCCCCCCCCCCCCCATCAGAAAAAGAAATGCCATGGATGTAGAGAGCCAAAGAAACAAATCCTCAACCGATCAACTCAAAATGTCATGGGACATCCGCCAGCAACAAGCGACCCAATTCTTCGTTGTTGGCTCTCGATATCCGGTGGCTATACTTCAAAAGACGACAGCTGTATCTATCAAAACTCGCCTCGGTTTTTGGGTTTTATACGACGTTGTAACTTTAAATTGAATACAACAACAACCGGGAGAAAAAAGAAAAAAAAAAACATCACAAAGAAGAAACGCAACTCGATAACAATCGACCGAGTCAATTTGATGGGAGAATGACACGGGCCATGAAAGTTGGCGTGTTCACATACAACACACGAAGGTTTTCGGAGAAAAATAAAAATAAAAAAAGGAGAAATAGTCGTTTCCTACCTTTCGATCGTGCAAACGATCATCATATCCCTCTCGATAATGATGATGGCAGGGGGGAAAAGCAAGTGCGTGGGCCCGGGATGGCGCTCGGCGGTTTTCTTTGATGGCCAGTTGTCAGGATCAAAATGGGCGTTCACCAGCAGAGCGTTCACTTTCACCAGAGCTTGAAAGTTGATGTCGACCAAAATTTTAACAGAAAAATGTGGACGACGGAAAATGACGGGTAGAAAGAAAAACCTCGACGTTAAAGGAACTCGTGTTAAAAAGCAGTTCACAAAGTCAGCCCACTGCTCCACGTGATTGAAACGAGGCGAGACGACTTGTTGGATCGATTTTCCGATTGTTTGTCCTGCTGCTACTCTCTTCTCCGATGATTTAACGTCTGTTCTCGCGACCATGTGCCAACTCTGCGTGTGTGTGTGTGTGTTTCGTCATTGCTTTTCTCGAGATTGACTTCACCATATCGATCGTTAGTTTTTAGCTTAAGCCGAAATGAGACAAAAAGAAAACAATAGCACGCATTGGAACACTGCACTTCGAAGAAGAGATCCACCATTCACTTGAATGAATAATTTGTCTTATTGGAGCTTGGAGCTGGAGACGACGTGCAACTTACTGCACGTGGCGAACTGTAATGATCAGTGGTGCTGAGGTCGATTCTGAATGTCTGAACAAAACTCACCCTACCTTCTTTTGTTTCTTCATTTCAAAAGGTTTTTTTGAACCCTTTCCCCCCTTTTTTAAAACGAAAAAGATGCAAATTTTCTTCAGGGCAACCGCATGGCGGCAGCACACTACCGCCAATTCGAAAAAGAAACCAACGAAATAAATAACATGCGATTTCTGTGTATTTGTCACGAATTTTTCTTTACAAAAGAGATGGAACCATATTTATTTTTTGTTTTGTCTTAAAAAAGGTAAAACTGTACAACAACTCTCCACTTGATTTTTTGAAATACCCTTCAGTCAATTTAATTTCTTTTTGTTGTTTCCTAAAACATCCACACCATCGACGCCGTCTAATGTACAAATTGGATCAGAGAGAGAGAGAGAGAGAGAATAAGCAAACAAATGGGCGTGCAAATATCACCCAAAGTTGGAAATATAACGCTCCGAAATATTTCCCCACATTTCTCTCCCTCACTTTCCTTATCTTTTCAATATTTATAGAATATATACGTCTGCTGAACAGGCTGGGTAGGGGTGGGAGGAAGGCGGAAACACAAATATATACGGCAAAAAGGATTTTTTAGATATGGCTGGATCGAGTGATTCTCTCTGAACTCTGTTGCCGCCAGCTCGTTTCAGTTTCCCCCCGTTTCCCCCGCAACTCACCGAGAGGGAATCAAACCAAAACAAACAGAGGAACGAAAATAGAAACAACGAAAAGAAAAAAAGAGTTATCAGCGGAGAAGAAAATCAAAATAATGATAAAAAAGAAAAAGCCACGTGCATTGATGATTGCAAGAACACACGATTGCGTCGGTATGTACGAAAAACCAGAAAAAACAAACAATTGCAACTTTCATTTGAAAAAAAAACAAGAGTCCACGCTAGAGGTGGGGTGGGGCGAAACAACCTTTCCCAGGAGGAATATACAAACCGAATGAATAAAAAGGTCAGATCGAGAGAAACAATTGAAATAGTGAAAAGACAAGGGTCGTATAAAATCGGGGAACGAGCTGGACCGTGTTTTCTTTCCTTCCGTGATCAAATGGTGGGGTTTGGGGGTAGGGGTGGGGGAGACCAAGAGAAGAATCAACATTGCACGTCATACATAACGAAACAGGATCGTCCATATACACACACACACACATACACCTTTGATGGGATTATCCACACAGAGAAAAGTCTGGGACACAGGAGGTTTCAATCACGGCAACCAATCTACATACATTACTTTTTACAGTTTGAAAGTTGTTGTTGTTGTGTGTGTGTGTGTGTGTGTGTTGTGTTGTTTTGTGAGTGGCACATTTGACGCGTACAGCTTTTCACGGTACAGCAATTTTTTCGCTAAAAATCTTTCCGTCTGCTTTTTCTTCAAAATAAATGAGGCGACACAATAAGAAGCTCATCAATAAAATCACGCCGCCGATCGCCGTCGTCGGGTGTGAATTGTTGCGTCGCAAAGGAAGAGGAGGGGGTGGGGGGGGGGAGCAAGTGCTGGATTGGGAGGACGGCGAGATCTGGCAGATTAGGTCGACGAATGGGTTGCTGGATCGGTCCGCCGACAAACAATGGAAATGGAAACAGAGTGGGACCAGGCACTGCAAGGCCGTAAGGATAACATCCAGAACCCGAGTCGCGTTTGCAGTTGAAAAGATCTTAGACGTCCGTCTGGATGGGTTGGCCCGGTTTATGGATGGTTGTCATCGCCGTCGGCATCCTCGGCCTGACGTCCTCGCCTTCAAATTCAGAGTCTTCAATGTCGCACAAATTGGAGACGTCACTGCAGGATCCCATCAAAGAGGAAACGCGATCGTGAGCCGATTGAGTTCCAGCGGAGGCTCCGGTCCCTGGTGCCCGCAAATTGGCCGACGGTCGATGGATTTGACTGGCGAACGAACTCGAAGATGACGGGCTGCTGTCGTCGTCGTCGTCGTGGTGATCTGCCAACCGGTTGCCGAAACCGTTGCGCTGCCGCCCGTTGTTGTTGTTGCGCACTGGCGACATGTCCTCGGCTTCCGTCTCGCTGGCGATGCTGTAAGGGGGCAGGTAGAGATTGGGGTGGCGGGAATAGTTGCCGGGCGGAGGTAATGATTCAGAAGGCGCTTCGCTATCGCTGCATCCTCCATCGCTGTTCAAAAATAGACAAAGGCCATGAATATCCGAATCGACGCGATTTGACACGCGCTCATCGCTCATCTAAAATGCAATGAATATTTCACCTGTTGGGTATGGACACGACGGCCAAGTCCGACAGACGCAGTCCGCTGTTGGCTAGAATTTCCTCGAAGCTCGGCGGTTGGCGCGACCGGAACGGATTGGTGCCGTTCGATCCCATTTCAATGTCAGTGCCGCAGTCCGAATCCAGCGACCTGAATCCGTTCAAAGTTGGAGCCGCTTTAGGATCCTCCACCAAAGTGTCTAGGTCACGTTCGGGGCTGATGGTCATCATCATCCCTATTATCAAAAAAAGAAAAGAAAAGACAAATATCCACATTATGTTAGATGAATTCGAAGCGACAAAGGATAATTAGAACCATCACAAATAATAAAGGGCGAGGATGGGGTCGGACAAACGACGTCAAGGACCGTACCGTTGTGAAGCGGGTCGTGTTGGTGGGTGTTGTTGCCGTTGGATTCGTTGCTTTCGTTGCTATGGAAACTGGAAGAGTCCGGTATCTCGGAGCCTGGGACTTCTGTGATGTTGGGTAATGGGTTCTGGCTCTGATTGGCCCAATCGGAGCAGTCCCAATGGTAACCTGTTTGTTTCATTCAAAACCGAGAGATGAGAACATGTCACAACCAAAAAATAAAAACGAGAGATTCTTCAACAGTGCTACTTTGAGACTAACAGCCGAAAAGTAGCGCAAAATTCCACTGCTCTGAGACTAAGCTGTTGTGTGTGGATTGAAATTTGGTAAAACTCGACAATGAATTTCGAGCTCAAAAGCCTGAGCTTTCCATTCACTTTCTCGTTTGAGACATGCATAGTTAGTCTCTAATTGCAAATGTTCCCCAGCACCGCTAAATAAGCTGATGAGGCTGGCCTTTTTCTTTTGATCTGTCCAACTTCAAAAGGCTCAGCTCTGCTACTGCTATTCATCCGGTGGGTGAGGAACACGTTATTATAAATATATACAGATACGTGTAGCTGGGCATTTGCAGCCCGAAAGGAATCAAAAGAGAAAAAAAATAAGGGATCATAGCTTGGTATATAGCAGTAGGTAATAGTCAAGATTGGAAGCTGAGCGAAAGGAAAAGGAGAGCGGGGCTGTGCATTAATTAGCGCGTGCCTGACTGTCGAGCCATATTTTCCCTTTCATTTTTTTTTTAAATACGAGAATTATGTTTTTTTTTTTAAATAATGGTAAATGCTTTTGAGAAAACAAGGCGAAAGAATGGTGGGGGGGCTTTGCCGACATGCCATTTAAAAGTGACGCAAAAGAGAAAGCTTGCGTCACAATAAGAGAACAGAAAAGGGAAGAAATAAAAATGTAAACGCACTTGTAGGGCGGATTTTCGGGCGGATGCGTGCGACTGCATGCAAACACAAATGTGAGAAAACATGTAAACCGTCAAGAATCACAAGTGGAAAAACAGATAGAAACACACGTTTCGTGAGTGTCTCGCCAAAGTGCATTGAAGGGAGTGCGACAAAATTCTTTCGTTCAACGGAGAAGTGGGGATGCGCTCACTATGAAAGAAAAACAAAACAAAACAAAACAACTGCTGTAACCTCTACTATAATCCCGTTCGATTAGGGAAACCTTTTTTCGAGCATAAGAGAGAGGGAAGCCGTGGTAGGGCTGGAGGTGTGCGGGTTGAGCCAGCAGCGACAAAAGAAACACACACAAACAAACTAAACCAAACGCGTGCACAGGCAAACAAAATTGGGTTTTTTGCTCAGATTGTTTCGTTTTTTCGTGTTTTTTTTTTGTGTCGTCGTCGTGGTTGTCGTCGGTTACGTACTCGGTGATGGCCGGCTGAGCAGGGCGGTTTGCCTCATCAACGTCTGTAGACTCAATTCAAATTCGGCATAATCCCTAGGCAACGGCGGGATAGCGGGAGGACTGGGAGGCGGAGTAGGCAGCGGGGAAATGGAACAGTTGTACGACGACGAGACTCCCAGTCCCGCCGCAGAGGACGGCGGTGCTGATTGCGTCACCGCTTGCGGACTCGACGCCCTCAAAGCATCACGTTGAACGCCTTTTTGTTTTGCTATTCCGTGATTTTTTTTCATTTGAGATTTGTGTTTGTGTGTACGTGGAAGGTCGATCCGTCATTTCGTTAAACAAAGACGAAGACCCAAAAAAAAATAAAAACCAAATAGAAATAAAAGAAATGAAAACTTAAAGCTCCCCGTTATTTCGTCCCTTAAAAAAAATTAAAATGATGACAAAGAAAAAAGAGTTTGGAATTCGGTTCGGCTAGGAAAGCCAATGATCAAAGATTATCAAAGTCGTCCCGAGAAAAACACAAAAATGGAAAATACAGAATAGAGATGAAGACGGAGAAATAGTTTTGTGTGAGTGGTAGAGAGAAGAAGAAGAAGAAGAAAGAAGTAGTAGTAGTAGTGGTAGCGGTAGTAGAAGATGTTCAGACGATAATAGCTCTGAGAGATTGGGGACTATTAGACGTACGCGCACAATCGTCGACGTTGGCGGAGACTGTCGGTGAGACCGAGGACGCTGTTGTCGTGTCCTTGTTTGTGCTTTTGACGTTGCTGAGCAAAAGACCTCCAGTGTGGCCGTAGTGGTTGCCGTTCAGATGATGGTGGTGGTGGTGGTGATTGTGGAGGCTCCTGTTGGTCGCCGATCCCGTCTCGCTGCATTTGCCTTTCAAGTCTGGGGGAGATAGGACATAGGATCAGACGATTTCCGTGACATTCCCCCGGCTGGTTTTGACATCAGACCGTGAAATGGGCAAGGCAAAATAAAAATAAAAAAAAAGGGGGGGAAATGGGATGTGCACAATATCAAAGGGATGTACCAAGTTCTAGTCAACAATTGCAAGGCAGTAGCTCCAACGACGAGGGGGGAAAAGATAAACTAATAATCAACATCAGTACGGCTAGAAGACGCCAATTGCTGGACAATAATTCATTCAACAGGATCAAAGACAATCGGTCCGGTCGGCTATACACTATATGCGTTGTTGCACATTGACTTGATGTCGAGACTCGTGGCGAAGTCGAGAAACTGCCATGTTCACAGATCAAAGCCGACGATAGAGTTTCTCTCTCATCCGACGTCACTAATGAAACGCACAAGTTGCAACAAAAGGAGACGAGTCCCGAATCAAAAGGCCATCGACCAAAAGGAGGGGTGGGGGGGGGGGGGGGGGGGGGGTCGGTTATAAAGACGATAAGACTTACTACCAGAAATAGTAATTGGTACGGGCCAGCGCTGCTAGTAGAGATAGAGACGGGCGAGATAGAGGCGATAGATCGAATCAAGAGAAGATCGAAATGTGGTTTAATATAGCAAGGAGCAAGGTAATAGGACAAGGTATTAAGAGTTTGGGTGCGTTACTCGAGAGTCTGATGAAAACAAGTTTCAAGCCATGACGTACCATTGTGGATTTTAGCTGCCTCGTAATAGGATCCTTTGAGATTGCTTTCCAGATCCGACCAACGGGGCTTGTGCACACTGTCCGAGTCGCTAAGGGCGTCGAGGGCCGGCATCAGGAGGGGAGGCGAAGAGAGGCAACCTCCGCCACTCATTACCGATCCGCCATTAGAAGCCATACCCACCACGGCCGGGCGGTTCAGGTTGGGGTGGTAATCGGGATTGTTGTGACCACCCACGCTGCCCATTCCGTTCCCATTGTACGGCGGCATGCCCAGCATCGGATACGTTTCCAGCTCGTCAGCCGCCGAGCCGTAGCTGCGGATCGTGTCCAGGTTGTTGAGCGGGAGGTAAGTGGGCTCGCTCACGCTGGGCGTGTAGGAAGCCGGACGGGGAGGCAGCATAGGAGGGACCTTATTGAAAATCAGGAAAATTCAATTAGCAATTATTCAGGCCAGAGATTATAATAAGGCAGGTAAGAACATTGTTACCTGATTGGTGGCTTCCAAGTTACTCATTTTGGATCCGCGTTTGAATTCCGACAAGTCCATTGGCCGGGTCGAGTTGAGTGGCACCATCTCTTTGCCGTTCGAGTCGTTCATGCTGCGTGATCGATGGCTGCCGCGGGAGCGCTTGCTCTTGCGCCACCAGCAGCTGACTAAGCTGATCAAGAAGATGAATCCAACGAGGCCGACCACGAATCCGACAATCTCCAGCAGCGAGAGATTGTTCAGAAACAGGTTGGAGGTGATGAGATCGTTCTTGAGGGCCAGCTCCGTGCAGTAATGACCGGTGGCGTTGATGGGGCACAAGCACTGGAAGCTGCCGACGATGTTGACGCAAGTGCCTCCGTTCTGGCACGGCGAAGGTTCGCATTCGTTGACGTCGACGGAACAAGTGTCGCCCGTGAATCCACGACACTTGCAGATGGGTCCCGTGCCACCTTCTTCGCAGATGCCACCATTTTTGCAAGGATTGGGATTGCAGTAGCGGCCATATTCGCAGCGTTTGCCGCTCAGCCGGGCAGGGCATTCGCAACGGTAGTCGTTGTTGAGGTTGTAGCAGCGGCCGTTGAAGAGACAAGGCGAAGAAGCGCATGGATCGCTGTCGATCTCGCAGCGGGAGCCCATGAAACGAGGCCGGCAAGTGCATTGATAGCCGGGCAGAACGCCGACCATTTCTGTACAGGTACCGCCGTTCATACAGGGCTGAGTGCCGCAAACTCCGGGTCTTTCGAGCGGAACGCGGCAGACGAATTCCACGTTGGTGAACCTCTTCAGCATGACGGACTGACTGGCCGAATTGGGATTGAGGCTGTTCAAAGAGGAGGCGGGCGAATTGCTGGGCAGGTGCTGCGGGAGGAGATTGTCGTTGAATCGGATCTCGTCCAGGCAACCGACAAAGCCCATGCGGACGTCGTCCAAGGTCCGAACTTCGGCACCGAAGAAGACGTAGTCGCTGATGGGCTCCAGGTTGAGGATGTCGTTGACGCCAGGAGCTTCACCTTGGGACCGATAGGATCCGTCCACCGTCAACTCGGCCACTCTACCGTGACGCTCCAGTCGGATGTCGTGCCAGGCACCGTCGTTGACATTCAATCCTGTCACTCTCACCAGACCTTCGCCACTTCCACAATCGAAACGATATTGAACCTGTCACACAAAATAGGAGCCATTTAAAATTAAATTTCAAATAGTTTATCAATTAGTTAGTTAGTACCTCTCCGTTGACGATCTCCAGGATACTGTAGTCGATACGACCACTAGCAAACATGACGTTTCCTGTCGGATGAACAGTCCGGAATCGGAGAGTCAACAAAAGGTGACGCTCGATGGTGGATCCCAGACTGTACTGGGCGTACGACTTGCCGGCAAAGAAGATGGGATGACTGGGTTGGTAGCATCCGGAAGCGGCATCCTTGCACGAAGTGATCTGAGTCAATTCGTTGACGCAGCCCGGATGGTTTTCGGGGCAGCGACACGAATATCCGGGCAGACCAGACTCTGGCCGACAGATGCGCGAGTCTGGGCAAGGGTTGCGGGCGCATTCGTTGGCCACAACGTCGCACTTCTCGCCGGCGTATCCGTCCTTGCACATGCACGTCGGTTTGTATTTGTGTCGGGGCGCCACAAAACTACTTATGTCCGACGTAATAGCCACCGTCATCGTGTCATCAAGAACAACTCGGTCGTAGCACTTGCCATTGGCACCGCAAAAGCTCGCCGTGCAGAAACCCTAAAATATGTACACAAATAACAAGAGGGATTGAATTTCAACCGAAGCCATTGAAAAAGGTTGCAAATCATTGATTTTTTTTTTCTCTTTTTATTTACCTGGACAGCGCCGGAGATGCGGTGATGATCGATAGTTGCTTCCAATTCCGCCACGTTATCCAACAGCTGTTTGCGAACGATGGAAGGCGGGTAGAAACCGCCTGACGGTTTTTGAACCGAAAACAAAATGTCCACGTTGGGTCTCGATTGCCGGGCAGGATCGCGGACTCGCCACATGGGTTCCAACCGGGTCACAGCGGCCGTTTTCCTCAGCGGAGAAGTTTCATCCGCACGTCTGGTCCGGTTATTCGCGCCTTTCGACGACTGTTGACCCGTCGTCACTTGCGGCTGGATGCTGATGATGAAAACGTCTTTGGTGCGGACGTTCATGATGTTGCGGACAGCTTTGAGGAAATTCTTCCGGTAACTGGTGACGAAATCGTCGGCCGTGATGTCGCGGACCGTCAAGATGATGGCGTTCTGCAGCGCCTCGTCCGAGATGAGCACCACGTTGACTTTGACGGACGAGTAGGTGAAAAACTTGCCGTCCGACACGGACACGTTGACCGTGTAGGCGCCGACGTCCAGCCCCGGCTTGGCGATCAGCGTTCCGTCTTCCGAGTCCAGTTCGAAAAGAGCTACCGACGAGTGGTGATATCCTTTCTCCTCGACCAGCGAGTAGACCAACGTATCGTAAGGATCTTGATCGTTGACGTGAACGCGGCCGATCACTCCGCCGGCGTACTCGTCCAGGAAAGAGTTGATGTTGATCTCCAGCGGCGTGATGATGGGCGGATACTTGGACTCTTCAATCACCTTGACCAAAACCCAAGTGTCCGAGTAGAGTGGCGGACTGCCGTTATCGAAAACGACAATCTGCAGGACGTAGTGATCGCGGACTTTGTGATTGAAACGTCTGGCCGTTCGCAAAGAGCCGTTGCCGTCGATCCGGAACGCGTTATCCACATTGCCAGACCGGATTTCAAATGTAAAGGGACCGGCGTTGGTTGGCCCATCAGCGTCCGTCACCAGCAGCTTGAGAATGACGAAACCGAGAGGCTTATCTTCCTGGGCGATGGCAGTGTAATTGACCTGGGAGAAGGCGGGCGGATTGTCGTTGGCGTCGGTGACTTCCACTGCTACTAAGACGTTGCTGGCCAAGGAAGATGGCAGCCCATTGTCCCTGGCTTCGACTTCCAGCATGTAACTAGTTATCAGCTCCCTGTCAAGCTGTCCAGACACGGCCAATAAGCCGGTGCTGCTATCGATACGGAACTGTGCATGCCGGTCGCCGTTGAGGAGCGTGTAGGTGATCCGCCCGTTGTCTCCGCCGTCCAAATCGACGGCGTTGAGTCGCAAGACCGTCTCGCCTATTATGGCGTCTTCACGGATAGCTGCGCTGTAGCTGGCCTGTGTGAAGATGGGCGGATTATCGTTGCTGTCCAGCACAGTGATATTGACGGCTGCGTGATTGCTGAGCGGAGGAACGCCACCGTCGAGTGCCTGGACGGTCAAATAAAACTCTCGGGCTCGTTCGTAGTCGAGAGGTTCGGCCAAACTGATGACGCCGGAAAGCGGATCGATGGCGAAGTGACGGTGTTCGTTGCCTCCGACAATCGAGTACTTGATCTCGGCGTTGACTCCAATGTCCAACGAGGTGGCCAGCACGTTCAGGATTTCGGCGCCGATGGCCGAGCTCTCGGCCACCGAAGCGGCGTACAATTTCCGACTGAACTGCGGCGGGTTGTCGTTCACATCCGTCACAACAATTGTCACGACGACGGTTGAAAGTAGAGACGGAGTGCCCAAATCGATGGCCGACACTGTCAGATTGTACGAGGGAACAGTTTCGCGATCCAATCCTTTGGCGACCGTCACGATTCCGCTTTCGGCATCGATGGCGAAAGAGTTCTGGCCGGCCAAAGAGGTGGTCGACGTCACCATGCTGTATCTGATCTTCCTGTTGAGTCCGAGATCGCTGTCAGTGGCGTGGATTTTGCCCACGATGGTCCTCAGTTCGGCATCTTCCGGCACGGCGAAAGTGTACCAATCCTGGTTGAAGCTGGGCGCGTTGTCGTTGACATCCATCAGAGCGATGACCACCTCCGATGTGCATTCCCATTGAGGTCGTTCCCGATCCTGAACGTGGGCGGTGAGGGTGTAGATGGGTCTAGATTCGCGATCCAGCGGCTTCAAGGTTTTCAGCTGGCCGGAATTGGCGTCCAAAAAGAAGTATTCGGCCGCTTCGCCCGTCAGGTAGAATTTCATCTTGGCGTTGGCCCCTTCGTCGGCGTCGGTGGCCCGCACCCGAACGATAAAAGTACCAGGAGCGGTGGCTTCAGACACCAGCTCGTGATAACGGTGTTGAGTGCACACAGGGGCGTGATCGTTATCGTCCAAAATGTCAACAGTGACGTGGGTGGTGGCCGTGAAGAAGCCATCAGTGGCCAGCACCTGGACAATGAGAAAAGAATTTAGTACGTGAAACGACCGAAAACAGTTAGGCAGTAACCGTCGGTCGAGAAACTAAAAAAACAACTTTACCTGGAGACTGTAGGAGCCGATTTCTTCACGATCCAGCGCTCTTTCCACATAAACTTCGCCCTGCCGGATGCCAAACTGAGATCGTGGATCGCCACTTACAATGTAGTACTGCAACTGGGGTTGTTGTTGGTGTTGCATCGAGGAAGACGAGGAATCGGAACGGCCCTGCTCCCGGTCACGGTCGGTGGTTGTGAGTCGAACGACGACCGTGCCCGGAAGGGCCTCCTCGTTGACGGCGGCGACGTAGTGACTCTGAGAGAATTGCGGAGGGTTATCGTTGTAATCGCGCACTTCGATCACCACGGCCGTTGTGGACGTCAGTTTGGCCGGCGTGCCGTTGTCGCTGGCGATAATGGGCAGAACGTAACGATCGCATTCTTCCCGGTCCAAAAGACCCAAAGTGGTAATCCATCCCGTGACAGAGTCCAAGCGGAATATATTAGCCAATTCCGGCGCCATATTGTGGCCAAAGGAATAGCGAAGATCGCCGTAGGCTCCGGTGACGCGGTCTCCGTCCATGGCCGACACTCGAATGACACTGCTGCCTTTTTCCGAGTTCTCGGCCACCACGACCTGGTACGGGTTGCTCTCAAATTCTGGCGGATGCTCGTTGGAATCCAATACTTGAATAATGACTTCAGTGAAGGCTATGACGGGCGGCGAGGCGTCGGTTGAGGCTACGACAGTGATGATGTGAATGTCGCACGTTTCGCGATCCAGCGGCAACGACAAGTAAATTTGACCCTGGTCATCGACAGAGAAGAATGGCGACGGCAGGTCTTGGTCTTCGTCTCTGTTTCCGCCCTCAATGTCGGGATTCCTTGGGGCCGGGACGATGGTGTAGTGCAGTGGTTCGCCACTGCTCACCGCTTTGACTCTCGCAATGGTCGTACCTGGTGAACGAACCGCAATTATGAATTTTAACTTTCCTCGTCTACTATATCTAGTTCTCGATATCCTTACCAACTGGCGCTGATTCGGAAATGAAATATTTCGAGGAAGTTCTCTCAAAAGTGGGTGCTCGTTCTTGCGGATCGAGGATTAGGACGTCGACTGGAGCTTCTGTGCCCAATACCGGCGAGCCGTGATCTTCTGCTCGAACGAAAAACTGGAACACTTCGTTGGCTAAAGTAACAAAAACGAAAGTCTAAAAATTCGGAATAAAGGAATTCTAAGAAATTTATACCAAGAGCTAGAGCGTTTTGTTTCAAGAAAAGTTCGCCGGTTGACGGGTTAATATCGAACGTATCCGACGCCCGGGTTCCATTCGATTCGTAAATAGAATAGCCGATCTTTGCGTTGTTATCCACGTCTAAATCTATGGCTTGGACCTGCAATTCCATAAAAAGGCAAAAAGTTAAGATAATTTGTTCAATTTCATGAAAATGACTTTTAGTCTGATTCATACTTTTAGGAATGGTTGTCCCACAGAATAGTTGGCGTGGATGTTGGCTCTGTATTCAGCCAGAAGGAACTTTGGACGATTATCGTTGGCGTCTCCCACCTTGACACGGAGAGTCGTGTGACCCGACTTGCCCCCTGCGTCGAAAGCGGACACGGGGATCTCGTAGACTCTGCGACTCTCGCGATCCAGCGGCCGTCGAGTGAAAATGTCGCCCGTTTCGTCGTCTATTCTGAACGTTTCCGTGGCGAAAGTGGACAGGATTGAGTAGGTGATGTGACCGAAATCATCCCTGTCCAGATCGGTTGCATTCAATTGGATGACCAGCGTGCCGGCCGGAAGATTCTCCATCACTTCCACGTCGTAGAGAGGACGAGAGAAGCTGGGCGAATGCCGGTTCGTCGAAAGTAAATCCACTTGGAGCGAGGCGAAACTTGTGAAGACTCCGTCACTGACGCTGATGTTCAACAAGTAGTTGGGCTGCTCGCCGAATCGGTGCAAGTTGCCCAGCGTCACCGTGCCTTTAGTAACAAATCAAAACAGTTAACATCAATGCGATGTTATTTATTGAATCGAATAAATACTATACCTCGTTTGGAATCGATGTTAAACATTTGCTGATCATTTCCTCCGGTTAGTGAATAAACTAATCGAGTTTGATCGGAGACATCAGGGTCGGTGGCCGTCACCATGGTGACGAATTGGCCTCGTTTGCCATCCTCGCTCAGGACGCATCGGTAGGAGCGCTGTTCGAATTGAGGCGGATTGTCGTTGACGTCCTCCACTGAAAGGTCAGGCGAAAAAGATCAATCAATAAAACACCAGAACCTATTTCGCCGTTGAAAGTTGAGAACACGTGTGTTCAACTTCTCGAGGCCGTTCATTATTTTTCCTCTTTTTGTTTTTTTGTTTTTTATTTTTTGGGGTTTAAGCTACAAACCTCTGATCCAGATGTGAGCTGTGCTGGAGAGAGACGGGTTGCCCTGGTCAGACGCCATGACGAGCAGATGGTGTAGTGACTGCGTTTCACGGTCCAGCGAGCGCACGAGAATCAACGTTCCGTCTTCCGGGTTGATGTGGAAGAACTCGGCCGAAGCCGCAGACACGGCCACGGCGGCATCTTGGCCGCCGTTGGTCTCGGCCAGCAGTCGGTAAACAACTTGGGCGTTGATGCCTAAACCACCAGAAATTGAATGAAATTGAGTTGTTCAGAAAAGAAGAAATCAAACTGGAAGAAATTTTTATGTGTGTGTTTCTCCCGGGGTTTGTTTTTATCGTTGGGAATGTTACCAGAGTCGAGATCGTGAGCACTGACGGCCAGGACCACAGTGCCGGAAGGCGTGGCTTCCGACAGCGTGACGTTGTATTCATTGTTGCTGAATTCTGGCGGAGAGTCGTTGGCGTCTTCGACGCTGACACTGACAGGCACTTCGGAATGGGCGCCCGACACGCTGTCGGTGGCGCGGACCAGCAACTCATATTTGGATCGAACTTCATAATCCAGTCGGTTGACGATATAAATGAGACCTGTGAGAGCGAGCGAGAGCGCCATGACAACAGAAAATAAAAAAAGAAAAAGAAAAGAAGTTTCATAGTTAAGTAAAGGTGCGCTTGATGTGTACACAGATTGCAATTTCCGGCCGACACCAACTCACACCGGTGGGCACAAATCAAAATAGCTAGCGCCAAGCCTCGTGCAAAAAATAAAATAACAAATAGGGAAAAAACAAAAATACAAAATAAAAAGGGAAACTATTTAACGCCTTCTCTAAACCGTGACAAGGTGTGTGTGGGAAGTTTCCCATCACCACCAGTAAATTACGACACGCTCGACCAACCAGTATGGCGACTCTATAGTACAAACATACCACTATGAGGCTCGCAAAAAAAACAATACGAGTAAGGAAAAAATGTGACAACAAAGAGGAATATAAGCTAAACAATCGAAACAAAAGGCGACAGAGTGAAAAAATAAAAGGCGGTGGTGGGTGTTGGGTATAGTGAGTCAGAAATGTCGCAAGCAAGTGGTGCGTTGTGTTAGATCCGGCAATCACTAATAGTGCGACCAACAAATGGAATAAATATTGTTATAAAGCAACAAAAAAAATTTTTTAATTAAACAACCAACACAATAAATAAAAGAAAAAAAAAAGTGGTGTCAGTTTTTTGGGGGTTACTTACAAGGCCCGTTTTCCGAGTTGTGGGCTGAATGTATGGCGACAGAAGTCGAATTTGTTTTTTGTTTTGTTTTAACAGATGAGAGATAAACGGAAAGAAAAATAAATCAATCAATATTCAATTTTTTAAAAAAAAGATTATCGAAAAAACAATGAAAGTGGATGATTTCTCGATTTAGTCGGTGTTAGAGCGAGAGTTTTCGGTTTGAAATTGAAAGCCGAGGGGGAAAAACACAATGAAGATGAATTGTTAATTCGGAATGACAGTTTGGGTCTGGTAATATTTTGATTAATAGAAAAAATACCTATCTCGTTCCGTTATTATATTACACATATAAAAGACTCTTGGAATATTAATGACTGCGGAAAACGTCGAAAGAGAAAGAAAAAACCGCCATTTTCACTTGCATTATACGAAAGCCACAGCAACGGAACGGATCAACTCGAGTTGGTTGCCGAGTCTGAGTATTTCCAATTCCGGGAGAAAACGATGAAAACCATCATCATCATCATCTTTTTTTCATGTTGATCGTTGTTGTTCTGCCCCGATCGACCTCATCGATCATAAAGACTGGACAAAATGGAGGAGAGATGGCAAGAGCTTGAGGTGGGACCCGAAATAAAAATAAATAAAAAGTAAAACGAAAGGGGAGAGGGGAAACTATTTCTTTGCCTATTTTCAAACTACTTTTCCAGCCGGTTGTTGATCTACAACTAGAAGACGACGATGACGAGAAATTTGATGGATGCTGACAAGAAGCGCTCGTGGTGTGTGGTTTCTCTCTCTCCTTTCATTTCCCACTTGCCCAGTCACGTGCGCTCCCCAACCGTGTGGCACGCCAAGGATGAATTCAACGATAAATAAATCAACCCAACCCCAGCGCGACACGTAACGCTAGCGATCAGCAGCCCAACTAACCAACCCAACTCTCGCCACTACACGTCCGGCATAGCATCCAGACAGACACACACACAGGGAGAGAAGAAGAGCATCAACCTTCCTACCCAGGGTAGTGGGTTTTGTGGTTTTGGGGGGGGATATCGGACGGACACAATAGACAGACAACCCGACGGACGCATAAGTAGAGAGAGGGCAGGGCTGGGAGGTGGGAGGGGTGAAAAGCCAACGAGTGATGGATGGACGGATGTGAACAGCAGACAAGACAAGAAAACAACAACAACAACAACGCTGGTTGTTGTTGTGTTACGGACCTGTGTTGAAATCGACGGCAAACTCCTCGCCCTCGTTGCCCGACACGATCGAGTAGATCAATTGCCGGCCCGAGGGGCTCGACGCCTGGACGCTGAGGACGGGTGAAAGTGGATCGGCGCTCTCCAGGACCGAGGCCGAGTAGTACTGCTGGCCAAACACCGGCTGGCTCTTGCTGACGACTTTGACGCGGACCAGAGCTTCCGAGGAGAGCGGAGGCGTGCCGCCGTCGTAGGCCGCCACCACCAGCTCGTAGTCGCTGTGACCCTGCTGGCCTTCCAGGACGTGGCGCAGCAAAATCTCGCCCGTCCGCCGGTCCACCCTGAACAATTCGCCGCTGCCGCGCAGCAATTCGTAGCGGATGTCGCCGTTTTCGCCCACGTCCTTGTCCATGGCCTGGACCTAATTCAATGATTCGATTAATCAATAAGGTGGCCAGGGGGAGGTGGTGTTAAGTCCGGCAGCCGATATGAAGCAGGCCCGGTAATTCAATCAAAAATCGGCAATGTACTATACTCACTTTGGTGACGACGCTGCCTTTGGGGGCCTCGGAGGAGACGACGGCGTAGTAAGGCAAATTGAAAAAGGCCGGCCGGTTGTCGTTGATATCGGTGACTTCGATTTCGACGCGAGTGTGGGCGATGCGGGGCTTCTCGCCGTCGCCGCGCTCGCTCCTCGCCTCGACGACGATGACGTAACGCGGCTGGACTTCACGGTCGAAAGGCACCTGGCCGATGGCCTGGACAACGCCCGAAGTGCTGCCCACCTGGAACAGGCCCTGCGGATTCAGGATGGAGAAGGTGACGTGCTCGTTGAGGTGGGTGCCCAGGACGTTGAGGGCCACGATGGTCGTCGCCCCGCGGGTGCTGTTCTCCGTCACGTAGCCCGTGTACTTGTCCTGGGCGAAAGCCAGTCCTGACGCCAGCATCTTCTCCAGCTGGATCTCCACTTTGGTGGCCGTGCTGAACTTGCCGTCGCTGACGCCCACCTCCAGCGTGTAGAAATTGCTGGCAGACAGGCCGTCGGCGTCGGAGACGCTGATCCAGCCCGTTCGTCTGTCGATGGAAAACTTGCCGGCTCCATTACCGCCCGTTATCTCGTAAGTGAGCGTCGAGTTAATGTCAACATCAGGGTCTTCCGCCCGCACCCGCACGACGGCCACTCCGGCGAACGTCGGCAAAAGCAGCGAGGCGCTGTACGGCTGCTGCTGGCCGATGAATTTAGGCGGCGAGTCGTTCACGTCCGTGATGACAATGCTGACACGGGCCACTTGATCCGAGTTGCGCCTCGGGCGGCCATGGTCTGACACCTGGACAGTGAACTCGACGCGGGCCAGCTGCTCGCGATCGAGCGGGGCCAGCGTCCGCACGGCGCCCGTATTGGAGTCGATGGCGAAAAGTTGGGCGGCCCTCGGCTCCACAATGTCGTACGAGAGGAGGGCGTTGACTCCGGAATCGCCATCTCGAGCCGAAACGACCAGCGGAGCGGAAGACAAGCGCTGGAAGACCAGCGATCCGGCCACAGCCGCCTCCGAGATCGTCCCTTCGTACAGCTCCTGGCTGAAGGTTGGCGAATTATCGTTGACGTCCGAAACGTGCACATGTACGAGACAACGAGCTGATGAGCCGGCCTGTAATCAACAAATGAAGCGAGTGAATGATTAGGGCGTGGCAACAAATGTTCAAGACACAACACTTTCTCTCTCTCTCTTTCCAGCTCTTAGACTCGGCCAGACAGATATACACGTACCATATTCATGGCGCTGATGCTCAGATTGTAGTGCTTGGTGGTTTCGTAGTCGAGTCCACCTCTCGGCGACACGACAATGATGCCCGTGCTGGGATTGATGGTGAAGGAGCCGTCGCCGTTGCCGTCGGTGATCTCGAACAACAAGCTCGAGATGGATCTACCCTCCACTTGAATCACAAAAGTCCCGCCGCTGGCATCCTCGAACACGTCCGCCGTGTATTCGCTCTGCAAGAATCTGGGCAGGAAGAAAAACAAAAACAAAAAAAAATAACAAATCCGAACGAGAAAAACAAGTTTGGAACTAAAAACTTTTAACGAGGTTCCTTGTAACAACTACAACAACAACTACAACTAACAAAAAAATCCTGTTTCATACTTGGGGGGATCGTTCTCGGCCATAGTGACGAGAATGTGGACTCGACAAGAGGTCGAAAGTGACGGCGAACCTCCATCAGAAGCCTTCACTACCAGCATGTACTCGTGAGCCGTGCCGACGTCCAGCGGTTGATTGACGCGGATGAGACCCGAGTCGGGCTCGATCACAAAGGCCCCGCCCACATTGCCGGAGCTAATGGAATACGTCACTTTGGCGTTGACGCCGCGGTCCTTGTCGATGGCCAGCATGACTGTCACCACCGAGCCGACGGCGGCCGTCTCGAAGATGCGCACCTGCACCAGTTCCGACATGAATTCGGGAGTGTGGTCGTTGTGATCCGTCACGTCGATCAACAGGCGGGCGAAATTGCGCTTGGACGGCGTCCCTTGGTCTTTGACGGACACCGTCAGCAAATGTTGAGCCATCGTTTCCCTGTTGTGTGTGTGTGTGTGCAAAACAAGTTAATAAGCCAAATTGATCCGCTGATTTCTGATTTCTCCGAACCGGACAATTTCCTCCGCCAATATGGCGTTGGGTGTCCGGTTGGCGAGCTGTGAGTTTAGTTCTCTATTTACCGGTCAAGTTTCTCGGCCAAAGTGACGACACCGCGTATGGAATCCACTTTGAACTTTCGTAATGACGAAGCGCTGGAAGCGGCGTGGAGAGCGTAAAAGACTCTCTTGTCCTGGTCGGCGTCGGTGGCGTTGAGTGTGATAATCTCCGCCCCAACTTCGGCGTTCTCAGACACTTCGGCTCGATAATGTTGTTCAGAGAAGACGGGCGGGTGATCGTTGACATCGAGGACCGTTATTTCCAGCTGTGGAATCGAAACAAAACAAAACAAAAGGGAATCCAATGTCCGCCGGATTAGATTACCGAGTTCCTCCCCAACACGAGCAGAAGAGTCTATGAGCAAAAGAAATGGAAACCTGAGTGTAGATGGTGTTGTGGCCGTCGGTGATGCTAATGTTGAGCAAATAAGAGGATTGCTGCTCCCAGTCGAGCGGCTGGGCCACGTAAACTTTGCCGTTGCCCGTTGTTTGCATGGCGAATTTGTCGCCGATATTTCCATCTGTCCACCCGCAATAAATACCAACAAATGAATTTAATTTACATATATTAGAGCTCAATTTTTCTAAAAAAAGAAAAGGTGTGAAATCGGATCGGGCTGCAAGGATTTAAAAAGAAGAAAAAATATGAAAAATGAAAAGCAACAAGGCAAAACAGACCTTCGATCTTGTACCACAACATGTCGCCGTCGGGGTCGTTGGCGGTAATGAAGGCGACGGCGTGACCGACAGGATCGGATTCCATGACGTCAGCTCGGCGGCTGTTGTCCGTGCTCAGCTCGGGCGGATTGGCCGATTGCGAAGGCACTCCGATGACGGCCACTGAAACGCGGGTGGTGGCATTGCGAGCCGGGCGGCCTCGGTCGCTGGCTCGGACCTTAAACAAAAAGGAAAAAAATTAAATTCATTTATAGACCGCCGTTCGTAAAAATAACGCCATTAGAACAACAACAACAACAACAACAACAACAAAGGCGTATCGGAATCTCCAAAGGAACAAAAGAAAAGGGAAACATCAAATGCGGACGATAAAATACCAAAATAAAATGGAAAAAAAAGGAATCTAAACTAGCGGATCGATTTCTATCTGTATTAGGCCGGCCTGTTGAAACGACCTCTTTCACAGCCTTAACAAAATGGACTCTCTCTCTTTTTCTCTCTCGCCCACTCTGCATTGGCTCTATTAGCATTGAATGGATTCATTAAACCGGTCGTAAAGACTCCAAGGCGGCCAATAACTCGCGACGAATGGCCCTGCCGCTGTCACACCGAGACTTTGTCCGACATCAAACGCCTAACGGCCATTTGATCCCGTTAGTCGCCGGGGCCGCTAAACTTGGAGCTGCTGCCAAGTGCAGTCGAGTGCGAGAGGAGGAGGGGGGAATAAGAAGAAACAATCGACAAGAAGGGGAAAGATGAGCGACCAGGAAAAACTTTTTGCCGACTCTGGTGAAACGTGAAGAAGAAGAAGAACTCGAAAACGGATATACCAAAACCGGTCGACGATTCGTCGAGATTGTCCGTTCAAACAATAAAAAATAGCCCAAACTTACGCTGAAGGAGAACTCTTGTCCGGCGGCGAGGCTCTTCTGGGCGTAGACGATGCCGCTGTGCGGATGAATCCGGAAGCGGCCTTTGGTGCTGGCCGTCTCCATCAGGCTGTATTCGACGCGGCCATTTTCGCCAGCGTCTCGGTCGAGTGCTTCCACCTGTACGCGCAAACACCATGTCAAATGCATTAGTACTTCTTTATTTCATTTCCCTTTCGCTGTTTCTTTTTAACGAGTTATTTGGTTATTTTTCTTTCCTCTACCGCACCGATTTCCCAAACTACAGAAGACGAGAAGAAATAATAATAATAACAATAATAATAAAAGGTGTAGGTGAAAAATTAAAGATGGAAAAATAAAAAAAATAAAATAAAAAAACATCCGTTGGGAGAAGGACACAACCATCCCGAAACAAATATCGTGTGATTGGCCCTCATTGGTGGTTTGTTTTGTTATTTCCTCGCCGAGAGACGGAAGAAAATATCAAGAATGTAAACGAAATGAGAGACCCAACAAAAGAGGGTATCAAAAATGGAAACAAAACGAAAGAGACCATCCAGAACGGAGAATACCGGGAACAATGCCAATCTAAAAGAACCCCAGAAATAAATGCAGTTGGAATAGGGGAAAATAAAGAAGAAGAAGAAGAAGAAAAAGAAGAAGAAATAGAGAGAAAATACAAAAAAGAAAATGGGATGTAATAGAGAAAAAGTGAGTGAATAGGTGAAGACACCAACGTGTTCTCAGGTAGCCAACTGATGCCGTGTGTGTGTGTGTGTGTCTGTGTGTGTGTAACTTTCACGCACGGTTTCCAATTGTAAGGCACTTGTCCGAAGGAAAACTACCAGCGAAAGAGAAGAAGACAGTTTGACAGGACCCAAACAAAGAAATTCAAGTCCGTCCGAGAAGAAAAAGAAAAATGAAAAAGAGAAGTTTCATGATGAAAAGAAGTTTTTTTCCTTCTCGTCTTCTCCATTCTTCTTTTTTACGTGTTTTTGTGTGTTGCTCATAGCTGCTCCTGGAAGCCAAAAGGGACGACGACACACGATGGAAAGGATAAAAATAATAAAGAAAGAAAGAAGAAGTTAAATCAAAAAAAGTACATCTCATGCACCACTAGAGGGATGATACGACGATTGTTAAGGTCTCTCTGGTCTCATCATTGTGTTGTGTCTGTGTCGCCTGGCCGTCGACCAGCACAATATAATGACCATTCCAACTTTATTTCTCTCTTTTTTTTTATTTTTTATGATTCCTCCTTAGGATTCCAATCCTTTTGTTCCGTGTCGTTTTGAGATTTTTCTCCCAATGAAAAAGAATGGGTTATATAATATGTAGGAGAAGAGGCACGCCATGCCACCAAGAATCTCAACCCAGAAATGAAAAAAATAAAAAGGAAGATGAAGAATGATGGAACAAGTACTACATACAGACTTCAGGGGGTGTCTCTCCTACAGGACTACCTACTTCAAGTCGACACCCGAAATTTCCCAAAAAAATAAGCCAAAGAAGAAGAGAATGAGAGCAGAAAAGTGAAGCAAAAAAATTAATGAAAAGGGGGAAAAAAGAAAAAGAAACTACTACACCGAAAGTGATTTTCCCAAATGTAGTTTGAAATTGTCCTCCTATTCGGATTTTGTTTTTTGTTTGGGAGGAGGCCTTACCCTGAAGACTGGACTGCCCAGCAGATTGTCCAGCCGCGAGGTGATCCACAAACTGGTGCTGTTGGATTCTGTTGGACTGTTGGACTCTGGATCGAGCCATTCCTCCGTTTCGTTCTGCGTTGACAACAGACCACAGATGATGTGACATGCTAATTATTTCGATCGAGCGCAACATCAAGGGGGGACCACTACTACTGTCGTCGCCACCCACACAATTCCAAACCGTTTCCAACGGATTCATCAAAATTAATTGAAAGAAGACAACCAGCCAAAGCCAAAAAATAAAAAAAAAACATAAAAGTGAAATATGACGAATGATTGACGTCGGCGTCAAATGGGGAAATGGCGGACTTGCATCGCGAGTCCAAGAATGATTGAAGCACGTGTCGGCGGCAGACAGCCGCCGACCGGAGTGATGACTTTGTGATTGCCACCCAAGGAAAATTAGAGTCATTGAGCGAGGCCAAAGTGAGTGTTGTTGTCTTTCAAACAAAAAATAAATTTGAAAAGGAAAAAAATAAAATAAAATAAACTTAACTAAAAATTCTTTCCTTCTTTTTTCCCATTGCATGTTCAAGCCGCTGGATAGAATCTAAAAGGAACAAAAGGTGGGAAACGCCCAGTTCGTTTTTTTTTCTCTTTTTTTTTGTTTTTTACTTCCACACTCTTGGACGAAGCAGACAATCATGACACACTAATTGAATTTGGATGATGCTTGCGATTTTTCGAGTTGGAAAGAAAAAAAGGGGGGCGACCTAAGAGTGGGCGTGATATCTTGCGAGTAAATCAATAGCTATTCAACAAAAAAGACTGGTGACTGGGTGAGGATAATTGTTATGCAGGAGCACCGAGGACGCACACACTGTGAGACAAGGAGTCTCATTAGTCATGTTTTGTGGCCGGCCCTTGTGCAGCAGACAAGTGTCTCTGCAATGTCATCAGTTTTCTTCTTCTTCGCCATTTCTTTGACTCCCATCGAAGAGTTTCAGCCATCGTAGGGGGGAAACAAAAAAATGGGGAAATCCTTATGATTATCGTCTTAATCATAGTGATTATTGTTGTTCGCCAGTTGACATGGCAAACGCTTGGCGCGACGGGAAACTCCCCTCATCCGAATAACAAGACACGAGAGCTCACAGATGGCCGCCCGTCTTGTCTTGCAGAAAATTCTTCTTGGCAACATTTGACGTGTGTCTCCCAAGTGCTGCTGCCGCTCCTGTCCTCCTGATGGGAAAATATACTCGCCAAAGAATCCGGGAAAAATGGAAAATAGAAAAAAATCATCCGGGACTGGCCGGGACGACATTTTTCGCAATTGAAACATGTCGACTTTGGGCGATAACGTCAAAAGTATTTCAAAGTCAATTTGTGGGGAACCGGGATGAGACCGTGGGGGAGCCGAGTGACAGGCAACATTCCCTTGCTTTTGTCCTACGCAAGACGGAAAACCCGGCGTGATTCCGGATGAGATAAATCTCATGTCGGATAAGGCGGAATGTAAGCAAACATTCAAATAGATGAAAGAGGAAATCGTCCATCATCAAAATGATAGCGAGGGCATTTTCCGCGCGAGCATTTCGCCGTGATTGTCCCAATTTAAAAGCAAGAATGGTTGAGTCGGTTCGTGACGATCCGCCGGAATGGGGAATTTAGGGTGAAAAAAAGAAAAAAAAACCTTTTCGCATCATTTGTTCGTCGTCATTGAATAATAATGACGATTTTATATAAAAACTACACCAACCAATCCCACGTTTGCTATTGTCCCGGAATAAACAGAAATGCCACACGAAATGCTATCATCAAACAAACCAATTTCCCGATTGTTTCGCGCGTGACTTGTCATCCGCCCTTTGTTTTCGGCGGATCGACACGAGGCGCAGAGCCCAAGACGCACGAAATTTGAATACCAGTTTGCATAAGCTTCTTTAGGAGTAGGGACTGGTAGTAGCATTACTAAATCCTAATCGTGACAACACCGGGAATTTCAAATTGAATATCAACTCTCCAAGACTATTCGCCCCTCCCCGTTCCTGTCAGATTGCCAGAAACGCTCACTGTTACAACAACAAGAGAGAAATACAGAAAGAGAGAGCTCAAAATAAAAATTTCGTGCGGCGGATTCTAGTTAAGGATATACTACACCGTGCAGCCAGTGCCAGGGCTGCGGGGTTTTATTTGACGTGGCACCCACCGATCTTTTTTTCTCTCTCGTCTCTTTCTTTTCTTTCTTATCTGTCAGTCGTTTTCGCTGTGTTAAACATTAAACGACCGATTAATCTCTTGGCACGTGAAAATGCCTAATATAAGCCCTGGCGGTCCCGGCCCGTCCGTTTCACGGCGGATGTTGCAAAGAACCAGGCCACCCCCAGCCAAACCAAACAAAAAAAAAATGTGGAAATAAAACAGACGATCACGGGCCGCTTGTTTTTCTTAGCTCGGCAGATGTCTGCCGGAAGAGTCTGGAGACATTTGCTTCTTTTTTTTTTTTTGTCTTCTCATTTAATTGCCGTCTTTTCCTTTTCGTAATTGTTATCTATCTCTCTCGTGTCCCTCCACTCGGTTTGGTTCTGGTCGACGGGGATAGGCGACTTTTGGCCGAAAAGTCGACATTCCAAAATGAATTGAATTTCAATACCTGAAGGACGGCGCTTTCCGGATGAGAGATGACGCTGGCTGGAATTTGAATCTTGTAGAAGCGCTCGAGAAACTCCGGGGCGTTGTCATTAACGTCGTCGACCGTCACCACGACGCGCGTGCTGGATGAAAGCGTCGGATTGCCGTTGTCAATCACCATCACCTAGAAATAAAAGATGAACAAGCCAAAAAAAAAAGTGAGGACGACGCCAAAATTGTTGATTAACAATTGGACAAGAGACTAACAGAAAAACCAAAAGTTTGAAAGTTACAAGACAGGACATCTTTCATTTCGCTCTCCCCCCTACTGGTAACCTCAACTTTTTGTGTTTTTTTTTTTAATATCTTTCCCAAAACAAAATCCATACATCGTAGGCCTACAACATTCGAATCGATCCCCCCACCCCTTCATTTTTTTGCGCTGCCAGGCTGCGGATCCTGGGAAAAGATGCATCAGGCGAATGGAAACAGCGGGGAACACTTCCGCTTCGGGAATTTCTCCTCATTGGCCTCGCCCATCCCATCCTTTTCTATTCTTAAACGACTCGTCGTCGGAGAAAAGGAGTAAAGAGAGAGAGAGAGAAAGATGGAACAGAAGGAGAGAGAAGCGGTAGGGGAAGGCGTATAGTATACAACTATACATGCAGCACAGCACAGCATCCCACGCTTCCTTGCCGGAAGCGGGAGAAAATAAATGAAACGTCGAAACTTGAACACACGAGCAAAAACCCGGGCGAGAAATATTGGATGGCGTCGCAGAGAGTTGCAGCTAGAGAGAGAGAGAAAGCACAGACTCGTAACATTGGCCTTGTGACTGAATATTTCAGAGCTTCAAACAATCAACTCGGTGCGAGAATGAGGAGAAAAGCAAGCAGCTACTACATTTCCAGCCATCCATTCCCCCCATGCCAAAACGAAAGCTCCTCTCGGCTTCCTTCCTTCCCTCTCATCCTTTTGCGTGTTCTTTCACGTTTGTAGAGCACCGAGCGCTGCTAATTCCGTGTCTGCCAAACTTCCATTAAGGCAACAAAAACTTTTTTCAACTCTCAAAAACTCTCCTTGTCTACTGTGTGCAACTTCTTTGATTTCCCACTCCGCGAGGAACTTTACGTTCTATGCTAATGACTAACGAATATATATTATGTGTGTTTGCATCCGCGTGGCGCCACTCGACCACTTCTTGTTTTGTTTTGATTTTCTTTTCCTTTTTCTTTTCATTTTCTCTCTCTCCCATTAAGACGGAGGGGGGACGCTTGTATATAAAAGAATATCGAACGAAAAATGGGGTCGTGTTTGTATAAAATCAACGTGCCTCTGCAAATCGAAAGTTAATGCACTACTGGGCAGATCGATGATAGGCGGCCCCAATGGATACCAAGAAAAGCAAAACAAAAAAGTCGAGTTCGGCATTTTCTGCCCAGGCGTAACGGATTAGTGTGAGAGCAGCCGAGACGGCGCTATACATACGTTCGACCGGGAAAAAAATAAAAATAAAAGCCGAGAAAAATCCCAAAAATTAAGTGGATCCTATAGACGATTTTCTTTTGTGTTACATCACGACGACAGACAAGGCACATTCTTTTTTTTTTGCCACGACCCAGTTGAGAATAGAGATTAAGTCCTTTGATTTGACATTCTTTGCCCGGCATGTATGTATAAAAGAAAGGAAACATCAAACTTCTATTGTCAGAAACTGTGGAATCAATATGAAGTTAAGCATCAAATGGACGAATCGACCAAGTTGTTGCCTATCTCTCTCCCCCCCCCCACCTCTTTCCCTCCCGTAATATACACGAAAAAATCGGGCTGGGGGAGAGAAAAGTATGTGAATATGCCTGGGATATCAATCCAATTTCGTCCACACACTCCAACTCGAGGAAAATGGAATCACAACGGAGTAGGAAGAAGAAAAAAAAAAGTAAAAAAGAAAATGTCTTTATTGGATCCTGCTGAACGAACCTCTCCCCCTATAGACTCTACACCTCCTCTTCCCCCCCCCCCCCCCCCCATGGCCCCCAAGCGTGGGTTGGCGGCGTTCACCAACACCGACTGCTCCCCAGCAGGAACAGTTGGATGTTGTTGCCCAGCTTGCTCTCTCTCTCTCTCCCCGTATAAGATACAGGGACCGGCTACATTTAGATAAGCGAGTGAGAGACTTTCTCCCCCGCAGACACCATTTTTAGATGTTTCAATGGAAACCAGATGCGTCGTCGACGTCGTCTCTTTTTTCCACTGAAAACGAAAAGAAGAAGAAGAAGAAAAGTGAATTTGTGTCTTACCTCCAGAATGTGTTCCGTCAAATTCTCTCGATCCAGGCGCCTTCCAGTAGTCGTGATATTGCCTGCGTGGACATCAACCCGGAAGGGGAAAAAAAATCGAAACAAAAAAAAAACAAAAAAGAAATGTGACATTACTCATACAGTGTAACACACTCTATAGTCTCTCGGACGTTCGATATACCCATGTCAAAAGAGAAGATATTCGAAGATATTATCAAAGAGAAAAGGCCACCAAGGAAACCCTGTAGCGCATAGAAAACGCAAGGGCGTAGAGAGGGAATCATATTGAATCACGAGGTTCTTCTTCTTGTATATGAAGGCGCGTGGGCTCGGCCCCGTTACATGTCCCCCCCCCCCCAACCCTCTTCTCGACCCCCCCCCTCACATCACGACCCAGTATTTAGATATAGGATTAACACGACAACGTTGTCAAAGTATATATAGAGAAGAGAGAGAGCGTCGGTGGGTGGGAGTAGTAGTAGACTAAAGTCGATCGATCGGTCCGGCGACAACCAAGTCGCAGGGGTGAGAAGGTCTTTTGCCACGCTCCCCAATTTCGTGGTAACATCAGGACAGAAAATAAGGAACAAAAAAGAAAAAGTTCAAAAAAAAAAATCAAAAATCAAATTTTTTTTGGATTTAATTCATGAATTAAAATCAACAATTAAATCAAAAATTCTTTTGTTATTATCACAAAGAAAAAGCATAAACTTACATATTGAATATATTTGTCAGTCAAGTTTAAGATTCATTTTTAAAAGAAGAAGAGTTTCAAATCTACTGTCAGTAAGTCGTGTACGTCTACATGATAAAACCAGTGCAGCGATGCTAAAAAGTCGTTCTACTGGTGCACTGGATGGAAGGGTAGTGTCATATTTTAAAAAGAGGGATTTAATATTTGGACATTTGTCAAAGCATTTAAAATCTCGCGATTCATTAGTTAGGAAATGGTCTACTTCGGTTAGGCAAGAATTGTTAGTGTTGAAATTCAAAAAGTCGGAAGATTCTACTGGGGAAATTAATTTCTGTTGTTTTCCGTCAAGTGTCAAAAGATTATCTAATTTTTTTTTTAACTTCTAGTTTTGTGAACTCATCCTCAATCCAAAAAATAAGTTGTCAAATTTACCAAGAAAAAAATTTCTTGATTCGATTTAAAATTTACCGTTTTTGTAATAATTTAAATCACAAATCAAATCAAAATCCCAATTTTGATTTAATTTGAATAATTAAATTAAAAATGATTTAATTTTTGATTTAATTCATGAAAACGATTTAAAATCAAATTTGATTCAGCAAACACTGCTCAGCCACAGAGTGTGTGTCGGCCGTGTCCGAATACGTAATTGGGTTCATCACGCCGAGCACGAGGAGGAGAGATATTCCGTGGCTGTATATACCTGCAGGGTCAATCATTGCCATGATCTCTCCGTTTCCATCTTACTTTTTCTCTCTCTCTCTATCTTTCCCAGCCGGAGAAAAGAGCGACGAGCAACTCTCGGAACTTGTAAAGACTCAATCAAGTCTCTCCCTCTTGCTCGCTTACTTCCCTCACACACACACAGACACATACATAGACGAGCCCAGCCAATAAATAAAAGAAATCAAAAAAATACTCAAAGGGAAAATGTAGAAGCTGCTGGCAAGACCGGATTCTCTATCCATGTCCCCCCCCCCTCCACTCCTACCCCCACCCCACCCCTCTTCACTCCGGCGTAGTAGTTGTATCCTCCAGCCACGTTTACTGAGTAATGAGATGTCGACTCCAGGAGGAGCACAACGGAGGGGCCGTGTCCGGATTAAGTTCCTGTTACTATCCGCCCTTAAGATTATATATACGCGATACACTCTACTACAGACTCTCTTAAATGTTGTACGAGTCGTTTTGCTTTTTTCAGGACTGCCGGTTCTTCTTCTTCTTCTTTAGTCGGCTTACACATGCCCCTCACTTTCCCCTGAATGTTTTTTCATATCGTTAGGAAATAGCGACACGGGGGGAGAAAATCATATGAAAATTCTTGAGCTCAATCGGACTGAGCTGGGAAATCCGATCGGAAGAATGATTATCTTCTCATTTTCTTTTTCAATCTCCAAAGTTATTGGCTTTCTAATAGATTAACATGTACTCAAAAAGCTCAACGGAACATTGATGATGGTGTTGGCGTCAATTTTTCCCCCTTAAAAGTTTCATTATGATTTGAGAGAGAAATGGCGTATACGCACCGGTGTTGGGATCAATGTCGAAGAGAGACTGCGGATTTCCGGCTTTGAGCTGGTAGGTCAGCCTGGAATTGCGATCGCCGTCAATGGCCGTGATTCGGGCGACGGGCGTCTTGGGCGGCGAATTCTCGGCGACGTGGACCCAGTAGACGGGCTCGGCCGTCAGCGGGATGTGATCGTTCTCGTCCAAAACTTCTATAAATACCTGGTCGAGAAAGAAAAAGGGAAAAAGCGGGGGAAAAAAATAACGAATTAGTCGGAGCGTAACAACAACAAGATGACGGCGATAAATGACTGGAATTCCCAAACAAGTAATGAAGAGAAGAAGAAGGAAAAAAAGAGGCCAAGGCGGTCACGATCGACGTCGACGACGTCTTAATCGTTGAATATGAACGACACGCCACGTTAAAAGCCTCGCTCGGCAGACGGCGATGAATTCGTCGGCGATGGATGGAGCGAGCGGCGCCCCGCTTCCAGTCATCCAATCAAAAACGGTCGACGTTAATCGACTCCGCCACTCGGGTTAATCCCGATGCGGATCAACGTCGATTGGATATCAAAAGTCAATGCCAGGGGGAAGAAGGGGTACGGTATACAGCCATAAAAAGCCGGTAGAGTTTCTCTACACTAGTCATTGTTCAAACTTGGCGCGCTAGCCAACTCCGCAAATGGACGATGGATGTGAGTTTTAAGTGAGCGGCGATGTAGTAGTACAAGTACTTGATCGCCGCCGGCCAACTCAACTCTTAGACTGGTGTTGTAAATGTTGCCGTGCTGTGTCAGCTGGTTGGGATCGTGTTGCCTTTTCTGTTCCCACATGGAATTCATCCTGACGGGCAATAAATCTTCCGTGACTCGACGAGTTTTCAATCGGACAATTAAAAAAAAGAACCAGTCGGCCAAGGAATCCGCCTCCCGCACCAACAACAAAATGTTCATTCACGCTGAAATGAAGGGGGGAGGTGGATAGGCTAGTCGCCTGTCCGTCTCGTCCCTTTCACTAGCGCAACTTTCCAACTTTGCACGCGGCCGTTTTTCGAGCGCGATTTTACATTTGAACCAGCCCCCCACCTCCAGTGTGATATCGGCCCGTCGATGGAATGGGCAAAATCATTTTTTCGACTTTTTCTTTGTGGAAAAAGAATCAAGAAAAAAAAAGTTTATTTTTTTACACGATGCGGATCATTAGCGTGACACGACGGGCTCGTGATCCAATCGACTAATTCAATTTCGTTTTTCTTCACTCTCCGATCGCAAACGGTTGGGTGTAAACTCGTGATCGTGAGTCGATTTCACCCGGAGAACGAGAGAGAGATTCACGTTAGCCCGAAAAACTTTATTTGTAAACATCACGAATGGGGTCCTCCTAAAAACTTTCCCCCCACATTGCAGTGCTCAACTACTCACATCCCACACGCTCATCGCCCACTCGATTCGCCCGTCGTGTTTCTCTCTTCGGATTAAAACGTTCATTTGGCCAAGGCACCGATATAAAAGTCAATAAACAGATACTATCGACCCCCATCATCACAAAGAGATCGAAAGTGGAAAAACTTTTGATTCTCTTGAAATCCCCCCCCCCCCCCCATCCTACCACCATTACCACAAAACTGTTTATCTTTGCGGGCTGGATGAGAGCAACTCTTGAACGGAACCCCTTGGAGGATCAATGAGGTAATCCTCTGGTGTTTTCAGTTACGACACATCGGTAAAAAAAATTTTGTCTGACGCCATCGTTCGGCTGCCCGTCTCCCATTGAAAAAAATAAAAAAATGAAATGGAAAAAGGGAGGAGGGGGGGATAAAAGACTCAATCCAGCCCAGCAACCGGAATGGATCCGAGTGCGGAACGGGGGGAAACAACACACACAGGTGTACGTGCTTCTATCAGAATGCCTGGTCACGATATAGTGTGGCGAGGAGGACGCCGTCACCATTCTTAATTCTTCTATTTTCGGTTTTCTTACCTCACCAAGAAATGTTCTCCCCCCCCCCCCTCTTCCTGAAATACTACGCGACAAATCAAAATCAAAGGAAATAAAAAACTCAGGTACGAGAGTCGTCTGGTAGCGCCACATGTTTAGAACGGGTTAAATATTCTTCGGATTGTGTGCGCGTCTATTCCCCCACGTTTATCATTTCGTTTTTTCCACCTTTCGTAAATCGTCAATCGGAACGCACAAGAGGGGGGGAATCCTATTGTCCGGCCAGACAAGCCCACAAAGTTTTATTTCATTTTTGTTTCTCCTTGAATAATGTTCTCGGATGTAAAATATACCTATAAGAAACTTGGGGAGAGGAACTTACTTCGATGGAAGCGGAAAGAGTGACGATGCCGTGATCCTGGGCCACCACCGTCAGCCAATAATGCGGCGTAGTTTCACGATCCAGCACGGCTCGAGTCCTGATCGTGCCTATTAAAAGAAAGAGAGAAAAAAAAACAAATTTAAACATGAATTCGTTTTCGACTTGAAATGAGCACCGATTTCGACACGAGATTTTTCGAACGCACACGTTGAAGACGAGCGCCCGCGGGCTGAGCAGTTAATAGAAAGAAAACGAACTCATCAACGTTCTTTTTTAATGGAAACGTTTTCACTTTCACGAATCGGGAGAGAAATTAAAGAAATAAGAAAAAAAAAAGAAAATAACAAAAGTGGAGGGAAACAAGTCCATCCGTTTGATGAGTGGGAACCCAGAGAGCAGTTAAGATCGTCAACAGCTGCACACACACACACACGAGACAAGAAACACGGGAGTGAAATATTTAAGCGACGAGGGTTTTTTTTTGTGTCTAGGGGTGATGATTGGTGTGTGCAAACCGGACAGGAATCTAAGGCGAAAGGTAATTTACTGCCGCGCATCTTTTCAAATAGAAACATCCTGCAGTCATCCCGGGGAGGGGGGCTAACACACACACACACACACACACACACGCCCATTCCACTCACAGCATTTGATAATGCACCTCATCAGAGATCCTCAAATGGAGAGATAACCAACTGACGAGTCTATTAACTCTCTCTCCTACTTCGTTTCGTACTTTTTTTTCTTCTTCTTCTTCTTGTTCAATTTATATTTCTAGTTATTTAAGGAGCGGCAGCAAACTCATCTGGCTTGAATGGCTCCTTTTGCTACCATCAATTTCTGTGACTTTGATCGATAACACGGCGCCAACAAATTATTCCCAATTGGTGGAACCCCGTGATTGCTCTCAAGACGACTCAACTCGGCAAACGCTAGACGAGAGCCATCGAACAGCACAAAAAAGTTGAGGCAAAAAGAAAACCGAGTTCGAGCAAATATCCATGGAAAATGAGGTGCGCGGGAGTTTTCAAACGAAATTCTTCTATTTAAATAAAGAAGTAAAAAAAAATCAGAAAAGTCCAAAGTGTGTGAACAAGGCCAAAAGTCCAATCTCTTCTCTTCACACACGAGAGAACTTCAAAGGGGGGAAAAATAAGAGGAACCCAGAGGTTATAATGGTGGGCCCAAAAGTCGCGTTCCATCGTGAAGGACCTCCCGCAGATCCCCAAAGAATAATAATAATAATAATAATAATAATAAAAGCCATTGCAGGTTATTTTTAAAATAAAAATAAAAATAAATTTCAAGAAAAAAAAAATTCTCGCATGGACCATCCAGTTATTTTTCTCCTCGGACGATCAAAATGATCGTCATCTCGATAGATCTACGAGCCGTAACGATTGATGACATTTCAGACGGGCCCAATAGGAAAGAAAACGGGCAGCCAGATGAGAGCTACAGGAGATAATAAATGACGGCGAAGAAATCGAAAAAGAAACGCTCGTTTATCTGTCGTCTACAGCTAACACAGAGATCCGATATTGAATGATGAGCCCCGTCCGTAAAAAGATCTACAACTTGCAACACACCAAAATAAATAAACAAGTCGAGAAATAAAAGAAAATAAAATGAACTTGTGTTGCAAGCCGACGGCTTGATATTATCCATTCAAACCTTATCTCTTTTCACGAAAACAGCCGAGAAAAATAAAAAAAGGAAAAATTTCTGATTTGCCTGGCAGCCAATGAAGAAGAAAAAAAGGAACGCAGGCAACAACAAGTACTTCATTAACTCTCACGAAGGAGAAGAGAAGGTCTTATGGTCTTATGTCATCTCTCTCCTAACCACTGCCAAACTCTACACGAAGAGAGGTTGAAACGGAGCGGGGGGAACTTCATAAATAATCAGCCGTATATAATAAAGGTGAAGCGATACGCCAAAAGAGATTCAACGTCATCTTCATCACCAAATCTTCCCCGGATACGCTCGATGCGCACTGCGTGGGGTTTCTGACTGCTCCTTCCAACCATCCGCACGAAAAAAAAGCTAAACTCCTCTCAATTAATCCTACAAAAGAGCGAAAAGGGCATGAGAGACGAACGAGAAAAAAAGGGGAAAATAAAATGAACAGATGGCATCGCTAAAGTCCCTTTTCTTCATAAATAAAATCGTGAAAAATAAAAATAAAATAAAAGTTGAAGTTCTATTTAGTGTGTACAGTAGAGCACAAGTACGCACTTACTTACGGGCAGGGAGAGGAGGGGGGGGGGAAGCTTTTTGTGTTCAATCTTGGCTTCGTATGTGTGTGTGTTTGATAAGCCGACCTCAATTCCCGTTGGGTGCAGCAGCTCCTCAATTCTCTCACGAGCTGCGAGTGCTGGCCCACCGCGAGTCGGGAGTCGTTTGATTCTCTCCTCTTTGCCCCGTGACGTGTTCACAAGGTGTGTAGACTGTATCAACTACAAAATGTCGCCCAGTATGCATGGCTGCTGCTGCCGCCGACTGCCGCTTGCGTAATAACCCCCGTCGCCAGCAACGTTACATGACGACCGCACTTGCCAAATTCCGGAGAAACTCATTGCCACGCAGACAATGTGACTGGGTGGGCGCTCAGATTTGTCTCGCCGGACTGCGACCGGGGGCATATCTTTTTACGGCCGGCAATTTCAGCAAAGAGAGAAAGAAAGAGAGAAAGAAAGAAAGAGAGAGAGAGAAAGAGAAAAAAGTGGAGAAAGGAATGAACAACTAATAAAAATACACCGCGAAACGAATGGCGACTGCCATCGCTCAGACAGGTGCAAGCCAACATGACTAATCGACACGTGTGTTTACTCTTTAACGGTTGATTCTCCCGAAAAAGAAAAAAAAGAAGAAGAAGAAGAAAAAAAGGCCAACGGCAAACTGGTGAAAAGAGCCAACCAGTCACGTCACTACGTCAGCCAGCAAATAAACGATTGCGGTTGTATCAAACAGAAAATTTTCCATTTATCCCCCCCCAAAAAATGTGTTTCCATTTTATTCTCCGTCGAATAAAACATTTCACGCTGTTTGAAATGATCAAAAATAGGGAAATTACCCAGTTCTTTTTTTCATTTCATTTCTCCTCTTTCTAGGCCATAAATAATGAAAGAAGACTGTTGTGAGTACTATACATAGTGTGTGTGTGGTCTGGTTTCCTTTCTCTTTTCACTGGTTGAGATCACGCTACTTTATACGAGTACGACGAGGGACGTTTCAAACACATTTTGATATTTCCGTAACCTTCTTCTACGGTGCCACTCCGGCCGCGGGAATCTTTCGACCTCTCTTCTTTTTTCTAGAGTTTCTCGGTATACAGTCTATATTCCTCCGGTGCGGTTACAGATTTCTTCACGTTGATGTGAGCGTGGGGAATAGGCGCGCGGAGGTTCTGCCGAACACATATATATTCGGCAGACAAGACAGACTCGCTCACGCAACAGATCACGTCAAACCACGGGAGAAAGAAAAAAAAAAAAAATAAGAGCGACCTGAAGCGACGGCAATCTCTCCTGTTTGTGGGTGGGTGTGTGTGTGTGTGGCTATGAATAGGCCGGTGAGGGGAACTAATGACTTTACAGATTCCTTCTCTCCTTCATCCACCATAAAATATTCCAATAATTCTTTCTAGTTCGCCTTTTTGCTCTTCTGTCTCCTCTTGAAGGATTCCAGTCGCCTCTAAAAGTGACGTAATGGCCAGGCATGAAAATCCCTTCCATTTTTATTTATAAACAAATGAAGAGAAGAAGAGAGTGAAGCTTAGTGGGAAGAGAGAGAGAGAAAACAGGGAGCATGCAAGGGATTATCAGTGATTAGCTTAATGGAACGAGCAAGAAACAAGTCGACAGCGACTATGTGGGTAAGGACGAACCCGGGAGCCCCAACCAGCCATAGGCCGTGTAGTATAGTGTAGTATCCCGTCTATTTTACCAGACGACCTGGGCCGAACCGAAAAGATTGGTCTTGATTCCTTTCCCAAAATTTTTCATTCTCCTTTTGGGTTTCAAAAATAAAATATTCTCACAGCATTTTCCAAAAATAAAACACGACACTAAAAGTTCTTCTTCTTCTTTTTCTACTTTGCTGGGGCTGCTGTTGGAACTGACTGCTCGAGCAGCAGAGGTTATCATCAGACGGCCCATAAACATGTAACCCAACATCCCGGCGTTAGTCGGGACTGACGGATTTGTAGGGGAATGAAAAAAATTCGGAAAAAGAGACTCAGAGAAAAAAGAAAAAGGAAAAAGAAAATTTTTTGGGTTCAAAAAGAAATGAAACAGAAACGATGAGGCGTCCCGGCGAGGTACTTTCAACACGGTGCAGTTACTACGTTCAGCACATCGCCCCCAAAATGAAAAATGATAAGAGAGACTCTGTGTGTTCTGTCTGTCTGTCTGTAAAAAAGAAAAGAGAATCAAAGAAAGCCACACAGTCATATAAAATCACGAGCAGCTCACGGAGCTCCAAAACATATTTCACTGGTAGATGAGGAAGAAGATGTGAAGACGAAAACATCAAGATGGACATAAAAGAGGCCGAACACTTTCTCACAGAGCTCCGGCAGAAAACCCGCTACGAGAGAAAACTTATTGTCTGCGTTAACATAAATAACAGACGATTCTACAGTCACGAACTTTGTCTTTTCCTTTTTTCTTCTTCTTCTTCTTTCTTTCTCTTTTCCTATTTTCTCATTTTTTTATTTCTTTTAAAATTTTCTGATACAAAATACTCGCAAACAAGTTTTTTCTTCTTCTTCTCTTTCCTTTCGCTCACGTTGCCCTGACTCCCGTGTGTGCCGCAGAGGCCCCTAAACTCCCGAAATAACAGACTCTGTCATTCTCCCTACAACTGCCACCAAAGAAGCTAAATAAGATAAAAGGGAGGGACAGCGGCGAGTCCATTCTGGACCCAGTGAATTCAAACGAGACTTTGGAACAACTCCACCCACACGACAGCTACTACACAGCACGCCAGTCCTATTTCAATTGACACACAAGTGTGTGTGTGCGCGTTTGTGGCTGTAGGGCTCGTATCTGTCCCTCCATTTGTGTGTCGTCGCGTGATGGATCCGCCGGTCCCAACGACGTGATTGGGATCACCAAATTCATCGACCGAAAAAACAGATACACACGGCCAACTCACAAACTTTTGGCCCGGGACGCAAAGTTAAATTTAAAAAAGAAAGATTAAAAAACGAGAAGAGAAAAATAATTTCATTCCGCTGATGCTGTACAAATAATAATCAAATTCGAGCACGAGAAAAAGAGAGTGAGAGAGAGAGAAAATAAGAAATATCATTACTATGATTAGATTTAGTATTACTAGGACTAGAGCGCGAAAAAGAGGAAAGTATGTCCTGTGTGTTATTAGCTCATTTAAATATTAGCACGGCAGGGGGGGTTATACGAGCGGGAGTCGGATGATGATGATGATGATGGGGTAGTGGGGAGGGAGCTGTTGAAACCCACGGCGGGAGAAATCATCAGGCACACCACACTAGCGAGCACCATCATCACCATCATCATTATTATTATCATCATCATCATTCGAAGAAGAAGAAGAAGAGAAAAGGGATGGCGGCATACAACATCTCGTTGCCCCCTTCCCTTAGCCGAGTGGATGGCGATGTGTAGGTTTGTGTGTTAACTATCGTTACCATCATACCGACAGAGAAAGAAAGAAAAAAAAAAAGAAAAATAATAATATAAATGTTATATCAAGCCAGAGTCGATCGACATCACCTGGCGTGAGTCTCTCTGTTGGCTAATTCCAGCTCCGAGCCACAAGCACGGCCGGGGCGCCTTAATTAACTATTAGGCAGAGCACACAGACAACGCAATCCGACAAGGGGGACGGGGGGGGGGGGGGCAGGTGTATCCGTTAACAAAAGAGAGACGTCTTTCCTTTTTTTTTACGTTTCTTTTCTTCTAGACACACGGGGAAAAAAGGGCAACCGTCAAATCCATCAACCGGCCAAAGGGAGGATCTCCTTCGTCCCGACACATTTAAGGTGAAACAACAACAACACCAACACCAACCCCCCTTCGAGAAAATAAGGGAAAAACCAGAGGACCAACAGCTATACAGAGAATCCTGCCTAGATAGATTGCGTTAATTATCTATCACCCGAGATAATTCAAACCGGTTTTTACAAAGATTGGAAACAGAGAGGAGGCCAGGTGAAAAAAAAGGAAAAACTTTTAAGTGGTCGGTGGTCGATTTTTCACACCATCTAAACCGAAAATCCCAGACAGACAGACACACAAAAAAAATGAACAAAACGCCTGAAATCTAGATAAGATCTAAATAAGTGAAGACTTGCGCAAGGCTAACCAAACTACGCCATCGACCCGAGTACTAAATGGCTTTTGTGTGTGTATGTTTAACTTTGGTCGCTAACTACCGGGGACAGGTCGTTAGTTGCCGTCCACGCCAAACGGGCGAAATGAAATCCTGTCGGCGAATTTCGTGGTCCCTTGCACACATCACGATGCGAGTCAGATGGGCAATCAAACAAATGACTAAAACGCCAAAAGCCACAGAGGGCCCATTAGGAATTTTTTTTTAAGAAGAAGATAAAAACAAGCCAATAAGAAAAGAAGAAATAAAAGATATGTTGAGAAATTCCACCTCCTGGCGTCGCTACATGCAAATGACCGTTCCTCACCATCGGCCAGCGGAGAGAGAGAGAGAGAGACACGGACGACTTGGTATACACGAACCGACACATCCATAAACAATAATTCAAGTAATAGAATCATGAAAAAATAGAAGAATTTATTTTTTTGTCTAGGCGGCGGCGGCAGCGGCAGCGGTTGTGTCCATTAAGTATGTCCAGGACTAACGAGACTCCCGCCGAGCACGCGCAGGAGTTTCACGGCTAGTTCACGTTCATAATAATTCCTCGTCGGATCTTTTATCATTCCGACATGGGCGAAAACTTCTCTCTTTGCTCATTATCTTCTTCTTCCACCGGCAAAAAGAAAACGAGCCGGAATTACAATAATTTGTTTGACTTGATCTGAATATGTATATAAATATAAACTCCCAGATCCTTTAAAAAAAAAAAAAAATTCGCGCGCCGGGTCTTCCATCTCGTATGGGGGTCTCTGACAAGGGCAGACGCGGGATTTGAAAAAGTAGAAAAAAATAATAATTTCCATTTTGGCCGCCGTGCCAAAGTATGCGGCATTGCATAGTTGCAGCAGCGCTGATATCCTATAGTAGTAGTCGAGTTCCTCATGTAGATGTGGGAAAATAACTCGGGGGAAAAAAAGAAAAAAGGAAAAGAAAAACAAATTTACGAGTGTATAAATCCAACAGGCACGTCATGTCTTGGCGATTCTTTCTCTTAGACTTCATCTCCCGAAGATTCGTCTGAGCTTCTATCTCTCTTTTTAACGCCGTTTTATTTATTGCCATCGGCTCGGCAGGGATTTATACGGTCTCTATCTGTGTGTGTGTGTGCGCTCGTCGCCGGACTTTTGGGTTCGGTAAAGTAGGAGCCATTGAGCAAAGACTCTTTTGTGAACTCTCTCAGCTTCTTCACAAGTCGGAGAAGAGTGACTTGAGGGAAAAAGAAGAGCTACATATAACAAGGGACTAGCGTGAACTGGCGTCATCCATCATCGCCGTGTGATTAGTACACCAGTGCAATGGCCAGCGTGTGTGTGTGTGTGCCCAGTGATTTGTGTGGCTGGCAACAACAAGGTCAAGAAGAAGAAGACGACGCACAGGCACCTTCCATCCAGTCTCGTTCACCTGGAATGCGCATCTCTTTAACTTGTCGGATGAATCCTTCCACCCCGCCCTTTTGAACCACATGAAACCACACGGAATGGAGAAGAAGAAGAAGAAGAAAGGCTAATATGGCCGGCCACAGTTGTTTCCCTCCGTATATCAGTCTGTGTGTCTGGCGTTTTTTCTTTCTTTTCTTTCCCTCCTTCAAAGTGGCTTGTTCTTTTTATTATTACTTCTTCTTCTTCTTCTCCAGAGAGAGAGAGAGAGAGAGAGTGGAGCTGTTGGGCCGTCGTCTGCTGATGCAAGGTAACAGAGATAACAATCCAATCAGATGAGTTGGAAATGTTTTTTTAACAGCCACCGTGTGTGCCCAAATAGGACCGAACCCGTGTCCGTGTCCCTTTTGTTTGTAGGCTCTTGTTTCCCCTTAACCATACTAGGACACAAATATATATATATATATCTTAAGTGTATAAAAATAAAATAAACGGATGGTTATCTCTTTTTCCTTCTACGCTCAAGGCAAGAAAAAAAATAACCCAAACCGGCAGCAGCAGCATCGTCCGGGATGATGATTTTCCCCCCTCAATTCCTCGGCAACGTGGACGGGAGAAAGAAGAGGAAAAAACAAAAGACAATCATCCATCGAAATAAAAGAAAAAAAAATCACTTCCATAAAAAGGTCGGGATCAGTTTGAGAACCTTTTTTCATTCTCTCCATTTCTTTCTTTGCCTCATGTAATATATACACTGCTGACTTCGTCTGGGATCCTTATATTCTCTTCCCGTCTGCTCATTCTTTTTCCCCTTTTCTTTTTATGCAACGCTATTATAACTATTATCTCCTTTCAGATGGATTTGACATGAAGTGTTGTTGTTGTTGTGCCAGTGTGTATACAGCCCGAAAACTCAGTCAGCCGGAAAAGATACCGAAAAACCCACAAGCCTCTTCTCCTCTGTGTCCTGTCGTCCTAATCTTCCACCCTTTTTTTTATTTTATTTCATTTTTATTTTCCACCGTGGCGGCGGTGGCAGCAAATGATCAGCTGATGAGCGTGAGAGAACCGAATGGCACGTCCAACGGGCACAAGAAAAAAAAAGACAAATTCAACACGACGTCGTTGCTATGTGCACTGGGTTTAGTATTATTATTATTATCATTATTCGGCTTTGCTGCTTGATTAACGCTCGTGCTTCATTATCATGGCGAGGAGTTGCGCAATGTGCCTAAGCTTTTATTAACGATCTTATAGAGAGAAAGAGAGACGGGATAGGGGGTATATCCACTGGTACCGTAGAGCTGTCTCCAGTAACTAACCAACTAACTAACGACATCGAGCAGACGTTGTTTTGTATTTACGTCAGAGAGAGAGAGAGAGAGAGAGAGAGAGATGGAGAGAGAAAAGACTCAAATTCCCAAGTCAAAGTCATTGGCCCAGTCATCTCCTTTTTTTTCCTGGTGCCGGACCAAAAAAAGGCATGTCGAAAAACGGACAGATGGGCACGTCTATAGACGGACCAACCAACGCTCGGGATCATCTCGTATATCAAATGTGACACATACCCAGAGAACAGCCAGTGAGGGCAAAGCTACTGCCACCACCACCAACCACACTACTGACTTGGCACAATCCAAAAATGACCCGAATACGGAAGGGGGACGTGAAGAGAATCGAATTAAACCCGAAAAGCGAATGAATCCCCTCCCCCCCCTTCCATCCTAAAAGTAAGCGGTGCAAAGGCACGGAAATAATAATCAAAACTTTTTTTCTTTAACATTTTTTTTTCTTTCGTTGGTTGATGGGAGAACAAAGAGAAATCCCCTCCGGTCCTTAATTAGTCGGCGGGAAATTTAAAAAAATCAAATCAAATGTGAACGAAATAATGGGAAATGTCGTGTGCTCGACCTTCCAGTTTAGCCGAGTGTGTGTTGTGCAAACGAAGCAATTTTCTCCTTCGTCTTTTGATATACACATTGCTGCCCCTCCTCCTCTTCCTCTTTTTCTCTCGTACTTAATAGTCTTGTAGGCTCCCCCCCCTACGTGAATATAACGGGACCTTCTTCCTCTTCTTTCTCTTTCTCCCCCCCATCTCTCTGTAACGCGGACTCATGATGGAAGGGATCGAGATCGTTTGTAACCCAACGTCGATGACATTCACTGCCTCTCCTCCTCCTACTCCTACTCGGCCTTTTCCACTCTCTTGTTCCTACACACAAGGAAACCGTTGGGCTGACTGAGACTCCCCTGGCCGAATTACAATCTCTCTCTATCCATTTTCAAGTTATCCGAGGGAGAAGCCAAATGTTTGGGACGAGTGGGATATTATCCAGTGTGTGAGTCATCCATATATATATACCTCCCCCTACCCACCCCACCAACCACCCGATCGACATGTTAGTACCTAACTGCTAAAGTAGACAGTGTGTCTGTGTCTATACCCTGACTACTTTTCAAAGTCCCTTCGCAATTGGAATCGATCCGGTGTAGTTATTCTTTTTTGGAGATCCCTTGATGATGGATCTCTTCATAATCTTCTTTGTTCTCTTCCCTTTCTCTCCTTTCTACGGGTTTATTTTCGGTCTTCCCATTACACAAAAGATTAATTTGCCATGTCTTTTTTTTTTCTTTATTTATTATTTATTTTCTTTACCCTTTTTTGTTCTAAATCTGGGGAAGAAAATTGGGAACGATCCCTAATCACGCGATGAGGGGGAAAAATAAAAAAATAAAAAAGGAGCGAGGGGTGGGCAGACTGATTAGGTTCACGCACCTCTTAAACAGCGCTCACACTCATTCCATTCCTCCAAGGAGAGTAGTCTTTGATTGGCTCCTCAAAAACAGTTATATACCCTCGTTCTCTATTTATCCTTCGATTAAACCCGGAGTAACGTCCATTCATGTATATACCGAATATGCCCATCAGTTTGCGACTAGTGGGAGGCCCAGTGCAACAACTCCCCCCTGTCGATCCGGTGGTTGCCGGTCGTGAAAGAGAGGCTCCGAAAAATAAATAAAAAAAGAGCCGAGAGAGATCGATATCGACGTGTGTAAACTCCCCCGCATCACCCATCACCGACCAATTCCCCCCACCCGGCCAACTCCAACCCCCCCCACCCCCACCCAGAGAAAGAAGAAGAACGGAACCCTCCAATGTGCATCAGAGTAGTTGCAGCCGAGCCGAATAGCAGTGGCTCTGTGGAGTAAGTTCACTATTCTTCTCATTTCTGTTCCATCAGATCCAAACTATACGAGGGATTGAGAGAGCTTTTACACGAGTCTCTTTTTTCTCTTTCTATCCACATCTCCATATAGTCGCCGTGACCCCCCCCCCCCCCTTTCGTCTACTACACCCCCGCCTACCCTTATTATATGGCCACCATTCCTCATCTTCCTCGTCCTTCCCTCCGCCAGCCCCGGCCGCCCCTATATGATATCACGATGTATAAAAGGCTTGGGGGATCCATCCATCTATTTTTCTATTGTTATCAAGAAAGAATCACCGTGAAATGAGCTTTCGCTGAGAGCTTGATGAAGCTGTACAGTGTACATGTCTAGATCCCCAACGCTCACATCTATAGTACACACATCCCAGCCATGTTGTTGTTGACCGACTTTCCAGCCCCCCTTTTCCCCACAGTTGTTGAGCTGTACAACATCTTTTTTTTTATTATTTTCCGGAATTCTCTAGCTGCGAATAAACTCGCCGACACCGGAAGAAAAATCTAAATACATATATTATAAAGTTTCGTCAAAAAACTGTGCAAAAAGATTTCAAGACTTTTCCTCCAATCCCCCAAGGGGGTTTTGGGATTGTGATCGTCAGCTTCCTTCCGATCGAAATGTTCTCCTTCCTCGGTAACCCCAGTGGCGATTCAGACGTCGACGTCGCCGACGACGACGACGAACATCCTTGACTGAACCCAATCTCGGCATTCAACAGTTTCCTCTTTTCATGTAATAACGGCGAAACATCAAAAGGCAAAAGAGAAATTTTGATCATCTCGTTTTTCTTTTGCTTCCCCCCTCCGGAGACATGGCGACGGACTCGAGTGAATCAAACGACATCCAAAGGAATTCCACATGCAAAGACTCGCGTACACACACAAGAGAGCGAAAAAAAAAATAAATAACAAGGGCACAGTGATTGCAAATGTGCGCGCCATCTTCAAAGTCATTTGGATGTCATCACCAAACGTCCGCCAGAGGATCAGTTTCGGTTTTTCCTTTTTTATTATTTTTTCAACGTGAGTGGACGACGACTGTGTGTCAAAAGGCCATCAGAGTTATAACACGGAACGTCAGATTAGGATCGAGAGCGGATGTCTTGAACCCCCTTCTTTTTTGTTTTACTTTCCACCCTCGTGGGTTGTAAAGAGAAAAAGGGGAAAAAAGTTCACAGTTGTAATATTTGATCAACGTTGTCGGCCGTGTGTTTACTCGGTTAACTTGACCTGCGGGTAACCTTATCCGATCCATCACAAAAAAAAACCTTCCCTTCCACCCCCATGGCATAACAAACCCCCATCGTCTCGTCTATTTGACTCAACAACAACACAACAACAATAACAACCCAAAGTAAACGAAGAACCCGAGCCAATAACGAAATAGACCGCCCTGGCGATGTTTCTATATACCTTTTTTGGATTGAAAAAATGGTTTTTTTCTTATTTTCTTGTATGTGGTCCGCACCCTCGACCCAGAAAGAAAAAGAAAAAGATCGGGGCCAATTCAAGCGAGAAAAACTCACAAAAAAAGAGAGAGAAAACACGGACGGATGGATGGATGCGTTGTGCAAGTTATGGGTCTCGGATGGATCCATCCATGTAGGGTATCAAGAGAGTAATGAAATTGGTAGCAACACCTGGAACGGTCTCTATATAGATCGATCGATCACGGATAGACGATCGCCATAGCAACTGCTCATTTCTCTTTCCACATGGCAGCGCAAATGGATGGATAAACTTTTCGGGGGGTAGTAGAAAGGGCAAAGTAAAGTAACAAGTTCCTTCTTCTTTCTTTCTTTCTTTCTTTCTTTCTTTTTTTCTTCTTCTTCTTCTTCCGTCATGTTACAAATGGACGCGAAGAAATAGGAGAACCGGCGCCAACGAGACGGACCCCGAAACCAAAACAACCGGCGATCAAGTGAACTTCAGTTGGAGTTGGAAATCTTTCAATTGAAGATTGGAAAATAATCAAAAAAGAAAAGAAAGAAACCTCCTCCTTCCACACACACACACACACAGAACAACATTCTTGTGTGTTCCACTCGAGCGGGTCCAATAGTCCGCCGACACACACAAAACACATTCATCAACTGGACTGTATACTCGGCCATTGGTGAATTACAGTAGCGCATCGATGCAATGCAATGCGCTGCTATCATCAACCGGAAATCTCTCTGCCGAATCCACCACTTGAATATCCCCAACTTGTTCTATCTCCCATGTACATGGCCGATTGGAAATTCGATCGCTCAAACATTTGCGATCGAAAAAAAAAAAAAAAAATGGGGAACCGGTCAGACTAACGGCATCAAATAGTTAAAGGAAAATAAATTTGATTGAATAAAATTCTCGTGGGTTTGTCGACACGAGCCGGCACTTAGTCACAGATCCATTGGTTTTTTGAAAGAATAGGGTGACCGCAAAAACCGCACTTTTCAATTATTTGAAAGAAAAACAACAAAAAAGAACCAAATCGAATTATTTCCCCCGAAAAAAAAAAGGTCGCAAAACAGCACTTCCCCCCAATTTTCATGTGTGTCCTGTTTTTGTTCTCTTTCCGGTTTTTATTTGTCTCATCTTCATGTCGGAATTGACTCGACTTATCGGACTTTGTGTTTTTGTTTTGTTTTGTGTTTTTGTTGTTGTTTTATTCGACCCAGAGTGATTACCTTGTCGGTCGTGATTCATCGCCGTCATCGGTGGACTCACGACCGCATATCCTGTCGGATTCAGTGCGGAAGTCGGTACGACATCAGCTGCGTGACTCCATAATGTACATCATCGTCCAGGGCCCGTTTATCTATTTCATGTTTTCGGCCCATTTTTTGTCCCTGTCCTGTCCACCCCCTAGCTGCTTTTTCATCCTCCCTCCTTCCACCTCCTGCCCGAAACGTCATAAAGTCGGAAATAAAAATAGGAGCACATCCAAAGAGAGTTAAGGAGCCGGCAAGGGGAGAGACGGGGTCGTTTTGTGAGATGATGGTCTTACGACACTAAAGAACAAGAAGAGTAAACCAGTCACATGTTCTCCCAGTCGTATCGCAAATGCAATAATCATGCCCCTTTCCAAAAAACAAGAAGGAGTTTTACATCCATCACGCTGGATGGAGGGGAGGCTAACACAAAAGAGAAAATGCGATTGCGACTCGATGATATTCCCGTTGCTCACAACTACTTGCACGGCACTACATCTTAACGTTGTTTGTGCTGTTGTCGCTGCAAGGTATTCAGCGACGAGACAATTCTCTTGTCAGAGATTGTAAATCCGTTCAATAAAGATGGACGGAAACGGGTCGTTAACTTGGACAATCTCCCCTTTTCCTATTTATCTCGGCGTTTTTTCTCCTCCGGATCCATTAGACACAAACCACACACACACACACACACACCGTCTGCCCGTTTTTATTTTATTTTCGTGCGTCGTTTGCTTCTCTGCAACTACCGCAATGAACGGAGCAAACGACTCATCAAGAATCAACCGTCTGTATAGGGAAATGAACGAAAAAAAAAGTTGAAAGAGTCGCCGAATTATTCCGCCGTGGATCGCCCTCAATCAACCCGAACAAGTCGGTGAGCTGACTTAACAACATTTTGCTCCTTTTTTTTTAAATTTTGAGTTTGTGTGTGTGACTGATGCAACACAATCTCAACTAGACAACATAAATACGCCAAAAAGGAGGGAAGAAAAAAGAAAAAAAACGGATAGATAAAAACTGGAAACATCCAGCTGTTGCGCTTTTGCTGATGAGGTCCTGCCAGAGGGAATGTTTTGAGAGACCACCCCGGATAGGTTTTCTTTCTTTGATTATGATACTATGCTACGGTAACTCTTTGCGTGGAGGCAGGCATCTTGGCAAAAACCATTAAAAACATGGATACACGTGAAAGCATTATTATTATGATGATGATGATTATTGAACACGCAAAAGAACTAACGAGAAATCAAGTCTGTACTTTACTGTGGCACCCAACTTTTTTTTCTAAAAAGGGAGGAGGAGGAGGATAATAGCAACCGACTGATGTGAAAACGCAATCCAGGCGGATACTCAAAAGATTTTTGGTATAAAATGAGAAAATTCTAAAAAGAAATAGTAAAACGGGAACAAGTAAAAAGAAAAGAAAAATCTAAAAAAAAAAGGACAAAAAACTGGAAATTGAAGGAGATTTTTGGAAATTCAAGACCGGAACTGTATAATAGGGCCGGCTGCTTCACGTTGCTTAGAGAGAGATACCCGATACGGATTCCATGGCCGCTTCCCTCCCGTCTTCTTCTTCTTCTTTCGTTTTGCCTTGGCCAATTATATGTGAACAGAAGAAGAAGAACAAGGGGGGGATTCGATCCAGACCGGTTCTTATTCTTGTATACAAAATGGACACATCCATCCTTTTTTTTTTTTTTTTTTTTTCCTTTCCAAACTCGCATCTATCCTGTCAATCTTCGAATGGCAGCTGGCCCTACCAGGGCCTCCTGGGGTGAAAAATCTAAGGTACAACAACTGCACAACACACACCTTTTTGTTTTGGAATTTGTGGGTAATCCTATTTTGTTTTCCGTTTTCTTTTTCTAACGATGGCAGCGCATGATTGTTGTGATTCCCCTTTTGTTTGCCCTACACTATTCTTCTTCCAGTTTCGTCCTGGACATTATTGACTGGGACAGTGACAGGCCAGTGACCGGTTCGTTTGGTCCTCTCTCGACACAGTTTGAAATTCCCGCCCGTTCCTACTCGCTCCTACATACACATATAGGCAACTGCTCTTTTCTGTTTACTTCTCTTCGAAATTGTTCTCTTTTTTTATTTTTTCCGTCTCCGATGTTGACCCCCCCGAGAAGAAAAATATGGCCACGACGACGTGCCAAATCTAAACACACACAGCGACGTAAATGTGCTGCTGCTGCCTTGCGTGTCAGTCGTGTCAAAACAATACACCCAACTCCTTTTCTTTTCAAGCATTTTCATAACCGGTATGGACAAAAAAAAGATGATTTGTTTTCTCTTCAAATAGATTTTCAATAAGGGCAACTTTTAAAAACAACTGTGAGAGTTGCGTCTGCCCATTGTTTTTGTTTATTCTCTGGCCGTTTCGTCGGGTTTCGACTTTTTGGTTGTTGTTGTCGTCTTCCATTCAGACTGAAAGTCCTCGGGGGTTGAACAACGAAAAAATAAAATAAAAAGGAGAACAACAACAGACGACAGAGACAGAAAGGAAGTCAGGAGAGAGAGAGAGAGACTCTTGTGTGTGTGTTTGTGACACGTGATAGGCGTGAGTCCCGTTATGGAGCATGTGGCCGAGCATCCAAACCTTTTTTATTCTTTTCTTTCTTTCTCTCCCGATTCGCTTTGACGCAGAATCCGACCGCAACAGCAACAACAAACCTTCACACCCTTTTTCGGACAGATTCATACAACAAACCAACTAAAAAGAGAAAGTGGGGAGACAAAAATTGAGGTGACACACACGACGTCACACGTATCGAATCCCGCTGCCCCGCTGGCACATTTCAATACAATTTCTCCCGTTTCCCCCTGCCCAAAATGGGATGACGTCACACAAAAGCTCCTGCCCGGCCTACCACCACCACCACCACCACCACCCCCTTTTTGGTGTACAGAACCCACAACCATTGGGTTATGCGGTCACAGTCAGCGCCGCAACATTTTTTCAAATGGGAATCGAGTCTGATCGTGAGTCACGCCGATCGGTCGACGGGTTGATCAGTCGTGAACTCGAACCGTTGGGAGGGAAAAACAATAGGAAAAGATCATTTTAAGACAAAACCCAATGCCAATAAAAAAACAAATCGACAAACGGAGAAAATTGGAATTCGATGCGAAACGACGGGCAAATCCGAGCGAGTGCAAAGTTTGCCGTTTTTTGGAAGTTGATGGGTCTGCGGGTCGGGTGCCAACGCCAACAAAAGGGCGAAATCAAGTTGAGTGTTGCCACGGAAGTGGATGGCAACGGGATGGAATCACGGGACAATGTCGTTTTCCCTAGAGACAAGCCAAAGACGGGCCCGCCGCCCACCCTCCCTTCGCCGCCGACGGACATGATGGATGTCCAAGACGAAGAATGAAAGACGAACAAGAAGAAGAAGAAAAAAAAGAATAAGGGCCGCCACGCACGATGGATGGATGGATGGATGGATGGGGGGCCTTTCCGTCTGTGCGTGTGGTCGACTTTTCTCTCTCTTGTTTGTACAGCGCGCCCAGCAGTCGAAATCTACCTGAATGTGAGCTCTACTACACCACCTCATTCCCGACAAATGAATGACGTCCGCTCTTTCTTTCTCTCTTTCTCCTTTCATTCTCCTCGGCTACTCCACTCGGCCATTATTGATTGCCTCCCGCTGCAACAACCCCCTCCCCCCTTTCCTTGTAAGGTCATTAAATCGGGAGGGGCAGCAAATAATAATAATAATAAAAAAAAAAATGTTTTTTTTTTCTTCTTTCCCGCAGAACGTTAAGAAGGAAAAAAAAAATCCCGGAGGGATGAAAGAGTTTGTGTGCGTTTGACGACCGACCGACAAAACAAATTTTTCCAGTTTCGAAAAAGAAATTGGTGTGGCAGCCCTTTTTTCTTATTTTTTGGCCGGTTGCCATCCAACCAAGGCACACAGACACACAGTGACGACGACGACGACGGCCGTGATGATGATGATGGCGACTTCCCCCTCCCAGAGCAAATTGCTCGAGCTGGCCCCGGCCGCCACACCAGGTAAATAAATCTATTTTTGAAGGCTTCAAAACATACAAACACACACACGACGGAACAGTTATTTTTCACGAAAGAAAAAAAAAGAAATGTATACAACGTTGACCTCTTTTGGTCCGTGACTTGATGATTACACCAGTCCTAACCGAATTATTTTTTTCTTTTAAAAAAATAAATTTAATTTAATTTTTTCTTTGCGGGGCGGATGTGCTTTTAAATCAAATCGAATGGCGCCACACAGTTTGAAAAACTACCGAAACTGACGGATGAGGAAAGATGAATGGAGATTCCGACTGAGGATGCACAACCCGTCCTCCCCGTCCGTCTACCTTGTCCAAATATTTAGCGTCTGACTTTTTTCTTTTTTAAGACGCTCTCCCCCCTCCACACACACACACACACACACTACTCTAATTGATTATACGACAGGGAAAACTGCTCCGACAACACCACCATCATCTTCCACATCCTCCATCACATTATTGGTTTATGGATTCTTCCTCAGCGCGGTTGGCTGCCGGCCCGCACCGTTTTGTGCCGTATTCGACGACACGGTAATGTCGTAACATTCTCGGCCCATCTTTCAACTTTTCCTCTCTCGTCTAATCAATTCGAAATGAAACCAATCGTTCTCGATAAAAAAAAAAGCCAAACACACACACACACACACAGTGTGAAATCAGCAGAGGTTCTTTTAATGGCCTGTCGAGTTACGCCCAGTCCGTTCACCTTCCCGATCGGAAGGAAAGAAAAAACAAAAAACGGGAGCCGGTCAACACACTCGGGGGGCGACCAACAAAAAATAATTTTTAAATGAGGTGGAGACGGACTCGTTAAAGAGTGTGGGACGGTCCCATTCAAATGGGCCGCCAACGCGAACAACAAATTGGCTGGGAAAAGGGACGCAAAGATAAAAATAATAAAAAAAGACAAAACTGACCTTCATTGTCGATGGAGAAGAGGCCCAGGCCGGTTCCGCCGCGGATAGCGTACGAGAGCCGCGAGTCGTCGCCGGAAGGATCCGCATCGGTGGCGGTGACTTTGGCCACTAATGTGCCCGGCGGCGCGTTCTCACGTACGCTGGCCTCTGTGACAAAGTCTTCGAAGCGCGGAGCGTAGAGGTTCTCGTTGACGTCCACCACTTCGACGGCCAGGTAGGCCTCGCTGGACAGGGAAGGCGAGCCGCGGTCCTTGGCGCGGACCGTCAAATTGTAGACGGAGCGATCCTCAAAGTCCAATCGGCGGGCCAGTCGCACCGTTCCAGTCACTTTGTCGATGCTGAACTGATCGACGATTTCCGAGGCGTAGCTGGACGCCAGGCTGTAACGGACGACGCCGCCCAGTCCGAGGTCGGGGTCGCTGGCTTCGACCAAAGCCACAACGGCACCGACGGGCATGTCTTCCCGGATTTTGACCACTTGCCAGGGACGGGCGAAACGAGGGGCCACGTCGTTGACGTCCAAAATGCGGACGCGGACCAAAGCCTTGGCCGTCAATCCGGGTCCATTGGGCGACCCGTCCCGAGCGATAACGACGACCTCGTAAAAGTCACGCCTCTCCCGATCCAGCTGGCCGGAAACTGTGAGCAATCCAGTGTTGGGGTCAAGTTTCAAGTCCGACGACTCGCCGCCGGCCAGGGCGAACGTGATTTTGGCGTTGTCACCCTCGTCGGCGTCGTTGGCGCTCAGCTGGGCCACCGACGTGCCGATTTGAGCCGTTTCAGCAATCGAGACGCTGATGACGGGCCGATCGAATCGCGGCGGATTGTCGTTGACGTCCGTCACGATGACGGGCAGGATCCTCCACGCCGATTTCTGGGGCTGACCCAAGTCGAAGACGGTCACGTTGAGCGAGTAACCGGCGCGCTTCTCGCGGTCCAGCTGGCCAGCCACCCGCAGGAGACCCGACTCGGTATCGATTTGAAATGCGGAATCGTCGTCGCCTCCAGAAATGACATAGACCAGCAAACCGTTGTATCCGTGATCACGATCTCTGGCCCTCAGGCGGATCAATGGCGTCCCGCTCGATACCGACTCGTTGACACGGACCTGTGATTTATTTTGGAACCGCAACATTTGCACAAGTTGATTTATTTGTTTCGATTGGGAACGTTCAAAGAAAAAGAAAAGAAAAAAGGACGGACGAAAATGAAGTTTCAGTTTCTCTCTCTCTCGGTGATTTATACCTGAACGGGGAAATCGTAAAATTCCGGTGTGTGGACGTTCTGGCCGTATCGCGACGGAAGTGGAGGCAGTTCCGTGACCGGATCAGAGTCATCGCCGCCCGCCTGCTGCCTTTTAGCGGCCGTATTGATCATCTCCAGGAGCCTCTTGTCCAGTCCAGTTTCTCGGCACTCGAAGCGCGACTCGTCCTCGCCTCGCACTCCGCCCGTCAGATGGATCCGAATCGTCATGATGTCGGCAAAGTGCTGGCCATCGGTGGCCGTCACGTTGACGAATCGCTCGCTGATGCCAAGGTCCGAAAGGTCGCAGGCGACGCCCAGGGCGCCAGACGACGAGTCCAGACTGAAGCAGCCGTCCTCGTTGCCGGACACGATCCGGTAGACGACGGCGTTGCCCTGGTCGAAATCGACGGCCGACAGAGTCAAGAGCTCCGAGCCGATGGCCGTCGTCCGCGGCACGCGTCCGACGCAGCCGACCCGCTGGAACTGCGGCCGGTTGTCATTGACATCTCGCACGGCGACCGTCACCAGCAGCTCAGATTGGCGTCGGTAGGGCGTCCCCCAGTCGGAGGCCCGGATTTTCAGCAAGTATCTGCAAAAGGTCACGCGCCAAACAGATTGATTTAAAATTTAACATCCGGAATTTGCATTCATCAAAATAAACGATTCTCAAAGCTAGCTAGAGCTACACCGGAGATTGAAATCCAGCCGCCGGAAGCGCACCGATTCCGTCTTGATGTAAATGTCTTTTTGAGGGGAAACGGAACATGTCAGGGGGAAAGGTATGTCGCCATTTCCCAAATGAATATTTCACAAACACATTCCGTGTGCATAGGTTAAAGCATCAGCAGCGTCGCAAGATGAGAAAATTCCCAGCTGGACTCGTGTACAAATGTACAATCGACCTTTATCCCCCAAAACTCGAGACGACTGTGCTTTTGTCTCGATTCCGGCCCAAAAAAAGGAAAATAGACAACAACAACTACTTCGGTCTAAACACACAAACATAACCACAAGAGCTGGACAAGACGTAGCCATTCCAAGACTTTTGAAAGAATTCCAAGACCCTCTATGATTCAAATGAAAATAACAAACCAATTGACTGTCCACATTTTCAATCCATAATTGAACACGAGCAGACAAATTTACAATTGAATAGAAAAATTGTACCTGCTACTGTGACTGAACTAGAATTAAAGATGTTTGAAACCAAAGCTTCATTTCTTCTCTGGGCCAAGGTTTTTAAGTGTTTTTGTGATTTTGCATGAAGTGCACCTTTCCCCATGGTACTCAAGAATTTGACACTTATAATATTGGTTCTAGCCCCCCACTTTTCCCACCCACTCACTCAAATCTGGGTATCTGGCATTTTGCCAATCTACATTAAACTATGTTCACTACTTTCCATGTTCTTCTTTTGCTTACGAGACATGTTTTATTTCACTGCTTGCTTCTCCGAGTTAAGTATCACATGAATTGAGCGGAATTTAGCTAAACCAAACAGCACTCTTTAGAACAAAAGAACTTTACTCAACTCTACAAACACGTGCGTCTTCAACACACACACAGAAACAATCAATTTGACTTGTCGTCTGTTACAGGCCCTACAGCTGCTACAGGGTTATCTACCCCTAAAGCAGTTCTTTCCCTCCAAAGAAATTAGGAGGTTGTCATGTTGCGACAAATCACCAAAAATTGAAAACTGCTAATAAAATTTCGACTTTCCAAGAGTTTTCCGAAAAAGTTACTCAAATTTAATGATTTCCAAGAATTCAACTTAGACCGTTTTTTAATTCCAAGACTTTTCCAAGAATTCCAGAACGGTGGGAACCCTGACTAGTACTAGTTGTTGCAGATAGTTGTTGTTTGTTTGGCAACATTTACAAGTCTTGTTTCTCCTTACCTTCGGCGTCCGGTTTCGTAGTCGAGCGTTTCGGTGGTGCGGATGGCTCCGGTGAAAGGATCCACTTCGAAGGGGACGGGCGCCAGATTAGCCAGGCTGTAACTGATGTATGCATTCTCACCAGCGTCGGCGTCACGTGCCGTGGCTCTGGCAACTTCAGCTCCGGCCTGCTCGTTCTCATCCACCTGCGAACGTGAACAAGAGGGGGAGGGGGAGCGAAACGTTAATTATTCATCATCATCCGGAGCAGAAGAAAGACGAAAGGAAAGACAAAAGACAAACCTGAATCTCCAGGACGCCGCCCGGCTGCTGGTAGAAAATGGGGTCGTTGTCGTTGGCGTCCAGCACTTGGACTGTGATTTTAGCCGACGACTGTTGACGTGTGCCGGCCGTGCCCTGATCGATGGCGCTGACGGTCAGGATGTGCTCGGCCCTCATTTCAGCGTCCAGCGGCAAGGCCGTGTAGAGGACGCCCGAGATGGGATTGATGCGAAAATGTCCGCCTTGGTTGCCGCCGACAATGCTCAGCTGGACCTGGGCGTTGCGTCCCTGGTCCTGGTCAGAAACGCGAAGGCGGATGAGTGGAGTGCCGACGGGCGCCGTTTCCACGATCCGCACTTCGTAGTGCTCGCGATCAAAGACGGGCGCGTGATCGTTCCAGTCCGAGACCGTCACGTGAAGGGTGGCCGTCGAGTTGCGCGGTGGCGTCCCGCCGTCCACGGCCCTAAGGGTCAAGTTGTAGCCCATCGGGGCCCTTTCGCGGTCCAGTAATTTGAGAACGGCAATGTTGAATTCAGCTGCCCCATTGTTGTTGTTCTTATCATTATTGTTGCCTGGCTGGCCGCCGGTTCCGACTCGCTGGACTCGAAAATAACCGTCCGGATCTCCGTCGACGATCTCCAGCGAGCGAATTTGGCCGCTAGGGCCGGCGTCGGCATCTTCAACCCGGACAACGGCATAAACATCCACTTGGGATTGCTCGACAACTTCCGGCAAGTGGCGGACGTGAATGCGGGGCTCGTGCTGGTTGACCCGCAGGACGTGGACGCGGACCCTGGCCCGGGAAGAGGCGCCAACGACGGCGGCTCCCAATTTGGGCCCTCGATCGCTGGCCAAAACGGCCAGCTCGTGAAACGGCTGGTCGGCAAAGACGAGCGGCCTCGTCAGCGAGATGACGCCCGTCAGCGGGTGGACGGCGAACGTGTCCGACGGCTCGGCCAGCGAGTAGTAAATCTCGCCGTTGACTCCGACGTCGGCGTCGTCGGCTTTGACCTGGACCAGCGAAACGTGGAGAGCCGAGTCTTCCGGCACGTTGACTTCGTATTCACTGGGATAGAAGAGCGGACTCAGGTCGTTGGTGTCCAATACGTAGACCCAGACGTCGGCCTCGGCGTCCGGCAGGTCAGAATCGGACCCGTCGACGGCCGACCTGAGCATGGCCCGCACCCGCAGTTTGTGCAGCTCCGTCCGCTCCCGGTTGAGCACGTCCACCTGTCCGGTTCGAGTTCTCAACAGTAGGAAACTGAAATCACCAACTTGACGGGCCTCGGCTTTGAAGAGTTTGTTCTTGTCGCCGCTGATGATGCGGTAGCGGATATCCGTGGCAGAAGCCACTTCCGGTAACTGGATGCCCATCCGCTCCGTCTCCGGCTGTGCGTAGCTCTTGCCGATGTTGTTCTCGTAAATGGTGGCGTTATAACGCGGGCGGGTGAACGACAATTTCCGGCCGTCGGCCAGTCCGACGGCCACATACAACACAATCACCAAGACTTGCATCCAGCAGCAACACGTCGTCGTTGTTGTCCTGTTGAGGCGTCGTCGGATGGGATCCAGCGGCCTCCTCCTCCTTCGCCTCCTTTTGGGATCGTCCCGATCCTGTGTCGTCCCGTCCATCCTCATCTATCACTCGAAAATTCCCAAATACTTTCCGAAGACGAAAAGAAAAAGAAGCTCGGCGTCCTTCACCTCGTCATATCTCGTTCAAGATTGTCGGTTGGCGGCTCCCTGCAATTCCGGAAATAAAAGAAAAGAACCCAAAAATAAATAAAGGAGAACGTGAATTTTTCCGTATTACAAATTCCCAGACACATTTCTGTTGTTTTCTGTTGTTTCAATCGTTTCATTGTGTGTGACACGCTAATGGGCGCGGTCGGCAAGAGGACGAAACAAGTGGAATAAACTCGACGGAATTTCCCAATTTTCCCGGAATGTTTCTCGTTTTGTTTCTTTAGTTGTTTGAATCCATTGCAAGTCATTTTTTTCCTGTGGATAGGCCACGGAGTATGTACGTAGGTACGATTGTCGGCTAAAGACAATATGTGTACATGTAATAAGAACAAATTTCATCGTTTATAGTGCTGGCCGGCCCAGCCCGGTTCGTTTTTTGTTTTGGGAAGTTCCAGGGAAAAAAGCCAACACCATTTCCGCGTGCGAGTGGCACGCACCAGAGCAGCACGGGAGTCGTAAAAAAAAAAAAAAGCCACTACTACTTTTGCATAGCTCTCAAAGGCAGCCAACAATAGCGTATACGGTACAAGGTTCTCTATCTCATCATATTTTCGCCACATTTTAAAATTTGGCACAGAAACAACAAACAAAAATAACAAAAACGAAAACGCTTCCGGGCGGATTGTTTTTTGTTTTTTCACTCTCTCGGAAAAACGATTCACAGTATGTCGTCGTCCTTTTTTTTTTTCCTCCTCCGACCTGGCGTGGGGGGGAGAGAAACAAGGCCACCACCAACGCAGTTGAGATAATAACTCACGAATTATCTTTCTTCTTTCCTTCTTATTCTCTTCTTTCGACTCAAAGACTCCCCCGCGGTTTCACCTTTTGACTTCTTCTTCTTCAATCCTACCAAGGATTTTGTTTTAAAAAGGAAAATTTTGAAAAAGAAAAGAAAAAAGCACTTGGGCGGTGTCAGGTGAAAGATGATGCCCGTCTACGCCTTTTGCGGCGGATGATCCGGATTTGGTCAAAAGCGTCAAGAGAGAAAGAGAGAGGAGCGGTGGGGATTGAGAGAAGAGAATCCATTAAAAAAAAGAAAAGAAAAAAAAAAGTTCCCAAATAGAAAACAAAATAGGTAACCCGAGGCTTTTGTTGTACGTACGTATGAAAATTGTACGTGTGTCGAAATAACACAGACGTCACATGCACACACACACAAGCACAAAAGGAGATCTGTGCCTTTCGCTGGACAAGTTAAAAGCTCAAACCAAGTGAGAGCACTCACGGAGGCGGTGCGGCCATTATCAACCGGCGCAGACACAAAGAGGGGCAAGACACACACACACACACAAACTATTTAAAAAAAAGAAATTGAAATGATCTCTTTAGTTGGGGCGGTGAGTGTGTAAATCGTTCGGCCTGCCCGTAGGTCTGCTCGAGTTTCTTGTCTCCATTTCAATAATCTTTCGGCTTTAGAGAGACAAGCAGAAATGAAAAGGCCGCACAAAGAAGAAGAAGATGGAATAGATCACACCACAACAAGAAACTAGACGCCTAATTTTTTCTCTCTCCTATTATCGCGTGTGTGAGTGTGTGTGTATATTTTAATAAACAGAAAAAAAAGAGAGTGGGAAGGGGTGGTAGTAGCCGGCGTAATACTTTTATGAAGGGCAGCGGGAGTAGCCGAATGTACAAAGAATTTGGTTCATATTTTTTTGTTGTTTCGGTTGTTTCTCTTTTCAAAAAGAAAAAAGAACCACACCCATCGTGTCTGCCACACTGCCTATGATGTGTCCCGCGAGGGCTGGCCCCCAACAAGTCCTCCAGCTCGTCCACACACACACACACACACACACACTAATACACTAACTACCAAAGTTGTCTTGTGTTCCGGTGCGGAGGGGTTAAGGGGCCAAAAGTTTCGACTCACTCTCGTGATTGTCCCTTTACGTTAATTAACAACACAACAACGTCTCGTGTAATAATCGGCCAGCTCTACGGCCCTCTTCAATATAATTAGCATATTATAGCTAGATAGATTTTCGTTCTCTTTCTTTCCTCAAATTACATTTCTCTTATTAAAAAAAAAAAAGTTAAAAAAAAATCTTCGAGAGAAAAAAAGGAATTCATTACCAAACATTTAATTTTTATGATTTCGTCGTATTCGGGCCGATAGAGTTATTGAACTTGAAAAAGAAAAAAAACAGAACTAGAAAGAGGAAAATAATAATGAACTCCTTCTTCTTCATCTTGGTGTGTCTTGCATACGAAATGGCTGCCAGTTACTTTATGCCCTCGAATGGAATAATCATCACCAAAAAGTCAGTCCGAGAAGGAGGAGGAAAGAAAAAATCAAAAATTCAATTGGGTTCCGAAAAGTTCTTCACATTCATTGCTATTAACTTCGTCTGACATGCAAATTTCTTATTCGGGAAGAACAGCCAAGACCAAGCCAAGTCTTTGAACCACCACTACAGTGAGAGAGAGAGAGAGAGAGACCAAAAGGAGAGAGAGATCTTTAGACCGTGCCTCTCGTCCTTGTTTCAAAAAGGAAACGCTTGGAAACAAAAGAGAAGCCCCCGGTTAGAAGAGAAGAGAAAAATCTCCTATTCCAACAGCAGCAGGAGCAGCAAACAATTCTTAAACTTTTTCTTTCTCTTCTCTTAGCCATGTATAGCTCGTCCGTCTCCCATCGCCAACTATGGTAGTCTAGTGGTGAGCTCTGGTCTTCTTCTTCTTCTTCTTGGGATCTAAAGGAGTTTTAGCCTCTCTACAGATTTTCTTCTTCACTTTCTCTCCATCGGAAAAAATGTCGCAATTGTCTTTTCTTTTCTTTCTTTTTTGTGTCTGTGTGAGGTCACAGTACATTACAAACAGAAAACAGTGTAGCGGATTAAACCTGTCAGATTACCACCGGAGAACAAGAAACTGAAAAAAGGCGGAGTTTTTCTCTCTTTTGTTTTAAGTAAGAAAATGTAAAAAAGACAATCGAGTGTGTCCCGTAAGTAGTACACCCAAATCGGTTGGGACGTGGCCCGGGTCCCATCTCCCGCCTGCCTGCCTGCTCTTGTGTAACTCGGTTAATAAGCTCCAGTTAATGCGATTAAGACATTATTACGGGCATCTCTTCTACTATGTATATATAGAAGGCTGACGTCATCAACGTGTTCTCAAAATGGCGATTCACCCCCCTTGGAATTTGATTGGACGAGCGGCCCCGTCTGCGCTGCGCTTCAATATCTCGGACAGATGAGTGGTGACAGACTGGCGGCCGGAACGACATTTCATCATTTGCCGATATCGCCTTTTCCTTGTCGATTTGATCGATTCAAAAGTCAGCCGAAAGATGAGCGATAGGACACGTTCCGACTGCTATTCACCCCCTCCAGTGAATAGCCATAAGGGCATCCATCTCAGGGTGGTGCCCAGTCATTAAAACTTCATCACCCACTATAAATAAGAGAGAGAAGAGAAAAAATGACGTCCGCCGCGTACTTGCACAGCAAACACAAACACACACACTCGAGACTTTGTGCTCGTCTCGGAGAATTGAAGCTGAATGGGAAAGAAATAAACAAACAAGTCGGAAAGCATTCACCACACAGTGGAGTCTAAGGAACAACATGGCGCGTTTCGTTGGAAAGCCCCAAAAATGTGTGGAGAGCAATCGTGGCAGTTGCGCGCCTATTGTTCTTCCCAAAAATAAAAGGGAGAGCACATCCATCATGCGGGTGCCTTCGCCACCAGTTGATCGTTTTCTTTCTCGAGAGAAGCCCAGAAAGTCCTGGGCTTTTTTTTCTTGTATCCCTGCGTGTTTGTTTGTTTACGTCTGAATGAATGGAATAATTCGACCCGAAAATTTCATAACCATAACACCGGAAACGTGCATTAGTTTTTTTTTTTCCATAAACTTATTTCTTTCTCTCGGCTTCTGTGTGGAAAGAAAAACAAAAAAAATGGGCGGCGGCGATTTTAAAAAAGTTGAGCACAAAGTCAAAAAGGCAAAAGAAGAAGAAGAAGAAAAGCGTCTTGTGTGTCGAGCTCAAAGCTTTTGAGCTTTGGCGGTGTGTGCACTGTGTCGCGAGTTGCTTCATAGTGACAAGCCCAACTTACATCTGCATCTCTTCTTCTTTGTCTTTTCCTTCGTCTTTCTCTAAATAGAAACTGACAAGATCAATGCCTCTCTTTTTCTGTGAAATGTCCAATTTTCGACCAGAGGAAAAAGTAGGGGGGTGCGACGGAAGTGGCGGAAGACCAAACAAAAAATCTGGCAACACCTCCGAACAACTGTCATCGCTGGGCCGACACCCTCCGCCTAGCCTAGTAGTTGGCGGATGATTTTGAATGGAGGGTGTGGAGGGGAATTACACATTTCGGTCATTGCGAGGGGGAGACCAGTACAACGGCGTATGGGGACGCATTTTTTTCCATTAAGACACGCCATCTGGTCCGTCCCCGACAACAAATCGAACAACAACAAAACAACAAAAAGAGGAAGATCAATTGTCTTTTTTTGACACAACATCAAAAGTCGTCCCCACCCTCCCTTCTTTTGCCAAAATTGTGTGTGCCTTATCTGTCGGGGGGTGGAAAGAAAATAATAACAAAATAGGTGGCGAAAAAAGGAAGATGATGAAGCTCCAGCGTCTGCAATTGATGGTCGGAAATCAATGTCGAGTGCAGCGCACACACACAGCGAGTTTTTCTTGCCATCAAAAACCCCGCCCTTGTGAGCGTCACTAGAGAGTCAAGTTAAGATGACGGAATACAACTCAAACGGGGCCCAACCAATCAACTAACTGACTTTTGCTTCTTCTTCTTCTTCTTCTTCTTCTTCTTCTTCTTCTTCTTTTCAATTCTCTTAAAGGAGAAATGTTTTTTTCTTCTCCTCCTGTGGACCTTACATGGACGCGAGTGCGTTTCCGACGAGTCACTTTCCGACGATACCACAAGCAGATTTGAAGAAGGGAGAAAGAAAACGAACAAATTGAACATCAACCAAAATGAATAAGAAACAACAAAAAAATGATGAAATCGGCCCCTATTTTGTTATATCAGATTTAACCATTTTCGTATCGACGTACGACACACACACAAAATGAGAAACTTTTGATTTTCTAAAAAAGGAATCACAACGCAACTGACCGTAACGTCAATGACACGCTCGGCCAATCACCACAGTCGTTGGTAACCGAGTAACCCTCCCACCGCCCCCCGAAACTACAAAATGTTCAACAGTACGTCTAGACGGAAAGATTTTTCTGGAGGTTTTAACAAGAAGAGAAGAAAAGAAAAAAAAAAGTGGCGGCCGGCGGAATCTAACGTGAAAAAAATTTTAAAAAAAATATCCAGTTAGGGAGCCGCTGGAGAAATAACCGGTTTTTCTTTCAGTTTTTGATGTGCGACGTCACATCTGTAAAGTCCAAGCCCAATCACAAATCAATATCGATGAATGGACAGCATGAAGAGGCCATGCAGTATCTCTGCTTGCATAACCAACCCCAGTCAACCCGCCAGCCGTCGAAAGCTTTCACTTTTTTCTCCGGTTACATTCTTATTGATTTTACTTTGATTCTCGAAAAAAAATAGGATAAAGTGGATTTTGTGTCGTGTTCATTCCGTACTTCATCATCTTTTTTCTTTTTCTTTTTTACCAACGTGTCACGTCGGTTGGCCGTGTCCTCCAAAGTTGACGCTGGGCCTCTCCATTTCTCTCTTATTTTTTGTTGCACTGTCATCAAAGAGACAACGTCATCACACACACGGAAAAAAATCCAAACACTCGACAACGCCTTTGACGAACAGGTGACGCCACCACCACCACAGTTCAACTTATTTAATAGAAAATCTACGCCAAGGACAACAATACAGGAGGCGCCATTGCTGAATCATTATCTCATTCTCGCTGTTGCTGCTGCTGCTGCTGCTAATAATAATAATAACAGCACGGGGGGAGAGGGAATAGAGAAGGGCCAATTTCCTGGAATCTGCACGAGTGCAGTAAGCAGTTGGTGCTGTGCTGTGCTACCCGGCCAAATAGGAGACACAATTTTTTCTTTTTCTTTTCTTCGTCCTTTCAATGATTGAATAAACAGGCAGAAGGCGGGATAAAGAACGAAGCCATTTATTCTTCTCCTGCAGGGACATTTATTCTCTCTCCCCCCTTCCTTTTTGACAATAAGCTATCGGATAACGTAACACGAGAACTGGATGATCGTGTCTCTCTTTCGTCTGCTGGGACTTTCCCTCCCCAAGTTGTTTTTCCTTTCTCTACTTTTATTTATTATTTAAAAGGCGATTTAGCCCATCAAAGTATACACACACACACACACACACACCGGGAGTATCCAATACGCTTACAAATGGGGGGCTATAAACGGAGACTTGCTTATATTCTCTCTAACGTCTGGCGGTATTAAAAAGATTATCCAAAGTTGTTGTTGGAATTCTCCAACGGCCGGAAACGGAAGGTACCATTTTGCTTCGATAGCACAAATGGCTTCTCCTATTCCCTTTCTTCTTTCGTTTGGCTCTTGGCTGAACTGCTAGCTCTCTGATCTACCAACTTTGAACGTGTATAATATTCATGCAGTGTGGCTGCATTAGAAGATGTGGCAGCCGACGGGCTGAAGCTTCTCCCAGCGGGGATGCAGCAGGCGGACTTGAACTGAACACATTTAGATGCATCGGTTTCCTTATTACTACGTGACTCTCTCTATTCTCTCTCTGTGTGTATATTATACTAAGCAACAACTATTACAACCACTACTACTAGAGATGAGGAAAGAATAAGAATAAAAAGAAAAAAGCAAAGAAAAGAGCCAAAGTTGATTACGGCGACCTCTGGAGAGGGAATGTTGTTGTGTTGTTCTCTCATCCATCAAGCTTCCAAAAACAGTTCATCAAATTTACAAGGCCAACTCTCCATTCTGAGCACACAGAGACTCGACTCACTCACGTGATATTACATCGCAATTGGATGAGAAGAATGTCGCCATGAATGTGTAGCACTCAACCAAATTACGTTTAATTTTTGGGATTGTTATCACTGCCCGTTTCTCCGTCATCATCATCATCATCGCTGGATGTCTCCGACAATAAAGATGTCACCAGAACAATCCCTGAGACTTTTTCCCCTTAACAAATGCAGCAGAGAGGGACTCTCGACTTTTGCAGATGGATTGGTGTCTGTAAGAAGAAGAGATTGGAGAGGGGGGGAGCGAGTGGCCTGCTGCTGGACTCGGCCTCCCCCGTGGAGAGTGTCAAAGCTCCTGCTGGCAATTTATTCTTTGCACAGTAAATCACAGTCAGTTTAAAACGTTACGAGTTTTGCTTGTTAAAGTTCGTTAACAAGACGGTTCTCTCAATTTCAGCGAGATTCGAATTTCTTCCCTTTCTTGTGAAGGAGGAGGACTAGAACGTTTTCCACCTCTTCTTCTTCTTCCTTCCATTCGTATGTGAACAGAACACACAGGTGTTGAGCGAAGGAGACGGACAGATGGCAAAGGGCGCGGCGTTACGCTCAATTCTATTTGGCCTTTTTTTCTTTCCTTCATTCTCCTTCGCTTCGGCCCTTTACTTTCTGGGTTGAGTTGTTCAAACCTGCTGGTTCCAGAGCAACCAAGAAGAAGATTCCTCCAGGGCACATCCCCCCCCCCTCCAATCTCGCTAGCCCCTCAAACACACGTACCATATAATTTCCCTTGGCTTTTTATATTCTCTTTCTATCGTCGAGTTCCAAAACTCGCTCGGGCCCATATTCCAAAAGAAAAAAGAAACGAGAAAACAACAAAACTTGAAAAAATATAATCTTTCTTTCTCCAATTTCTTCGAATCTCTTTTTCTTCTCGTGTGTTATCTTTCCGGCATCCAACGGAAACAAAACCGACTGTGGACTGGCTCTCTGTCTCTCTCTCCGTGTGTGTATAAATATCGAAACTTTTATTTACCAAGAAATTCGAGGGGGGAAAAAAGAGGAAGATGGGCGGGTTTTGTGGTCATGGCACGAAGACACAAACAACACATTTTTTCAATAAAAATAAAAATAAAAATTCGTAATTTTTCTTTTTCTTTTAAAAAAAAGAGGGGAACCTTCTGGGGTCAAAACAGCCCTAGCCACCACAGCAGCACAAGTTTAATGAGGGGGTATATATATAGGAGGGGTGAAAGAGGTCCTCGAGGGCAACAAGAAGGGAACCGGAGAAACGACACACAGAGTTGTATATCTATAAAAGTTTTGTGGAAAAAAATTCATTTTTTTTCCTTCCTTCTCTCCGGATAGTTTGCAATTGAAAAAAAGACCGCCATATTGAATTCGCTAGGGCCCCATAAATCAAAACAAGGGAAAGATAAGTCGGAGAAAGACAAAAATATCTGACGAGTTGAGTCTCACTACTGGCACAATCAGAAGGCATCGTAAAAAAAAGAATTCAAAGACAATTTCTGTTTCATCTTTTCTCAATAGAAGAAGAAGAAAGGTTCCGCACAATCTTTTCCCTTCTTATCTTTTTCTCCCACTTGACCCCGAACTGAAAAATATTTTTCTTAAAGGTTATTTTTGGTATTTTTGGTTGTTTGTTTCTTTTCTCTTCCAAAAGGGAAGACGAAAAAGTCAAAGCACCGGTTGATTCAAACAGGATGCGTGACTCTGATCAATGGATCCGATTGCTTTCACCTCTCGCCAAGAAAGAAACACTGGAGAAGAATGGAAGGTTGGTGGTTACGAGATCCCCATTCAATGAGGTAAAAACCGTTTTTTCGTGTTGGAAATCTTTCATCCGTGCAGTCGACACAAGGGGGGGATAAAAAATTTATTGAATAGAAGGAGCGGAAATTTATAATAAGAAGATAGATGCGGATGAGAGTGTGTGTGTGTGCAGGTATTGTCGATGACGAACAACAACACCAAGAGTCGATATGGCATTACACCAAAGAGCTACATAAAAAAGCTGTGGCTGTTCATATAAGCCAGATAAACGAGACAAGGCAATGGACGGTATAAAAACCTCCTCAAAAAGAAGAAGAAGAAGAAAAGGCAGCTCACAAACTTTATTCGGGACGGCAGATGCGCAACGTGACCCGCATCACAACAGGTCTCTTTTCTCTCCATCCTTATTGGAAACGAATTTCTATCCCCACCCCCCTCAAAATCAACAAATTATTCGATAATAATAACCCGGGGCTTTCAGCGACAAGACGGACATTCTTGACTGGGGAAAAAACGGTCAAAAGTCGACCCCTGGACACCTACACTTGACACTGAAAAGAGCAGCGCAGAAATATCACTTGGGAAAAAAAAATACCATTTCGCCTTCAGTTACTATATTACCCTTGAGGTCGTATAATAATAACTCCCAACGCAGCCATACACACACGGGCCCAACTAAACCGCGTACCACACACTTCTCTGGTTCTCTCCTGTTTCTCTTTGAACAAGCGCGCAGAAATAATAAAAAAAAACCTTCTGGTACCCCCCAACCAAACCTTTTTCTTCTTCTTCTTCTTTCCCTTTTCAAAAAAGCAGAAAAAAAAAAAACGGTTAGGTAGTAGTAGTTTGTTTGACTTGGGGGCGAAACAGAGGGGTTGTTGGAGAAAAACACAAGAGGACCTTCAGAGTTTGAAGAAGGAAAAAAACACGGGGGGAGAAAGAAAAAGAAGTCTGGTTTTTCTCTTTCATACATTTAAGGACGCAAAAAAAAAGTAGTTTCACGTTACTAAATGAAACGGCCCTCCTCTCTATTATACCGAAAAACTAGCAGCCAAAGAAAAATAAACCGTTGTGGTGTCCTCACTTGATTTACGAACACTTTGCGCCGAGGCGTTGAAGCCAAAAATCTCTTTCTTCTTCTTCTTCTTTTCCTTTAGTGTTGGTTCGTTAAGGAGGGAGTCTCAGTTATCAGTTGGCCATCGATAGGTACCAGAAAAAAGAAGAAGAGGAATGCGCTCCACTGATTACACGGGCGAAAAACTGGTGGCCCACGAACAAAAAAAAAGTAAAAATTTATTAAAAAAATGGAGATGAAACGATTTTAAAACGGGAAATGAGTTTCGAGGGGAAGTTGTTCATCGACATTCCAAACGAACTAAATAAAAAAGAAATACTGTAAAATAATAAAAAAGGGGCAACTGAACTAAATATTTACACCAACCAGGCGAACCCGAACAACAACAACACCAGACGCGGCTGTGTGCTCTTCTTCTTCTTCTTCCTCTTTCTCTGGTACCGACACGAACAGAAAGTCAAGAAAAATACAAGGAAAAAAAAGGGAGAGAGAGAAGAGAAGAGACAGGGGATTCCTTTGATTCTTTTCGGATGGAATGCGTCCATGTGAGAGCCCCTGTTATTGTCTGTGCACCACCAACCACCATAAGGCCTCCCTTCATCCCCACCCATAAAAGAACGCGCCTGGGCGGAAGCAGAGCGTGCAGCGTTCAAAGAAGAGAGAGAAAAAATAAAGTCTAGATTGAAGGGAGGGATTCGACCACACCCTGCAGGACAGTGTGCCCAGCACTTTACTCGGCGCACAGCGCAGTTTGTAGTCTGTATAGATCAAGTTAGTATTTAATAATGGCTAGGAAAGTGGTGGGGGCACTTGTTATCTGCAATCGCAGTTGGAAACGATCTCCAGGCTCATAAACATCTCAATAACTTTGGGTTGGAATTGGATTGATATTATGGGCGTGTGTATAATATAAAACTCCTAACGCCGGAGAGAATTGAAAGTCGCAGAGACGAGAGGAAACACTTGAAGATTCGTCCAGGGCAATCGAGCGAAAATTGAAACCAGAGACTTTTTCAGCATAAAAAAGTATCGCTTTTCCTCCTTGTCCGCCGTGTTTAACGAGAGAAAAACATCTCGGGGCCAACAACAGCTGGACTAGTTGTTGACTCACTTGGCGGTCACACTTGCAACCTCGAAAAAAGGCGACATGTGCAGAGCGAGCGACCTGTTGCTAATGAGAGTCCGAGGTGCCATATCCGTCAAAGTTTTACAACAAGTAGAAGAAGACAGTTCGATTCTTTTTAGGACTTTATTTTCTCTCTCTTTAGCTGGAACTTTCGTTCGACAACAAGTTTTTCGTTCCCTCCAATCTGTCTGCCTGTCAGTCACTCAGCCAGTCAGGTCCTTTTTATTTTCCGAGAAAAAAAAAGTTGTTGAATCTGTTGGGTTGCCCCAAACACGTGGCGTTTGATCCCCATCTTCTTCTTCTTCTTCATTTTAAAACAGAAAGGAAAAAGGAGAGGACCAAAATGGAAACTCCCCAGAAAAACATTTCAAAGTATCAAAAGGAAACGTACATTTCTCGTTTCACGGTCGATGGGAACCAAACCAAATGGACGTTCCCCCCTCTTCTCTCTCATTCGTATATTTCCCGTATTATTATTTCCCTATAGGTCCACCATCTTTTGTTATCATTTAACCTATAGAGTGACTGTGTCAGAGGGGGAGAGAGAGAGAAGAGTCGCAACTCGGAATAGAAAACACGCGTCACAAAAGCGGCCTACCGTTTTCTTTCCATTCTTCTACCTGAGAGACACCCTTCGACATTTGTAAGAGATTTTTTCTCTCTCCCCTTTTAACGTGAATTTATTCCATCAAAAAATGTTTTCCTTTTCACCGAGAAAAAGGAGAGAAAACAAAAATTGGGAGGTTAGACTGACGCGCCGTGAACCAACGGCCACCACAATTGCTGGTAACTAACACAGCCAAAACACGTTGCGTCCACTTGACCGTGAGGAAGGTTTCGCACGCGCGCCACATCAACGAACGAACCAAGAAAAAAACGGACGAGGAAAGCCGAAGCGCCCAAAAATACACACACAACTTTCCGTCCGTCTCGTGTTCAACATGTACTAGCACTACTACTACAACAACAACAACAACAACGCAGTGTACCCTTTCTATTTTTTTATTCGTCTTAATTGGCCAATTTTGGCGGGATGCGTTGAGTCATTCAAAAACTTGCCGGGCCTGTTGTAATAATTTCTTTTTTTTTGGGTGTGTTGCGTTGTTGGGATAATATTGTTGATCCATTAGCGAACGTCGACGACAAGGACGGAAGGGAAAAAAAGAGAAGCTTTCAAGCTAATAACAGCATTATCATCGTTTCTATCCGCACACAGTGTGTTCCGTGCCCTGCAGGATCTCAGCTGATTTTGACATTCCCTCAAACCTTTTTATTTTTATTTGTTTCGTTGTGGTGGGGGGGGGGGGGATGAGAAGAGATTCTCCCTCAAGGTAAAACACACACACCGACTCCCGTGTGTGTGTTTGTTACGAATAATAATTAGATTGTGCGTGCGTGTGGTTGTGGGATAAAACACGGATCGACCCGACGAATTGGTTATTTCAATCACGATAGAAACAAAAATCAGAAATTTCAAACATTGCCTCCAATCAAGCGGCCGGGACAAGAACGGAATTTTCAATTCAAAAAAGGTTAATTAGATGTGGAGAGAAAAAAAAAGATAACCATTTGACTTTTTTCCAATAAATTATCGGGGTTTCCTAGTGTGACCTGGAAACGATGTCGGGCGTGAAATAGGTGATGACTTGCACCCTGGAATATTGTTTTATTAAAAAACAATCTTCACTTATTTCAAGGAGACAGAAAAATTCAAAGAAAACCCTTAAGAAAAAAACAAAACAAAAATCCTTGATCTCCCTACCAACACAGCCCAGCGCAAGGTTTCGTCAACACACGAAAAAACACAAGTCAAAACTTTCACAACCGCCCTGTATAAGAAGAAGAAATTGGATTCGTTGGGTGTGACGTCAGCGTCTTATATCTTTTTCTTTCTTTCTTTCCCCCCGCACTCTTCAAACCGTTCAAAGTCTATCAGCAGTATATGGTTATGGCTTTCAGAAATGGGAGATATACGTATAGATACCGGTCGACATTTTGTTGATGCAATCCAGTTCTATCCTGAAATTGTCGACATACCGGTAAAATTGCGTATGAATGCAAGGAGACGCTATTGAATTCTGATGCATCTAAAATGAGGGAATTAATGACGGGAAACGTTCCGGGAAAAATAAGAGAACAACAACAACTCAAAAATGTTGATGCACGGAATATATCTATACAAAAACAGATAGACAATGGGGAAAGAAAAAAAAGGAATCAGAAATAAAAATAAAGATTCCATTCCGCTAGACGGCGTCTAAAATGTGCGTGTGTGTGTGTCACATCGTAGGTAAACAGACCTTGCTGCATCCTATTATGCAAATTCGTCAGATATATTCATAGCAAATATGTTGTGTAAAGTATGAAACCCGCAGGAGGTGAGTGAGGGCTTCCTCGTGGCCATCACGGACAAGAAAAGAAGAAAAAACACCTACGAGGGTAATTCAACACCAAACTATTTCCAGATTTTTTGAAAAAAATAAATCACGAAAAAGTGAGACTCTTTAGTGTGTTGTTTCGCCACGTGTTGCTACCACCAACGGACGGTTGGGAAAAAGAGTTGGATGAAGAACCAGTCTTCCACTTTGACGGGCTTCTTATATTCCACGAAAGAAAAACGATCCAACAACAACAACAAAAAAAAAACGAGAACAAAACCTCCAAACTTTTTTTGAGTCCAGTCCAAAAAATCTTCAAAAAACTAACCTGATTTTTCCTCTCTCTCTTTCGGAGGTGGGCTGGCTGGCTGGCTGGTGCGTTTTTGGGGTGTTGGTTTGAAATGCAGACGAGTTCTCTCGAGCTGTTGATTGTTCACAATCCCCCGAATAAATATGTGTATTTCCTTTTCTAAATAACTTCTTGGCTAGGTAGATAATCCGTTTTTTTCCTGGTTTGGATTCCGCCAAAAAATGGCTACTTCTTTTCTCAGCACACACACAAAACGATCAAAAACCACGCTGACACTTTTGGCCTTTGACAAAAATACAAGTTGGCGTCCCTCCTTCTCTGAGTAATAGGGGCCCCGCTGTTGTAATGTATAAAATGGATGAATGTGCTGCGGCCCAACAGTAAATTTTTATTTGTTCAGTTCATTTGGGAACAAGGCAAAAACACGACGCACGCACAAACACACACACGACACCACTCACTTAAAAGCACGCTCACTCTCCACGACTGCCAAGCGTCCACTGACTCGTCTGAGAGAAAAATCCTCCAGACTTGGCGCGGGCTTTGTTATACCCGGCAGCAGCAGGCGGGCAGGCGATGGAATAGGAGGAGAGAAGGGGGGGATTGTGGACTATACGACGCGCCAAACGGAAATACAACCAATTCTTGCCGCTAGGGGAAAAAGAGAATCGAGAATATCACGAGTGCTGCCATCTATATCCAGCGGCCTGCGGGAGATGGAAATTGTCATTTGCGAAAGGAGGTTTATGGCTGTAATGATTATTATGTATATTCCTTACTTGTGTCGAAATAATTGTTTCAAAAGTCGAGTGCAACGACCAAAATGAAAAAGGAAGAAAAAATGAAATTGGGCGACTAATGTACATGACATGCACGTGAGCCGTGATAATCAACTGCCGTTGTAAAAATTCCGACGTTGATTAAAAAGAAGAGAAGAAGAAGAAGAAAAAAAGAAGGGGGGAACTTTGGAATAAGATTAAAAATGCCGGTCTGAAAGCCTTATTTACGATTGAAAGCGCATTATTGTGCAAATCAAGGAAGGGGACAGTATAATTCAGTCAACAAGAAGAGAGACAAAAAAAGGAATTCGAATGTGTGTCACCTCACTTTCATTCCGGTCGCCACAAAACGGCCAACAGGAGCGCGATAAACTTTCGATTTTCCCATGTCAGACCTTAGCAATTGTCGCCGCAGTGTGTAGTAAATCGAAATAAAAATTGCTCCGGCTGGTACCTCGCGCCCGATTAGACGACAAGAACACGGCGCATTCCGATCTCGGCGTGTTCTCTCGTAATGCAAAATGATCGTCTTAACTGGACCGTGCCAAGCATAAAGAAAATATCAAATGAAAAAAAAAAGATGGAAGGGGCAACCAACCAGTTCCCTCGACACACACGAGCGTTGAATCAATTTATCACGATGCTGTCGTCACGATCGAGTTTTCTCCTCTCTGTTGGTGACTTATCACAAAAAAAAAAAAAATCCCGTTGGCCTTCTCGTTATTATTATTATCATCATCAAAAGAAACCAAGTGGCTTAGTTTATATGGCGGACTGGATTTTCCCGTCGCCGCCTTTCCCCTCTCCGCACTTATAAAAATCCTGGACGTTAATTTAGCAAATGGCCAATCGTTCGTTTGTGATAACAGAACCAATAACAGTCCAGCTTTCGCCGAAACTACTCTAATAATAAACACGGTAGTAGTGGTGGTAGTAGAGTACATACTATAGAGTATAGTTACCAGTTGAGAGCCGGATACGACACTGCGATATCTAAACACATTACGATTAAACTGCAAAAGCCAGCCAGACGACGAGTGCGTGTGTAAATAACTAGCTCTTGGCCCCCGCGTCTATATGTATATAAACAATAGACAAGTTTCGCCATCGTTTTTGACGAGAGAGAGAGACGTTCTTGTTTTGTTTTTCTTTTCGTTTCTTTTTTAAACGGGACAGGAAAAAGCACTTTGGAATAGTCACAACAAAAAAACTGCCACGGGATATAATCTGAAAGTTGCTCGTAAATAGCATCGATTCGATCGATCAAACGAGTAGTAGTTGGCTTAAGGGTCGACGACATGTTCGCGCGCGATATCTCAAAAACAATCATCTCGACGATGCGACAACATCAAAAACTCTTCCATGTTTTATGTACTACTCGTGCGCTGAGACTGGCCCGTTGTATAACGTTCAAACTCTGACTGGGGGGCGACGACGATCGGAGAGAGGAATAAGGACAAGAAGAATGAGAAAGTTCAACAAAGGGCAACTGTCAGTTTGACATTGAAAATACCAGGCGATTTGCAACGACCGTAGATGTAGGGTTATACAAGAACAACAACAACATTCAATCGATCTCCTTTTTTGATAAGTCGTAAAAAGTCGTGCGGGGATATATACAGCAGCTCAGCTATTTCCTGCCATAAAACCGAAACAGCACACAAGTCTGGATGGATAGAGTGAATATTTCCAGCAACTGCGGATATGGCTCTACTTAACATGAGGGAGTATCTTCGTATTTCAGCCCTCATCATTTCTGAAATCTTGCGCAACATAATACGGAACCAGAGAACTTGGAAGGGAACATGATGGAGAACTTATTTTAATTTTGAAAGGGGGGAAAATTCTTGATAATGTTTTTCCTTCTTTTGACTGGCCAGTCAGGGACATCATGACTATCTCGAATGCCACCGTGACTCTCTCTCCACGTTGCTGCTGAACCGTTGTTGAGTCCCCTATGATGATTGGCCTCGATTCCCGCACAACAAAAGCGCAACCCAAACAGCCAAACGCCGTTGCATCTGTCGTCAGACGCACAAACACAACAACATTAAGTGCTGCCAATCTTCCATCTTTCTCGACATGCAGGGGCCGCTTTCCCTCCCCGACAATTGTCACCCTCTGAGCTCAAGAAGAAGAAAGTGCGGTCCGAATGTTGTTTGGCTGCTGCTCGTTTTTTTTTTTTTTTTTTAAATAGCTTATCTCGCAATTCAATCCCGCTTCATGTCTTTAATCACACTCTAGTCAGTTGTATAGACACATATTTATAACGTTGCTGACAACAGATTGAAGTCTTTTCTAAACAAATCCCGCGACAAGCATTGGGTTGCGTTCATTAACCGTCGTCTGCTGTCTATATAACCGGTCCGACGGACGCGCTCTAAATGTTGTTATTCTGTCGTTTTTTTCTTTCTTATTTTCTTCTTTGGGCGTGTTTTTCGTTTGGAAGGCTCTTTAAAAACAAATTTTCAATTGAAAGTTTTGTTGGGAAACTCTTTTCATTATAAAATGATCCGAGTCTCGAAAGAAAAAAAAAGGAACAACAACTAGAAAACGGGTCGCTAAAAGCTTTTCTGGTGAGAAGGCACGATTAACAATGGAACAAGTCAAGAAGGGCTATTGGGGTCCTGAAACATTTCATCCCTGATAATGGCAGCAGCAGCAGGGGCCATCAAGTCATGAATAAAGATTCGAAAAGATGACTGGGGCGATGACAAACTGAACTGAAGCGACACGCAACTCTTTGCGAGTCGACACGGCAAGACACCTTTTTAAAATGTATTCCCCCTCGTTTCATAGTTTTTGTCAGAACCCAGAAGAAAGAAAAAAAAATTTAGTCAATAAATAATTTATCAACTGCTAAGGAGCGGGGAGTGGTCGAGTGTCAAAGAATGAAATTTTCAACAAGTCGAGAAGGGGTTCAATTTTGGAAAAAAGAAAACAACAAAGTATATACTCTGAACGAGTAGCGGTTCGCTCATTTGAACTGGATGAGTGGGGGGGGGGGGGAATAATCACGCGAGCCGGATGCACTTCAACAAGTTTTCTCTTTCCTATTGTTTCGACCAACTTAATGGTAAAATAAGACAGGCGAAAAAACATCTGATAAAGATGACGAAATCACTAAAAGCTCCAAATATATATATTTTTCCGAGAAATAAGAACCGGCCAATGGAGGGAAGAAAAAAGATGGAGATAAAAAAAAGGAGATGATCCTCGGTTGCACGAATAGTCACCCAAACTATATATACTGATATGTATACGCTACCTGGAATTTAATTTACGACATTTCCTACGCGGTACTACTACACCATGTCGCTGTTTGACTGCTCCTTTCCCAAGTGACTCTCTCCTTTTTGAGAGAATCAAAAATTTCAGTTTTTGAAAAAAAGAAAAGAAAAAGAATTTCGAAATACCCCAAAAAGGAAGGGTAGAAGGTCACAACGTTGAAATGTATCTATACTACCACCACTACTACCAGCAAGCTAGTGTATATCTAAACGCAATAAGCTATTCAACATTCATGTATTCTACAACCCCTCGGTGTTATACTCCCCAAAAAAGGAAAGCAACATTTCTTATTCTTTTTTCCATCCCCGAAGCTTTTAATTTTCGAATTTCTCCTTCTGTGGAGTCGAGAAAAATAAGAGGGGCGACAGCACACACACGGACGTGTTATTCCTCTTTCTTCACTGGGACACGACAAAAGCTTCACGGTGTTTTGTGTTATGTTTTAAAGGGGAGGGAAAAAATGGCCAGCAAAGATGGTGGGGGGAAACGTCCGGATAAAAGAAAACGACTGGTACTACACGGGAAAAAAAAGAAATGAAATGGAAAAAAATCTATTAGGATATAACTCATTCACATTTCTGGGGGAAAATCTGTTTGTCCGTCAGACCCCAAAACATCAGCGGTCGAATAAATGTGATTTGGAAACTGAAAAATTTGTTTCTACCTTTTTCTCCCTAGATATTTATTATCGGTGACGTGAGCGATGAGAAACGATCGATGAATGGCGACGATCTGATAAACTCGCCGAGACGGCCGCGTCTCATATATGCCTTGAATTCGTGACACTATTTTTCTGTTTGTTTCGGTCTCTTCCCCCCCATTCCTTTTTTTTCAAAAGAAATAAAAAAGCCTCTCATTTTTATAAATACATCTTCGATAGATGGGCAGTACTACCCTGGCCGCTCTGTCGGTCGAATTCTATTTCTGTCGGTGTTGTCATGTGTAGTATAGCGAGACTTCTCCGGCACGTTCCCTATACGCTGAGTTATGCTATCGTGACATGATAGGAAAGATATCAACCCAAAACAAAAGGGAAAATATTCGATGTAGTTCACAAATGCCTCAAACTGTCATCGCGACAACTCGGAGACTTGTCCCATTATCTTTTCCTATTTATTCTTTTTTTCCCCCCCAAATATTTCAGCGTTGAGTAATCGGCTGTACTGTTTCTGTTTGAGCCCCGGGACAAGGCAAAACGAATCCCAATAGTTATCGGGAAATTGGGGTGAAGTAACCGTGAGTAGCGATCACGAAATAATTGCATGGATCGTCGAGGTAGGTCCAAGGATCAAATTCGCCTTTGGTTTTTCAAGAGAAAGAAACAAAAATCGAAAGAATTCCGTCTGGGTCGTGATCATCGGCTCCAATTGGATCCCGTGTTCAACGTTCAACGGTCTCGGTCAAGAAAAACAACGACGAGCGATTTAGATTCCCGCGACGCTGCACAGCTCACACAAGACGCCAGAGTCAGTAAATTAAGAAAAACAAAAACAAAACAAAAACAAAAAAGAGAGGTTCAGACAAATGCAATGTGTTTTGCTGTGGAGAATAAACGACCCCCTAGCAGACGGGCCAAGTTTGCTCACCTCCTCGCCCATTCTTTTGGCTTGGCGTGACTGAACCGTTAACTGCAACTGTAACGAGTTCATACGGCAGTAGCAAAAATATCAAGTGAAGGAGAGAGAACTCGCATTCCAAGTCATTAATTCGAATAGAAAGTAGCGCGTTATTTTGATAAAAATAAAAATGAAAAAAGGATTTTTTGAAGAAGAAAAGAAAAAAAGAGAATTTGAAGCGGGCGGTTCCGCCATATTTCACGCGGGACTGGTTCAGAATCGAGCCGTGAGCTGACCAGAAAAAAAAACCAAAATTTATATGTTTGTTTTTACAAGAGCTGTTGTGTTGTTCTCCTTCTTTTTTAGCTTTCCCCCCGCAAACACAAAAAGGAGCTGCTGGCCCCTGCGATCATCACACGGGTTGAAAGGGATGAATGCCGCTATTAAGACGTCCAACTTAAACATACACGCGTCTACATCCATTTCAAAGATATATACACAAGAGTAATATTATACGAACCACTCGCGGAGCGTGACAGGAGTTCGAAGAGGTCCCGTTTTGCTTGGCGTAACATTTTTTTTTCTCTCTCTTCTCTCGCTCTTCTCTCTCGGTCGCTCCTTCGATGATAAATCAAGCGTGAGCTTTTCTTACTTTACACCACAGCACGATCATCTGCGCTGCTCCCCGGTCGCGCTATCCCCTATATCAAAATATTTGACAAGAAATACATACGTTCACATGGTTATATAGCATAGGATTTTCTGAATAAATTATAATACAAAACACACACACACACACAGATTGAACAGACGGAATAACAGACCGGGTTCGTGGATGGAACGACGACAGCAGCAGCAGCAGCAGCAGCAGCACGCGGGGCCGGGGAAAAACGGACACGGTCGCCACCCGCCTCGGAACGCGGGAAACGTGACTCGTTCCAACTCGCCTAGGACGAAACATGAATTATGGATACTACTAGATGGACTCCTTTTGATTTTAGTTTTCTTTTTTTCCGTCTTACCTTTTGGCGGAGCAGATTTCCCCTTTTCTTTTCTTCTTTATTTTATCGCTCCAGTCGACACAGCATTGTACGTCATCCAGCTGACTTTTTTCAGTCCCACTGATTTTCTGTTTGTTGGTTTATTTTTTATGTTCTTCTCCACAGCGACAACCACGCGGCTTATACGGGGGTCCCGTACCGGAGGCTCTCACAACTATTCGGAGGAAAACGACGTGTGTAAGGTGACTCCTTACAATAAGGGACTTGGCTGGCATCGGTGACTCCTTCTTATTACACAGTCGTGAGGGTAAGTCAATAAGAAAAGATGATTACAACCGTCTAGCGTTAAAAAAGAGAAAATATCGATTGACGAAATAAAATTATAATGGAAATCGTTTTGAGACCCGACAATAAAAAAATGGGGAATGGATGACAATATCTCTGACGGATGGGAATTTTTCTCGGGATCAATTTTCCAATCCAACAGAAGGCACACGATAAAAAAAAAATTAGTTCTGGTTGGAAATCAGCCGACCGATTTCAATCTGTTAATAATCCAGACGATTCATTCGATTAAAAAAAATTCTATTGTTAAAAGAAAAGGCCCCAAAGAATAAAATAGACTTCAGGAATGCCTATCAAGAACGGGGTCGTGATGTAACAGGCCCTCGAGTTTAAACACACACACTCAAGTGATCGATTTGAATGGTGCAAGCACGAAAGAAAAGAGAACCTGAGACGATAGACTAGTCGGGAATAATAGCCTGCTATAGCAGCTGCCACAACTCGTAAAGTCTAGTCAACCGTCGCCACGCAACCCCAAATAGGAGAACACGGACGGGCGATAGCGGGGCACAACAACATTCATCCGATCGCAAATCGCCGTAAATCGGGAGACTATATAAGATCTACTAATACCGTCGTTACGTTTTCTTTTTTCTTTTTAACCTAATACCAAAGTTGAAAAGCGGGAGATTAAAATGTGAAGTCTTTTATGGCCTGCCGACATGAAATGTGTACGGGTAAACTATTATAGACACAACTTACCACAGCCAACCAAAAAGCAAGTGTATTTTATATCCTTCGTTCAGCTCCTTCAAAAGGAAGAATTCGATATTTATTTTGTAAAAAATATTTAAATAAAAAAAAATGGTGGGAAAAAAAGAAAATACCAAAAGTTTTTTTTTTTTTTTTTTTAAGTTAAGTTTCTTTTTTATACACAACACGAAAGAAGAAGAAAAGGGTACAGACATTTTTCTTTCTTTTTCTTTCATGGAGCCTCTCTTTTTTTTTTTCTCCCCCGTCTTCTCATCGCGTCGTCGATAGAAATGGCTGCGAAGAAGTGAGCCAGTGAATTGGGCACTGCAACAAAAGCGGCCAGGGTTCTCTATTTCTTTTTTCCCGATGGTGTCACGCACAGACAAGCCACAAGAAAAGAAAGAAAAAAAAGAACCCGAAAATAAACGCGAAAGGGAAACGTTAAGAGCCATGAAAAAACGTATCACAGCATATTCGAAGCTGTAAACATGGGAACAAGGAGCAAGAGAGAGAGAGAGACATTTGCTGCTGCTTCTTTCCACATCGTCTTTTTTTTGTTGTTGTTGCTGTTGTTGCTGTGGTTGTGTGTTCGCCCGTTCAGAAATAAGCCCTTCAAGGTCCATCTCACATTCAAACCAAAAGTGTCACCAGTTCTAGATGCACTTCACACATTGACGCGAGATCAATCTGGCTCTCTTTTGCCGGGGTTATTACATCTCATTTCTTCTTTTCTTTTGCCGAGAAAAAAAGAGAAGAAATGAAGAATTTGTTCTCACCAGAAAGAAAAAAATTAAACTGGGGACCGTAAATAAGAAAAATTAATGAAAATTATAAATAGAAGCATATTTTTTAAAAACAAAAAAGTAAGCCAAAGTTGAAAAAAGAAAAAATATACTTAGAACAGAGAGGGTTCTATCAATTGACGATGGTGTTAAGGCACAGTCGTTTTTACCTTCACTGCTCATTTTTGCAACGGCGGCGCGTTTGAACGAACACACACACACACATACACACACCCAACAACTTGATGAATGATACGAAACCTCAGTCTCAAGACATATAAACTTCATTTTAGCATTTCATTTGAGTGAATGTGTCTTCTTTGTAAATGAAAGAAAAACAAAGGGGCTATTATTATTTTTTTCAAGGAGAGAGAGAGAGAGAGTTAATAAAATCAATTCGGTGGGAGGTGTTGGGTGTCACTGATGTGGCGCACGTGGCCTGGCAGCCGGCATCGGAATGGAAGACCTAATGAAAACAGGCAAAGGGGCCAAGTGTTTATTGATTGATTCGTTTACCCCTCCCTTTTTTACTAAAAAATAAAAACGAAGGTGTTGCTATCGTAATAAAAACGACTAAATGTGGGTGTGGTGCTTTAAAAAGAAAAGTAAGAAAAACCCCGACTTACTTCATCGTTCTCGGCATAGGAATTCTCGACAACATGGAGGAAGGGCGAGGAATGCCAGAATTAGCCGGGGCGGCTGGGGGGAGTACCACTGATGGTTTCTCCATGATGACCGTCGAGTTGAGTTCATCCGACGACGCCTTTGCCGCCGGGACGACAGCTTTGACCGGCAAAGCAGCGCCACTAGCCCGCGGAGCCACTAATTGAAGGGGTTTCAATTTTGACGTTGAATTGGGAAGGAGACTGCTCCGCACCGGAGGGGCAATTCCGGATGATCTTGGCTGCTGCAGCTGCTTCCAATTCAAACATTTATTGTTATATGTGACATAATAGACAAACGGGTCAATCAACCCATTTCTTTCGTTTTTATTTTATTATTATTGTTTTTATTTTCTGGTTTTGGTTCGTGTCTCTCACCATTTGGCTGGACCTAACCGGTTCCGTCGTCGTTACTGTCCCGTGTGTGGTGGTTTTCATGGCCGTTTCGACGGGAGGTGGCGGTTGGGGCACTTTAAACTGCGGTCTCATCAATCCAAAAGCAGAGCCATTGTGGACAGGAGGCCGGACAGCTCCACCCATAGAAGGTGGCCTCAATCCCGAATCACTTCCGTGCTGTCGGTTCAGATTCCCAGCCATAGACGAAGGTTGCGGCAATCGCATTCGAGACTGATTGTTCAAATTGGGCATGCTCCGCCGGATCAACTCTTGAGTTGTTGCGGGGACTGCAAATCAAACAAAATATGATCCGCTACATCAAGTTGCTCTTCAATTACGAACAAAATCAATTTTCAGCTTACCGCCCGTTTCACTCTCGAGAGATTGCGAACTATACGGACTGCTGGCTGGACTGGAGGGTGAATCGGATTGGTTCTCGACAGAGTTTTGAGATTTATCAAATGTGAGATGCCCTTGGATACCTTTACGTAAGCGTGGAAAAAAACAAGTTCCTAATCAGTACAAGAAGGTGAAGTTAATGTCACTGAGTTATTCACCTCGGGTACGATTGTTGGAATTGTCCAGTGTCGAGTCTAAATTGGCGTTCCCGACTATAGACTCCCTCAGGGGAATGGGCGGGCCGAAATTGACAATGCCTTCTGCCAGACTGATAATGGGTGACCCTAAATTATGATCCACCTCAGTTGATCTCTGAAATGCTAATGAAACAAGAGAACGATAAGCCTTCAGCGCTAAGAGAAAGCGAAATTCAAAGTTATTTTTTTTTTCTACCAGTAAAACGGCGTTGACCCATTGGCGTCGAGGTTTGTGCCAAAACTGTATAAGGAATTAAAAGAAAACGGTTTATCTAAATGTTACACCAGACACGATTTCTAGCCGTTAAATTACTGTCTTCTTGATGCTTGGCCATTTGTTCGATATCCTTTAGTCCGTTGGCTCCGGGAGGAGTGATTTTGGAAGAAGGTGGGGTGATCTTAGATGAAGGGGGAGTGATTTCTTTCTTTGGCGAAGCGGTCAGCTCGTAATTCCACGTTGAAGTTCGGATCAACGGTCGTTTTGGCACAGCACCGCGCATCAAAGGTTTGCGGAAGCCATCTTCGTTGAAATCACACCGGTCTTCGTCTTCTATTTCGTTCAGCTCATCCAACTCGTCCAGGCATGTTATGGGACCTTGCACTGGTTCGTCTTCCACGTAAGTGGCATTCAAAACCGTCTTGGAAGGCGCGGGACCCACTGAATAACTGCGGTCGGAAGCTGCTGGCTGCGTTTGAAAGGTACTATTCAAGTTGTAAACGTTGTTGTTGCATGGACTCAACTCCTCTTCCGTTGGTCCATTCAGCTCCACCGGGAAAGTGGCATTCAATTCTCCTTGCACTGTAGATGTAGTGTTCAACTTGATTTTCGTCGATGGTTCGTCGATGATGACCGTAGCATTCAGCACATCGGCCCCGTTTAACGTATCTCCCGCCTTATAAGTATTGTTTAACTGAGAACTTTCATCCCGCTGGGAAATTGGCTGTAAAAGGGATGGCGAAAATCGATTTTTTCGGGGTCTTGTAAATGTCCGAGTATCTATGATTTTTGTCTGATCATCTGGCAAAAAATAGAAAGCGTTAAATAGAAAACTTGGTCAGAAATCATTCTGTAAAAGACAAGAAATGTAAATTCTTACTTTCAGAAAATGTTTCTGTGACTAATACATCCTGGAGAAGGATATCTCCTGGACTTAGATTATCGAGCCATTGTGAGTTGTCCTTCAGGTTGATTGTTGAATTTAGACCAGGGAGTGTGATATTAATTGGTGGCGGAACATGAACCAATTTCTGAGGACGGATGTGCAACACATACAACCTTGAAACATTAACATATGATAAACATTGACCAAACAAAGGTCACACAGGAAAATAAATGATCCTGCATGAAAAATCAATAAATAAAGCTGCTGTGGAATTACTTACCATGTATTCTCGTCAGCATTCTCCAATTCATTAATGGGAATAAGCGAGAAATATTCTAATTGTAACATTTCATGAACTTCTTCTCTGTCTGAAGCTTTCTGTTGATCACCTGTTGGGACTGTGAATAATTCAATAATCGTTACACACATGGATAAAATTGTTATTTGTTGACACAAATTCTTAATGTATGCTCAATCACTGGCAGGCGATGTTGTGCAATTACACATACAATTCTAATATAAGATAATTTTATATCTAAAAAAACATGCAAGACATAAATTTATGAAACCTTTACATATTTTAGTAATTTTTTTCAGTAAAACAAAAACAGTTCCTCAAATTACCTTGAATTTAATGGTTTGGACAACTGTGATGCACTGAATGCACCAACTGGCACTTGAATGACTTAATACCTCGCGAGTTGATAAACATTGAATGACAGTACTCCTTGAGCCAGACACAGAAACGTTATTCACAAAATGTCATATTCTCAAAATTACTATCAGGATCGATTGTTATGGCCTTCAAGGAAATTTCAAAGAAGATGTATGATTGATATTTTATAAGGCAGAAACAACCATGATTGTTGACATGGACATGACAGAGACAGACCGCCTAATTCAACTGATATTCCTGCCATCTGGTGTAATTGTCAGAAAACTAGGCTAACAAATGAGCGGAGGGCGGATTTATTTTAAAAACCACAACTGAATAATAACTACGTCAGCTAAATATCGTAGTTTAAAAATATATTGACGAAGGAACGAAATTAAATCTCTGATTCAATTCATAATAAAAAAAATACATTAGTCAATCAAAGTTAATGAACAACTACTAATGAGTCTGGCAGCTTGGCAATTATTAAGTGTCCAATCACATAAGAGTTGTATTTTGAATTGGCCGTCTGCGCATATAAGATCATCTGAGCTGAGTTGCTAGTGGCAAGTTGAGTTGAAGGTTGAAGTAGTCAACTTACACGATACTTTTGACAGGAAATGAGTGCCGAATTATCTGAGAAAGTTTTAGATGACAAGAGATCGTTGCACGAATCGTTAATGGAATTGTCCGTCGTCGATAATGGAACCGTTGGAACTGATAGCAAAGATTCGAGTAGGACAAAGGTTAGGTAAGGTCATTTAAATCACATCTGTCAGTCTTTAAGTTACTTTTTGGCCTATTTTACCTTCATGCATTGCTCTCAATTACAGAGATCTTGAAAAAAAAAGAGATGATTACTTAGAGTGGCCAGAATACTTCATGGCTGTTGCCTTTCTTGCTGCAATGAGAAGCAAAGATCCATGTACACAAGTTGGAGCGTGCATAACTGACTCAAATAACAGAATTGTAGGTGTTGGTTATAATGGAATGCCTATTGGTTGCAGTGACGAAATTTTGCCTTGGGGAAAAAATTCTTCTCAACCACTTGAAACCAAGTATATGTATGGTAAGTAATTAAAATCTAAAAATGAAAAATCTATCTAAAAAAAAACACTTGTTTACTCTTTACTATTTAGTATGCCATGCTGAAATGAATGCAATTATGAATAAAAATACTGCAGATTTAAGAGGCTGTACATTGTACGTGGCCCTTTTTCCATGCAATGAGTGTGCCAAATTAATCATCCAGGTATTACAAGTTCTAAAATAAATTTATTCATATTTTCTTACCACATCTATAATTATTCAGGCTGGAATTAAACAAGTTGTGTACATGTCTGACAAACATAAAAACAAGCCATCCACTGAAGGTTATTATTTTTAGGTTATTTTTATTATTTTTATTTTTTATTATTTTTTATTATTTTTATTATTATTTTCAGCATCTAAAATGATGTTCAGTATGGCAGGTGTTAAGTGTCAACAGTTTGTGCCAAAGAATTCTAAAATTGTGATTGATTTTGAAGAAATTGACTGGAACATATCAATTTAACTAAAGTAGAATTTAAAAGATAATTTCAATGCTCTGACAATGATATCTCATCAAACTTGGTAAAACTGTTTTTCCTATTTTTAACGTACATTAAAACCTGGTTGTTTTATCTAATACATTAGCTTGACGATACTGCAAAGGTTCTACACTGTGTATTCATCTCTTCACACACAACTTTCATGCCATAAACGCGCCAATTCACTCCTTAGCTCATGGAGGGGTGACAAAAGAAAAGTAAACAAAAGGGTAGAATAGAAATTAACTGTTAGCGCGCCTAAGAGATTACCGAGACAAAAACAGAATTTTTTACTAAAGCAAAAAAAACCAATTAGGAATTTATTTTAATTTAACTGAGAAAAATGTATTGGTTTCAAAAACGATTATTCTGACTTTCACTTCCAGCCAAGGCACACAAAGGACTTGTTACTGTTGACGAAAAAAAAATAAACAAAACAAATTGTTGTTCCATGGCTGGGGTATGTGATTCGAGCATTCTAAATGTAAAGAAATCCCGAACTTTCAGTGTTAGAGCAGACGACAAAAGTATTTCCGCTTCTGAGGTTTGTTTTCTTCTTACCCTCCCAAAATAGAAAGACCACAATAAAGACAGAAGTGAAACCGCCTCGGCTAAAAACCATATACCTAATTTTTTCTCATTGATGTTGATACTTTTGAATGTTCTTCATATTGAATTAAGTGGATTTCAATTGGTTCCGTCTTCAACTGTCAAATTAGAGACGTGATTTGTCAATACTTCCTCCACCGTATGATTGTGATTCGCGGAGGGAGTAACTTGTTGACCAGAAAAAAAGTCGACGGCGTGGGGCATGCGCTGGTGACAAAGGGTTTTGAAATTGTCAATTTCTTGACGACCTGCCTCTCCAAATTCACCCTTCTGAAACGCTTTCAAAATGTCCGAGCAAGTCTACGGAAGCCATTAAACAGAAAGGAAACTGAATGAATAATAAAGCTTTGAAAATAATAAAAACACAACAATACCTGAACCGTTATGCCCTGATAGGCGTCCGAAAACCGGGAAACAAGGGCAACGGCTTCGGCTTCGCGGGTGGGATTGAGAAAGCACATCATTTTAGCTCCTGTCGATCACGATTTAACCATAAAAACAAATTGTAAATTAATATATAGAGTTGACAGAATTAGACTAGCTCGTAAATTAATTTCAATTTGTTATTGTTTAAAAAGTGACCTTGCAGTAGATGAGGGAGAGAGTTTTTGTTTTGCTCCAAGAATTCTTTATTGAGCTGTTCGGCGTCGTTGTGGTTAGAGAACAACGGCTGGGTTTCACTATTCAACACCGATGCGACGGCAGGGTGGGAAACATTCTCACTGAGCAGGTCACCTTTGGTGAGGAAACGATGCAATCGGATGAGACACGAGTGCACCTGTGGATGGTTGGGATCTACTTTTAAGGCACGCTTTACCGATTGAAGCATCAGAAGAGGCTTGCCTAATGATAATAAAAAGAAAAACAACATGACGACCTCATTGTTTCACAACAAACGAAAGTGAATCAAATACCTTTTCTCAAATAAACTTCGAAAGCCAATAAATGGACTTCAATATGATTAGAGCCCCATTCCTGCAATGGCTGCAGGAATTTGATGGCCTGATCGAGTGGGTCTTCAACCTGTAATTCAGGAAAACAAAGACAAATGACGTTGGGTGAAACAAAAACACGCAAATAAAAAACAGGCGTACCCTGGCCAATTTCTGTGGTTGCAAGTCGTCGACAGGTGGAGCATCGGCTTCCTTATCTTGTTGATTATGGTTTCGTTTCTGGTGGTGACTATGCGGATCTCGTTGTTCCCGTTCCCGTTGCTCGCGCTCACGTTGTTCACGCTGCTGTTGAAGCAGCTTCTCCTGTTTTTCTTGCTCTGCCTTTTTGGCAGCCTTGCGTTGCTGGGCACGCAATTTTTTCAATTCCAAAGGTGGTAGAGAAGCTAGACATTTGTGTAAATGTTAAATACGATTAGATATGTCTAATATCCAAAATGAGATAATAAAGAAGGACGAATAAGAGCTAACGCTATAAGAGAAACAAGGTGCTCGATTTCACCAGCATAAGCTAACCAAGATCATTCTTCCGCACCAGTATTTATGAGTCTGTAATATGCGATTGGCACCAGACCGATAATTTAGTGCCTGCCATAACGTGAGAACGTATTGTACCTCTTAACCCAAGAAAAGGACACGCTGACGTTTGTGTTTCTTTTACTCACTAAAATTCGCACGATTTCAAGAAAATAAACTTAAATAATGCTCCTTACCTTCTTGAAGCTCCTCCTTCGTTGGTTCGTCTTGAAGTGGGTGGTCGTGCAAATGCAAATAAACTTCGATGGCGCATCGTGCAGCGCTAAAGTAGAAAGGGTGTGAGCGCAATACGTCTTCAAGTCGTAACAAACCGACATAAGCCCGCAAAGTCATTTTACGCATGCAATACGTATGAAAGTCGAATTGGTCTTCGATGATTTCGACGAAATGCTACATAAATTTTTAAATTATACTCGTGATTTTAAATGAATAGTATTAAATTCTTAAATTACCCTTTCGACTTCGTGGCACTTTTTCAATGCCTCTCCCCACTTCCCCATGCGTTGATAAGCCACGGCGCATTCTGTTTGGAACCACATACACTGCATTTCATTCAAATTTTCCATGGCCGACACCCCTTCCTGTAGTAGCCATGAATTACATAAATCGTGGGGTTATCAAATGATATTACGGCACAAGCGATAAGAAAACTGACCCTCGTAAATTTTGAGCACGTCATTTCTGCTTCTTGGATAAGATTTGCCCGCAACATATATTTTGCGCACTTTGAATTGATATACCGATCGGCAGTGTCTAAAGACTGGGCTTCATCTAAACAGCGGTAAGCTTCGATAGGGTTTCCAGCATGCTATGATAGTAAATGATATTTAATTCAACTAAAAGAAAAAAAGAATGGCAAGTCTAACCTTAAACAGTCGTCCTTTCGTCACATAGAGCTCGATCAACGTCGGAGTGTGATCAATGGCCAAATTAATATAATGCAACGCTTTGGCGGAATCCTTATGAAAATCGTAGTGCTGGGCTAGATAATAGTAAGTCCATAAAATGGCTGAAGCCGGTTCTGCTGGACCATCCTTCACATCTAAATTCAAATTAATTCAACATTACCCATAAGAACTCAACAAAGACTCGAAAATAGTAGACAAACCTTTTTCGTCAAATCGTTCACATTTAATTAAACTAGCTATGTAACCGAGTAAGAGCTCCTCGATTATGGCTGCTTTTCCTGGTTGGGCGTACAGCGAACGTAAATCGACAAATAGAGGAGGAGCGCCCTTGTGCAGTGCGTGACGTAGATATTGGTCTACCAAACTACGAAACTTTTCTCCACTGGCATAACTAAGTGGTATTCTTCGGGCCAAAATGGCCCGTGGATAAGACTCGCGAAGCTCGGCATACATTTGCAGCTTTATATCTTCATTGGTCAGTCCACGAGCTTCTTCTAATCCAAAGTAATACTGCCGGTTATCCGGATTGCGTTTTAGCAATTTACGGTATTCTTCTTCGGCATCTTTCTGGCGATCGAGCTTGAGGTAGAGTTGTGCTAAAAATCAAATATGAGACATTAATATTTTGCCGGTCTGCTGTGTTGTTTGTTTTTATGGTTTCGATGAGCCAGGTACCTCGAGCTTCCATTAAACTCAATTTATCACAAATTTGTTCTTCAAATTGTTGAAGGTGAGACAAAGATTTCTGATAAAGACCACCTTCAAACATAACCTGATGCATGTAGAGTAAAAGCTCACTCTGCTCATAGTCATAGCTGGATTTCTATATTGAGAAAAAAAATAATAATAACATTGTTTGAATGTGTTATGAATTGACTCAAGGGTATTCACGGTAAGAGTTTTTCTGAAATCGTCTAAAACTTGGAGAGCATTGTCATAATCATGAAGTAGATGGTAAGCCATGGCAAATCCAATCCAAGAAGCTCGTTGGCCAGGTCGTAGCCTCAAGAGAGAATACCTTGTATCCTTTCAAATTTCAAAAGCAACAAACATAAAAATAGGAATGATAGTTAAATTACTGATCACTTACTCTATATCCCTCAAGATCACGCATCTGGATCTGAAGTAGTGACAAGTCTCTTAGAATTTGAACATTATCCTTATCCCATTTCAATGCATTCCTGTAGCATTTGATTGCCTCATCGTATTTTTTATCTGATCTCTGTAATAGCCCATACACATGCCAACAGACATGAGACATGAGATCATTACGAAGACCTCTACGAACATGTTCATAAGCCTCTTCCTTTCTTCCCATACAATTGAGAGTCAAACCTTTCATTGAGAGGGTTTCTAAACAGAAAATTTTTAAATAAATAATAAGAATACATAAATATAAAGTAAATGAATAGCTCCAGAGAGTACCTCCATGTTCAGCAAACTTTGGATTGCTGAGAATCTGTTTGGCAAACTTAAGTCCATTTTTATACTGCTTTTGTTCGTAACTTTTCTGTAAAAATCACAATATTTCGAACGATTAATTGAGGCTAGCACAACATTTTTTTTTTCTCCAAATAAACACCCTACCAGAATTCTTTTAAACAGGGCATTTTCTTTGGGAGGTAGAGGCTGACTGGAAGGCATCTTTTTAATGAGGATGAATATCCTGTTCTCGCAGTGAAGTATCAAAATTTGTTTCCCAAAACCATTAAATGCCGGTTTCTTTTCAACCGATGATGACACAGGTTAACCGTGAAAAAGCCTCGTGCTTACTTCGCTAAAGATGGCCGAAATTGGTGAACCCCCTTCTTTCCGTCGCTCAACACCGTATTCCAAGATTCGGATGTACACCGCGTTATTTGACAAATCAGACTGATGTGTCCTAATATTTTAAGGAGAGACAAAAAAAATAAACTATAAATTATTACTGGGATATTATTTCTCTAATTAGTGCATTATAAAATGAAATCAACAAAACAATATTCTAATCGATAATCGATACGGTAGCAGACGAAAATCATTAAACTTCATATGTTGTTGACTTGTCACTCACTTTTTCTCTGTCAAAATGTTCATTTTTATCGTTTTTTCTTCATGAAAGATTAATCCGTTTAAGTTCAACATTATCATAACATAACATGAACATCTTTTTGCTTGCTTAGAGTAACTACGAATTACTTGTCAAATAAAATTGCAAAGGACACAATCCATTTTGAATGAGGACTTCATAGAGAAAGAATGTTGACAGAAGATTAAGAATCAAACAAGTCAACATCAGTCTTAAAGAAAGTACCCACTCACAATTAATAGGTGTCATTACTATTGAAAAAAAAACACATTTTTTTAGTAAATTTCCCCCACATTGTACAGTCCCTTTCTATTGAACTGAGATGTTAATAAATAGTAATAGTATGATCTAATAAATATCATTAAATATCTAAAGCTTATAGACAATATTAATTTATGAGAAATATTTTATAGGTATAATACCTTAAAATCTTAAATACAGCCGTTGTCCGTTAGCAATCGTTCGTTTGATAAGCACAACTGAAAACAATCATAATTTCTCAAATAAGTCAGCCGCCAGGTTTTACGTGTTTTCAAACATAAAGTTCCCTAATTGAATGTTTATTATAACGGTTTTACCTTCACGGGTAAATTTTTTTTGTTGCGATCCTATACTCCAGAACGAAAATTGCCCGTAATTTCAAATGAGCGGTAGATCTAATACCCTTTGGGGCAGAGCCTCAGGCAAAACACTTAAGTAAATGCTAAAAGGAAGGACAAAATAAGCTATTATTTACTGATGACTATTTACAATCTGTCAAGCAACGCAATTTGTATTCAATTTAATTACGATTTTAAAAATGTATTCAATTCAACGATTATTTTGACTTTCTATTTCAGTAACTAACAGCTTCCAATAGACAATATAAAAAAGAGAGAAGAAAATAAAAACAAACTTTTGTGTTGCACGGTTGGGATTTCCCATTTAGTTAAAAAATCCCCTGAATTGTGGGAGGAGGGGAGTAATGGATTGTTTTTTTTTTATCAACTGAATTCTGAAAGAAAGTTCATAACAAGGACATATGTGAAAATTGTCACGGCTAAGAGCTAAGAGCCATATGCTTACTAACTATGTTTTACTTATAATATTAATTTGGTCCTTCCTACGATAAAAAGAAAATGTTGACGCCGCATTCGATGAGGACGATGCAGCACATAGAAGTTATTGATATTCTGATGGTCTGTTTCAATTCTTCGAAACGCTTTTTCGAAATATTTGTGCAAATCTATAAACACAAACGGGAAAAATATACAAAATAACGTTTTGAAGAAAAAATATCAAAACAAAGCATAATCAGTGCGTACCTGAATCGTTACACCTGGTGGGCGTCCAACAACCACGAAACGAACACCACGGCTTTTGCCTCCTGGGTGAGATTGGGAAAGCACATCATTTTGCCTGTCAATCACAATCCAACCATAAAAGTAAATTTCTCGAGTAAATATAGGGTTGGTAGAATAAAATCAATTAAAGCAATCTAACGTGAGACACCCACGCAAATACCTTTAGGGAATGTAGTAGTGTACCCTATGTAGTACGCGTCGCTACCAGGTGAGAGAGAGAGAGAGAGAGTTATTATTGTTCTGCTCAACGAACTCTCTTGTTTATCGTTATTTTTCTTCAATCGAAAGTGCAACGAATACAAGCTATTCTCAAATAAACTTGGAAAGTCAAACAAATTGGTTTTGTTATAGTTAGAAACTCATTTCTACAACGGCTGCAGAAACTTGATTGCTGGCTTTTTCGACCTGTCATTCAAGAAAAACAAAGAGAAAATCAAATGATGTAAGACAATTGTACGATGAGTATAAAAACAAAAGCGTACTCTGGCCAATTTCTGCTGGGGTTGCGAGTCACCGACTGGTAGAGGATTATCGGTTTTATTGTCTTGTTGATTTTCTGCTCGTTCCTGTTGATGTCTACGAATCCCGTTGTCTCTCATCCTGGGTAAACTTATTCTTGTTTGGCCTGTTTTGGCCGCCTTCTGTTTGTTCGGTCGCAATTATTTCAAACCCGCCGGTTCTAGAAGCTGGAAGTTAAAAAGAAAATAAAGTCATTCCAGTCTAAATGTAAATGTTCTATGCGGTATAAATTAGAGGAAAACGTTCGAGATTGTTATTACTAGCCCCACATCGAATTTCGTGACTTGAAACACGCCAAGCCATTCAAATGTTTCATAATTCCCGGGAAAAAAAATATCTGTTTTTCTGAATCTGAAATTGGTGTGGCCAGTAAATTCATGTCCTGATTGCGCCACAAAGAGATAACATTCAAGTGTTCTTGACATTCATTCGAAATGTAAAATGTGAAGCGATACCAAATCGCGAATTTGACTCTAACAAAACACAGTTGTCACGGTGGCTTATACAAAGACACAGAAGGGGACGTACTGTACTTTTACTTTCACCTCTTTGCAGTCGACACATCTGTGCAGCTGGGCAGAAAACGATTTCAAAAAAGCCTTTTGTCTAAGACAAGGCCGAATTACGGCAATTCTTCTCTAAAGAGACACAATCTTCTCACGATCCGGTTTCAAATCTTGACATCAGCTTTTACTTATCTTTCACGCAAACAAACGTCAATGAAGACTTGAGGGAAAAAGAGAAACGAGCTGGTTGACCGTAGGGAGGAGGCCCAGTCTAGTTAATTGAGTACAATATGAATTATTTTCATTTCTTCTTCGTTTTCTTTTTTCTTTTTTTGTAGATTTCATTCCAAGAAATGAGTAAATCAGTGCGGGACCTTGGCCCCACTCTCAGTACAACACCGGGTAGAAGAAGAAAAAAAAAACGACAAACAAATCTGACCACCATGTTCACATGGACATTGGGTAATAATCGTCCAAAGATTTTTATTTGCCTTCAACCTTCCATTGTTTTCCTTTTGCTAACAACTTTTCTCACCCTAGAAAATAGAAATCCCTGCTCTAAACTACTGCTGCCAAGACATTGATCCGTACTCACGCCTCCAAGATGTGAAATGGAAAGGCAGAGGCAATCGTGACGTACCCGGATCATAATGACAGAAGGCGATCACGAATTCTCCAATAACCAAAGAAAGCTCCGAATCAGGTATTTGCAGACCGCCTCCTACGCTTTCTAAGCTCGCGATATGTACGAAACGCGCAAAAAAAAAATTCCAAATGTTTCACCCACTCGCGAAAAAAAGATTGTGCATTGTGTGAGTCTCTAAGTTATGTGATGGCTGTGTCGCTTTTCGAAAGTCTCGGTGAAACCAAGCGGTCACTATGCGGCGCCAAGGTTCTGTCGTCTGTTCAAACTCGCTCATCACGAGCAAAAGTGTACTTAACTAAAAGCTGATACCAACTAGCACATGAGAACAGCTAACAGCTAACAGCAAGGTCAGAACCAAACAACAAATACATCAACCGCCGGACCAGCCAAAAGCCCACGCCCTCATCAGCTCACGAAATACTCAAAGACGAGGTCGAAACCGAGAATGAGATAGGTATGGTAAACTGATCAAACACATTTTCGAAACGCAAAACCAAACCCAAAGAGAGCAGAACATTCGAAGGGCATGCGGAAACTGTAGCAAACGTTCCAGCGAGATGAAACGCACAATTAAAAACGATGATGTGTCGAGTATTTTAGAAACAATTTGCATTGCATCAATGCGGATGCTGGAAATCCCCTTTCTTATCTTGGGTGAACAGATGTTGCTATTTAGATCCATCTCGGGAGAGAATTCCCTTATGTTTATTGCACCAACGGTGGAATTCCTAAAACATGTTCGTGATAGCCCAGAGCTAGATATGGTTGCGGGAGTGGATGATTCATTCAACAGTCAAACAGCAACACACATTTTACAAATATTCTTTTCGTTAGTGACTATATAGCGTGCATCACTTCCGTTTTCACGGTAAAAATGAGTCACATAGTGGAACCAGTTGGAAATCCAGTCTTTCACTTTACATCGCTCCAACTAATGACCGTCGAGTTCAAAAGAAAGAAAGAAAGAAAAAAACAATGTAGCAGGAATGTTACACAACATTGCGGAGGTGCCGGAAGGTCACGTTATATTCCGTGTGAGATACTACGTAACGAAAAAAGCGCGCGCGGGCCCAGTCTCCGACTCGCCGCTAGTGTGGGAGTTGGCCCGCCACACAAAAAATACGACTACCGAACAGAGCACTACTGCTTCCGTCAGTCGCTGCTTCGACTCCGACCCAACAGGAGCTCCAAGGAAAAAGAGAGAGCGAGTTTAGCTTTCACTTGGGTTTTTTCTTCTTCTTCTCGAAAGAAAAAAAAGGAATTTCCAAATACATCAGATCATCAGAGTGTGTCCCTCTCACCTACAGTTATTAACAGTTTTTAGCCGTGCAAAGTGCGAGTGGAAAAATCATTGGACAAATCCGGAAACCAGACTGAGAGACCGGACGGTCTCTGATTAAACACACGGAAAAAGGTAAATGCAATCAACCGCATTAAGGGCGTCATTTTTTAATTTTTTTGAAAGTCCACGTGTGAGAGATTTCCCATTCAACGTGTCCAATTTTTATGGACGGCGGCTCAGGTTTCTTTTTCTTTTGTAACCTGCCATTTTTTGTTTTTTCGGCTCTTTGTTTTTACTTTACGTGTCGTGTGTGCTCTTAAAAAAAAAGACATGCGTCGAGGGAGGAGGGAAAGTTTCTTCTTGTAAAACATCCTAACGCCAAACGCTTATTCACTTTGCCAAGAAAAAAGACTTGCGCATCGTTTGGCCATTTTTCACGTGCATCACGATTGCAAAGATTCTTCGCCCGTTACGACACAATAACAGCCGGAGAAAAGCAAAACAACAATTCTTTTTTGGCACCCAAACTGCATCGACAGTTTGCGCAGCGCGTTCCTTGTCGCTTTCTCCGGATTCTCGCCGTACACGACAAAAGAGAGAAAAAGTGGAAAATAACAAACAACAACAACAAGAGATGGAAAAGTGAGAGTACGATGGCTAAACAAGATAGGAAAACTTGCAAGTCAAAACGGCGCGCGCATACATAAAAGTGCTCGGTCTACTTATTTTTCGTCCCTTTTTTTTTCTTGGGAAGGGCTTGCCCGAAATGTCGCAGCTGCCAATCGATCTTGAAGGCAACAAAACATTAACGGCGACCGTCAACTGTTAAGCATCGGCTGGACCAGTAACGCGTGGAAAATAATCAGGGGACGAAAAAAAAAATAAAAAGAGAAAAGCCCGACCTTGTCCCCAATCTTGTGAGGTTTTTTTTTTACTTTTTTCGTTTTTTCCACACACTGAAATGAATTACGGATGGATTTGTCACAGTCATCTCTTTGTTAAAGAATGGAACGACAGTAGTAGCCCGCATCTTCTTTCAGTGAGCGATTACAACATTCCTGCACGCAACAAGTCGCTAAAAAAACCAAGCCTAAACACAGGTGGGCAACCCCCAAACCTTCGTTTGCTAAGTTCTGCTGTAGCGGCAAAGTCGATCCATCCATCGAGTCTTCACAACAAGTTGGTGGAGCTGACAGCTGTAGAGGAAACAGGGGGAAGAAAGCGGGAAAGACAAGAAAAAGAGATGCCCTTTTTGAATGTTGTTTTATTTTAGAAGAAAGAAAGAAGATCAGGGCGGATTAGACGGCCTGAAGAAGCTCGCGTCCTTGGCCCTAAAAGCCATTCAACGGTATGATGAATTTGGCTGTCATGCGTTAAACTTGAATAGAATTACAAGTCGCTTGGCGGGGCGAAACGAGGCTGGGCGCTCAAATTGAATTCAGCCAACGAGTGGTGACGTGAATGAACCCAAGACAAAAGAGAATCCAAAATAGAAAAAAAAAAAAGGAAAACGAGCGAGAGGATGAACAAAGTGAAAATGTTCAACAAAGGCCGGTTATTATAACCCCGTGACACTCGGCGTGAAATGGGAATTTTCACCGTGAACCCACGAAAAAGCAGAACAATCGCCCGGCACCCTCAAAAACTCTTGATCTTTTCTATATACTCCGCCCATCCGTTACCAATTGGTAAGCGAGAGAGGATCTACTTTTTCTTTTTTAGGTGAAGGTTTTCTTCGTGCAATGCAATCAGATTCGAGAGAAGCGGGCAATCGAACGTGTTACCACACATTTTCTTTGATCGCTTTGCCGTTGTTGTCAATCTGGTTTTTTCCTGCCCTCTTTCTTTCTTTTACCCGTCAACCACGGGTCAAGGGAACGGAACTGAAGACATTTTTTAATTTCATTTCGATTGCCTTTTAAAGAAGCCATCCGTAATTCAAATGAACGTACGTCTCTATCGAGGGGCCGGTCAGACCCACCCCGTTTAAAGACTCAATGACGTGTAGAATGATTGGGCAATTAGTTCGGACTTTTCTTCCTTCTAAATGGTTTTCTTTTGTCGTTATTGCACTTTAAAATGCGCCCGATATGGACTGGCGACAAAGAGGATTGAGAAGTAGAAGGAAAAATAAAACGAGTGCGTCACGACTTGAAATGGGTGGGTGAGAGCGGGCGCCAGCATTGCCCGTGGCATGACTCGGGGCATAGGCATTAGATCAACCGAAAAAAGATCCGCGTGCCAGTCGCGGTCGTCTTTTTCACGTAACCTTCATCCTGAATGTAAAACGATCGTCTCTCTTGGCTTGCCTTTTGTGATATCGTTGGTTCCAATCAAACGAGACTGCCATCGGTGCAAAAGGCCATTTCACTAAAAAAACAAAACGACCCCCACAAACAGCAGCCGTTCAGTTCCGCTGCGCGAAATAGCCACTTGGTCCCGTCACCGACGAGGTGCGGTATATGCAAATGACCATTACAATTCCTTATCGAGATTGGCCCCCCCCCCCCCACCCACCCTTCCGACGACAAATACGGGATGGACAGATCGAAGCGAGGCCAAAGAACCATCAGTATACATATGGGAAAGCCCTGCTGGTGTCGGAGAACTTCCCGATTGAGAAACCGGAATCGAAAATGCACCCTTCTTCGAGTTGGTTGTATATTTTTTTGTTTCGGCTGGATCACGCCCAAGTTTGCAATTCCGAATAAAAAAAGAAGCAATAATAACATTTGAATCGAATCAAGGGCACAAACCATGAAGCCAAAGCGTCAATGCCATCTTTCTCTTTTTCCAAGAGGGCGAGGCGCTCCCGACTCGACAAATGTTTTATATTGGAAACATTTCCGCCTTTTTCCCTCCCCTGTCTAACAAGTGACAGATGTACGAAAACGACGATACAAACAATGAGCCAACGACGTAACATTGTTCAACAAGGCGCTGAATAAATTACCGATGACACTAGACAAGGCTAAAGACTGATTTACATTCTCAATGCTTAGTATTTGAAAAAAAAAAACGGCCAAATGTCGTAAAAATGGAAGAGTGTGACCGAAAACATAAGAATACGGTCCAACAGATACGCACGCGTGTGTGTTTTTTTTTACTTCGTTTTCAAGGTGAGAATATCGGTCGAAATCAAGGGTAAAGGCTTCCGTGTTGGCGGCGCATACCTGGCGGAACACAAAGCCAAAAAAACAATAAAGTCTAAGCGTAACAATTAAAGCCGACCTTGGCAATGGGTTTTACCGATCTGAGACTGTTCCTAATGGCCCATTTCAAATTCTACAGTCTATTTAACGCCGAATTTTTTTTCGGGAATTTTGATTGGGGCCAACGTGGTAAATAAAACATTAGTTGTTTTAAAAATGAAAAATAAAATTAACGAAATTAGATTGCAACAAGTGAGAGAAGCTGAGGCGAGAGAGTTAGAAAGTCGTTCAGGTGAGACGTATAACCCTGGAAATAGAAAAGCACACGCCTTTTTTCAACATTTCGTCTACTTGTAAATGCTACCGTCGTGTTTAGCGAGAGGCTAAGGATTGGTTCGAATGCTCAAACAAGGATATCGCATTGATTCAACTGGTTTTTCTTTCTCTTTTTTCATCTAAAACTGTCTCTTTATGGTTCTCCGATTCTGTTGCAGATGTGGCAGCACCCAAGGTTAGCCTGGGTCTTGGTGGGGGCGGCCCTGCTGTGTTTCATCGCGACTGCAAGAGGAGTGGAAGGCACCGATCATAACAGACGTCAAGCCCCCAGATGGAGATGGCCGGATGAAGCTCCATCTCGGGTAGGCGCTGGTCGCTTGATACCCGTCGGACGGCCAGCCGCTGCCCAATTGCAATTGCAGCCCGTAGCCCCGCAACACTCGCAGTTGACGGGCAAATTTACCCCGATCGAAAATCTACCCAGAACGAGACCGTTGGATACCAAGAAACCCGAAGCAGCCATTGTGGCATCGTCACTTCCTCCCGTTCCAGCCAAGGAGCCGGTGGAAGTGGTTAAGATAACGAGCAATGCCGACATCGATCCACCAGCCAGCGCCAGCGTCAAAAATGCTTCAGCTGTTCCTTTGCTCAAGGATGCCGGCAAGCCGGGAAACCCGTACATCTTGCTGAACGATATTTTCCCACCGCAAAACAGCATCCGCACTAGAGAACAGGAAGAGGCTAATTTCAATTCACTGCACAACAAAGATCTGGGCGGACTTGACCCAAGCGAGGTCTACCTGGCCGACGACGATCTCTTCGTCGTCAGAGGATTCGATTTCAAGAAACCCTATTCGGCCGATCCTCCAGGACCGCCAATCAGCGACTACCAGGCCCCGGCACCTTTGCCACCTCCACCCCCAGAGCCCGGCACCGTTTTCTATCCGAGCAACGAAACGGACGCCACTTTCAACTTTTTCAATCCAGATTTCAACAGCAAGGATCCGAGCGATTTGCCATTCTTCCCATTCGTTCCAGGCGGTTTGAACGAGAACCACGGGCAGCAACCGAATTTCCCAGATGATCCCAATTTCCTTCCTTTCCCTTTCTTGCCGCCGCCTCCTCCGCACTGGACAGAAGAAAAGGAATTTGATGAAAACGATATTCGTGATCCGTTCCAGTCTGGTGGCCCAGTTGGTGGTAATTTCCCTTTCGCTCAAGGTGCACCTCCACCCGGACAAGGTTTCGCACTATTTAACGGCACACAAGGGCCACCTCCGCCATCCGGATTGAACGGTTTCCCAGGTCTCGGTGGTCTTCCACCATTTCAAGGTGCTGGCAATCCTCAAGCTGGGCCACCACCAGGAGGCCTACAAAGACCACCTGGATTCCCTCCTGGAGGATCTGGAGGTTTCCCGCCCAGCAGCCAAGGAGGAGCTCCTCCACCCCCACCGACAAGTGGCCCCAATGCCAACGTCACGCTCGTAGATGAAGACGAAGACGTGCCATTCACGCCACTGTTCCCTGAACGGCCCGTCGAATTCTACTATCCCACGCACAACACCACAGCCCAAGAGCCAGGGCCGTTCGGTCCGGGTATTTTCGTTCCACCGCCACTCCACTTTTTCGCCCCACGCAACAAATCTGAGAAAATCAATGTGGACATTTCCCCAAAACTCTTCCTTCCGCCTTTCAATCTTCCCAATTATTATCAAAAAGTGTCCGGGCCGGCTGCCCGCCCGCTGTCGCCACGACCGCAGCAACCCCCTCCAGGACACTTGCCGACGAGCCAACATGATGGATTCTTTGGTTTCAATCAACAAAAAGTGCCAGCTTACAAACCAATTCAACCCAATCCCTTCGCCAATAATCCCACGAATGCTTACGAGCAAAAACCTTCCGGATTGCCGGCCAACGTCCAATACGCGCCAGTGAAAACTGTTCTTCTCGACACGAATTACAAAGAAGTCAGCAAACTGCCGCAGCTGCCGCAGCATCAGCCGTTCGGGTACAGCTACCATCAGGGCCACCCGCCGTTCCACACGCCACTTGATCCGTCGGCGTACGGCCCAGGAGCTCAAACTCCTACTTCTCAACCTGCCCAACCCAACTACAACATTCCCAGCCAACAACATCCTCTTTATTTGCCAACAAAAGGGACCACAGGGGTCAGCTTGGAAAGCGACATCGACGTCAACTACAGACCACAGAGGCCGGCCATCAACCCCGACAGTGAGCTCATCGATCCGGAACTACTCAACCCGAAACCCACGTACACGAATCCAAACCCGACGCAGAATTGGAACCCATACACGGCCGTGTATGGCCACCAAGTTCAACCCGCGAAATACGAATCACTGAGCCAACCGACGGCCCAGCAGCCGACGGTTGCGGCCAGCAGTAGGGAAAAGCCAGCGAATTTCGTCGCCGTCTATCGTATCGGCGGAGGTAGCTACTCGTACAATCTAGGCGGAGGAAGATGAAAATCATCCACTCATTTTTTGAATTTGGCAATACATTTCAATCGAATGTTTCTTGTGTGTGTCTCATCTTTTATCATTTGCTTTTATGCCTTAAAATGTTTGCTCGCTCCACTGTTGTACAGTCATTCTTCGTGTATGCAATTTCGAACGAGAAACAATTAATCGAAATAAAGGGCGATCTGTTGGAACTGGTTTTGTCAAAACTCTATCATTTCCCTTTTTTTACCAACATGCCTATTATGAAGACCAGTTTTCTGGACAACAAAAAAATACAGTCTGCTTTCTTCTTATGAAAGAGGGAAAGGACAGCGATGTCCCATTCTCCACACAAGAATTTTGATTCGACATTTTTTCCCGGCCGTGACCCGAATGACTCGAGGGCACGCTAGACCTCCTGCCCCCCCCCCTCTGTTTGGCCGATCACGATACCTTAATATCTTTCGAGGAAATTGCAGGTGAAAGTGCAGGACACGGTACAGACCCTCCCTCGCCAGCCCATAGCTTTTCCCGTAAGCAAGTTTTTCATCTTCATCGTTTTAACTCTCTCCGTCGGAACAGTCAGAGCAGGAAAAAATTCCGGACGATCATCAAAGTCAACACGCAAGTGGCGGAGAAAAAAAAATGCAATCAAGCCGTAAGGTGAAAAAAAAGGGAAAGCGATATCAAAGCTGCTTTTAATAAAACGACGACAACGAGGCTCGAGTTCTGTTAGCCGATTAGCAGCGATCTCGAGAGTGGCTTCTTTTTTCTTTTTGCTATGCAAACCCAAATTGGAGAAAGTGGCTGTTTTCGCTAATTTAGGAAAAGGGCGTACATTTGTTCATTAGTTATTGTGTGTAGAGTCCAGAACATCTAGAGCGCAATTATTATGCAATTCAACCAGTTGAAATTGAAACTAGTAGGGAGGGCGGCTGACGGTAACTGTACAAATCCCTCATAATCCCTTTCTCTATTTCGCGTGTCTTGTAGAGGTTCGACAAGAACTTTCGAAAATGAAAAACAAAACAAAACAAAAAAAGATTATGTTGCTCTTGCCTCCGAATATTGCCAGTCAAACGCCACCTATCCCACCGTTCTACTTATTAAAAACAGCACTAAACTGTCTATAGGTTCGGTTGGTAATAAAGTACGTGCAACCAGGGCCGTTTGCCACAAAAAATGACAACACCTGAAAGTGAACCTAGACATAATGAAAGAATCAAAGAATCATGGTGGTCGGTTTCACTCTGTTTAACGTCATCCTACTGAGATCACCAACACGCCAGAATCAAGTCTATCACGACAGATGGGCAATGACCGACAAGCCAATGTCTGCCGTACCGTGGGCACTAAAACGCAGCGTGTGATCGGGTCTGCTCCGTAATCGAGTGAAAAGTCTCCACAGTTGGGGAGGTTGTAACCTCCCTTCTCTTTTTTAATATTCGTGCGCAATTTCTACTAAATAGAGTAAGGCCAAATGAAGTATCTTACCCTATTTTAGCTCTTCTTTCGTGGGTTCGTCCAAGCTGCTCTACGGTCGTGCAAGTAGACTAGATGGCGCACGAAATAGAAAGGTAAAAGCTGCAACACCCACAAGCCAACATAGTTATTTTGCGCATATAGTATGTAAGCTAAAGTGGTCTTCGATGAATTCGAAAAATGCTATCAAGAACCGGACAAGTTATAATTTAATTACTTGGTGACATTTTATGAAATTCGATGATTAGAAAGACTTACCTTTTTGTTTGCGACATTTGCATCTCCTAATTTACGAAAGCTATACACCAGGACATCCGCTGGAGCTGAAAACCAAGAAGCTTGTTGGAGCATGCTTCATGCGACAGTAGGCTGTTCAAAAAAGTGAAGAAATCATTCTTATTACGTCAAGTACTATTATAATTCCACTAAATTCTGGAGCTCTAGAAAGAAATGATTTAATTACCTTTTCTGAAAGTGATGTAGCATACAAATCATTATCGGTGTAAACATGGATTTTCATGTTTAAAATCCGTTCTGAGAAGATAAATAAGATATATAAAATATTTGAAATGATTTCTTAAGATTAATTTCTCACCAGAAAAAAACAAGGTTTCTAGTGCCAAACACTAAATACCCTAGTAACAGCGAAACCTTCAGAGTGCTTTCACCGAAAGATCATAACCTCCGAAAATTCATGTCTCCTACATACTGAGAAGAATTTTTTTATAACAGAAAGCTAATAATTATTGACAAATTTTTATTATTAAATTTAAACTTTACCCCATAAATCGATGAATAACAGATAGATGCCAATGCAAATTTCAAAGTTAATACGTCCCACATGCGAAGAGTGAGACAATCTTCCCAAACGCATTAAGCAGCCACTCTGAAATTTAAACACATTTTACGAATCAAGTTTTTTTTTTTAAATGTGAGTATCCCACATGCGAAGAGTGAGACAATCTTCCCAAACGCATTAAGCAGCCACTCTGAAATTTAAACACATTTTACGAATCAAGTTTTTTTTTTTAAATGTGAGTATGTGTTAAAATATTTGTAAAAATATTCTCTTGACTGATCGACTCAATAAGATATCCGGAACGGAAATACTTTGAACCTAATTATAAAGATACATAGTATTACCTCACGTCCATAATCTTCATTTGTGGATACCTTTTTAATGTGAAATGAGACTTCATCATTTTAAACATGGTAAACATTGTTTGATTTAATTACCATTGAAGCAGTCTGCTTCAAATTGATGATATCTTGGAAAAACTCTAATCATTAGGCTCAAGAGTAAGTGGTAGAGTTTCTCAATGTAACTCACCACAGTTGCAGGTGGTCGTGTGTTTCATTGCTTTAAATGGTTTACGGCATGCTGCAGGGAAATAGAGGAAAGTTAGTAAGTTTTCTAGAAGAGCTTTGAGAAAAATAATTTCAGTTGATGTTAAATTTGCATGTTGCAGACATCACAAAATTCTAGGTTGCGCACATCCATCAAGATGCTAAGTATCAGCTAATAATTTGAAGTGATTTTCTTAAGACACTTTACATGACTTGATTTCTAAATTATTTTAGGTGTTCAGTTCTTCTCGAATTTTCTTCTTTGAATGTTTGTATTGCATGGTACTACTTTAAATATTGCTGCATAAATTATGGCTGTGATAAAGCTAAGTTTACCTATTCTGAAGTTATTTTCTGTAGAGCCAAATGGAGGATTTATCGAGGCCCAGCAAAAGGGAAAACAAACTTCAACTTAAGATACACCAGCAAAAATGCCCTGCAAAAATTCCATGTTTTCAATTGTTTGATTTTTCCAGATTTGCTAAATTTGTGGAATACGATACCGCAAAGCAAAGTAATGCGCCCTTTACATAGCAGTTTGTTTTACTACTCAAATCCATTTTTGAAAAAGAAAAAAGAACAACTCAAACTCATCACTAATCAGTGAGAACTGAGAATTCGTAAGAAATAGGCCTACCACATTTTGAATTATCATTTCGTCTGCTTGAATTGAATTATACTATATATCGATACGGGAATTTTCCCGATTGCGATTCTTCCAATCGAAGCCGTTCCATTTATTCTCCATAGATGGCGTATAAAGTGTTTTTAATTTGGTAATTCCGAGAGTAGTGATTGGTTAATGTAACTTAAGGTAAGATGGTAACATAAATGAAAAGCGGAAGATTTATTAAACATAATAAACTTGTATTCATTGCCTTTCTTTCAACGCTAAATCCTATACATGCGTCCCCTTAGAATTGGATGCCATTATTTGGCACTTTCGGAACGGGATTAGTTGATTTCGTGTACAGGATAGCAAATAGCACACCCGGGATAGGCAGATTCAAACATTCTGGATGGATCATTAATTCGCTTTCGGTCAAAACATTTGGTCTGATACGATTGTGAACGCACGCGAGTAAAACAGCAATTTTAGTAGTACGTACTTGGTCCGCATTCGAAATGAAAACCATTGATCTATTGAAAATTCATGGTAGAGGTAATACAAAAGGTTAGCATGCTGTATGATACACAAAAATAAAATATAATAATTTCTAAATGTATTAGGACCACCACTGCAGATAGTAGTATAGGACTTCCACGTAACTACCAACCAATTGGTGTTTGGACGCCGCCTTACAGTATCGTGCACGATGCTTTATCTCAGTCAGAACTAAGCCTATATATGCATGGCGAGAGATAAAGTTAGATCACATGTTGGACAACGGGTAAATAGCGCAACCTGTTGTTTTTTCTGTTTTGTAGTTACTTTTTTTCGTAAGAAGTCAGCTTTCCACTCCCGTAAAAAAGCAAATTCTTTTCGTACCAGCGTAAGTAAAAAGCTTAAACATCTTGTACAATAATTCTCATAGATAGCCTATACAAACAGGGTTATAGTAAACAACTCGGATACATGTCACTTCACCTAGTAATTCCTGACAAAATAAAAAAAAGGAAGAAACTCAAAAATGGATTAATGTGATGATGAGAGACGCTCGAATACTTTTGGGAAGTCTGCAGTCTCGGTGGAAACTGCAAACGGCAACATGTGTGGCTAACAAGCACTTACAACTGGAGAACTCGCAGTAAGTATTTCAAACAGAAAATCTTTTGTAGTTTCGCGTCGGTGGTGAGCGTGTTCAAGTCGGTGGGATACAACACGGCGGCTGCGCTGTTAAACAGTGGATATTTGCTGGTGGAAGCATCGCCATTTCGTCCTCCTCCTTTTAGTCCACCGAAAAAGGACTTTTCGAGTTTGACCCATTCGTCTTCAGGGTCCAAGCCGGAAAGAATGAGAGGAATGGCGATTTCGTCGGTGACGCCATGTTGCAACATCAAATTACTCAACAGGTAAAACTTGAGCTGATCCTTTTTCGGGATGTAGTACATGGGCACTTTATCGTAAATCAACTGGAATTCTTTGCCCATGTTCTCCGAGAGTTGATAAAGGTATTCAGATGACACTTTGCAGAATTCTAAATTTGTGCCTTTTTCGCAACGGAAGTGATGGATCGACTTGGGATTTAGTCGGTACCCACGATCGCCGCCATAAAATGCTGCGTCAGCATATCTGACATCATCAGAGTCGTCCGTTCGAACGCCCAGGTTTTCTTTGATCAAAGTGTAGAGTTCTTTCAAGGTTGATAAAGTTTCGCCAACGTGCAATGTCTCAGAGTTTTTACGCTCCTCTTCACCCGAAATCGAGGCCGTCGACGACTGGGTTTGAGGCTGAATTGTTGTAGTCTTGGGAGTTGTTGTTGTTGTGGTCGAGTTGCTCTCTTCCAAAGGTTTGTCCCCGTCGGCGATGGGTGTAATTGACGTTTCATTATTAGAGGTTGGAGAAACGATTAAAACCTCTGATTCAGCTACTTCTGTTTGATTGTGGCCAGCTTCAGGTGTTCTTTTGTCGGCAGAACTGACAGGCTCCGGAACACTGTCGTCTCCAATTACCATTTTTTCTCGGGAATCTGAGAGCTCCATGGAAGCATTTACCGGATGAGCTAATGAGTCAACAACAAGAGTGTCATGCGTATCGGTTGCTTGCTCCTTCAACGGAGAGACAATGTCTTCGGTAATGACGGTAATTTCGATCTCGGGAGGCGACATTGTATAATTTGAAAGGGCTTCTAAAGAAATCGTCGAATTAGTCGACGTGTTATTGTTGTTCTCAGGGAGCTCAGCCAAATCAGATTGTTCTGTATTGGTCGTGTTACGGGTAGCAACAAGAAGTTTGCGCAAAAGTTCAGAAACTGGTCGCTCGGTCTCACTTTCACTTAGTTCATCGCCTTCAGTGGGAAATCCGTCATCTTCAGTAATCACGAACTCCAAGTCGACAGCTTCAATTTGGCCATCTGCGCTGGTGTTCTGAAGGTTGGATAAGACCGGCTCAGTTTCCAGGGCACCACCTACGGTTACCGATCCAACTTGATCAATTTGATCACCGTCACTCTTGCCTAAATTGCTCCCATGCACATTGATAAATGTCCGTTCCATTTCCATAGAAGTTGCGTCCTCTCCATCCAACACGCCAATCTCACCGGTGGTGGTGATGTTGAGCAACTCGGCTAACGATTCTTTGATTTCTTGGTTTTCGGTTTGAACCTTGGTCGTCGTTACATCATCTGCTATCGCGAGGCCAACGTCAATTTCAGTTTTATTGATTCCGCCATCCACAAAGTAGTTGAGAGAGAATAATATTCTCGGTTGTTCCAATGCAATGCTGCTGTTGATGGTCGACTTGAGCTCAATCACATCGAAAGATGACCTTCCACTCGGATTAGAAAGTTGTTCTAGTGACGATCCATAAATCTTGTGCCCATCACCTTCTGCATGCTGTTCAGCAACCGTATGATTTCGGGTTTCGGCAGTTAATTGTTCTGTCAATAACTTTTCTGGAAATTTGCCTGTCCCAATTTCCGCCCCACGCTTGGTGATTCTCGACGGGCCGTGATCGTGATTCCCACGGCTGCCGATTCCACTGTTGACATCGTCTGGTAGGACTGATCCAATCAAAGAGCTTTTAAGGAACTCTAAAACTTTCTGCACACCGTCCAGGCTTCTAGGCAGTTTCTGACTGCCGGGATCCAGTGTTTTCCAGTTTGCTCCGGTCACTTGAATGTTGTAGTCGCCGCTGTACCAGAGTTTGGAGTAATTCATTTGTCGAATGTTCCAGCTGTTGATAAGGGCATCGTCAGTGGACATGATCCATCCATCGACATTGTATCCCATTTCAAGGGCGCCCAGCAGGCACTCGTAGGTATACTTGGAATGGATTGGAAGAAAAGAAAAGGAGCGATCTTCCGATAGTTGATACTTTCGCAAGAAAATTTCAATCGAATCATGCGGGCTCCCACAGTACAGGATGTTGCGGAAATGTTCTCTGTATACGACTTCGAACATGGGAATCATTTCGTAGCGCATCGCCGTCATGGCCACGATGAGCAAGACGTTTCTGAAAGGGTTTTCGGAGACGTGAGGCAAAAGCTGTGAATATCCTGGACATGCATTGTCTGTAAACTCGCGCAAAATCGGCATCTCAATAGCACCGTGGCCATCGTATAATTTCGCGTGACGGGATGTAATTGGGCTTTCGTGAGTGCCTTCGGCGTCCGATGACGAGAGTACAACAACTGGTTCCTCCTTTGCGATGTTGTGCTCTCCCGTTTCGCCGTATGCGATGATGGGGCCTTGAGTGACGAGATCACGAGCATTAATAGGCCTGGACGAATCTAATGCCGTCTCGCTCAGAGCGCGGTTCAAGGCATCCAGTCGTGTTTCTTCTTTCTTGAATCGCTCAATTGTGGCATTGCGTCTGTCCAGCTGCTCCAAACTCATGGATTTCACTGGAAGGGCTGGATAGAAGGCCACACCGTAGAGACCGTCGGCTCCCAGACAAGGGTTCATCTGCCCTCTACGGCGAGGGATAACCGGAGGCTCAAGATAATGTGATCGCTTAAGATCGTTGATCCAACTCTGCAAGACGCCAAGGCTCTTGAAGGAGATGTAGTGTAACTGGAACATGGTCTGAAATAAATCGCGCGTGCAGCTCAATGACGATCTGGTCGAACATGTCCATTTCAGAAGGAAACTGGCAAGGCCATCCGGCTCCCGAAGATCAGCTGGATTTTTTCGACTTTTCTCCCGTCTATATCAGACACGCAATTATAATTATCAAAAGGTGATCAGTGGGCGGTATGAAATGAATAATTATAGATAACAAATTGGAAAGAAAAACCAAAAGTCGTACAGTTGCGCGCATGTTGGCTAGAATTTGTCTGCCCATACAGAGTCGAGTTGAAAGTTACAGATATGAAGGCGGACCTTTTTGTCAAGCTTGAAAATAATTAAGCTAGCCAACATAGTATCTCTTACAGGTGTGTATAGCTTTGTCAAAATTTCAATTAACCTCCGACTATAAACAGCATCATTTCTGAGGTAACAAACGGTTTACTTTCAAAAGTACTAATATCTTTCGTTTTCCAATTCGACCTTGTTGTTTGTTACCCCATCAAAATTTCGTTCATTAAAAGAAAATGGGCTTTATACCAAATTTGGAACTAGAACATGTAGGGCGTGATACTTTTGACTATAAAAATATAGTGTTTATACAACCGGCTTTTTTTATTTAATAGTACAGTATTGGAAAAAACTATTTCAACAGTTGGATATCCCCTTCTAATTCTTTGTGTTTTATGTAAGCCCCCTTCAGCTCTGGCTCATGGAAAACCAATCCGGTATTCAATTGAGTTCAAAGAATGGAAACGGCAATAATAAAAATATTTGCCCTTAAGCCCTTCCAATAACGGAAGTGAAAGTGTGGCAGGTCGGTCAAACAAACGCCGAATAAAAGAAAATAATAGTGTCTAGCTCATGAATAGGAGAGATTCAAGAATTTCACTCAGCATTTCGAATTGAATCGACCGTAACGAATAACATTGGATCCCAAGCAATCGAAGGCGTGTCACCTATTTGTTGCACCTCAATCACGCCGTTCCGCTCAAATAAACCCCAATCCATATTTAAGTCAGTTCTAATTTAAGATCATTTACCTCTGCAGAGTAGAAACGTTGGCCAAGGACAATTTTAGACTTCCAGCGATATCACCCAGAACGGCTTGATTCCTATTTATTTGTTTCGAATAAAAGAAAAGAAAAGCAAAAAGAAAAAGGGGAAAATTGGTCAGTAGTATGTAAACTTTTTTGTTTTTTTATTTTTGTTAACGCCTTTCGGCCACCAACAATTTGCGGTATGTGCTAGTTTCTAGATATGCTTTACCATAAGGTCCGTAATAGATGTTGAGGAATAGTAGGCGCTTGCGACGAGTTGCCTGTCGGAAAGAGAACAAGTCCCCAGAATGCTTCAATCGAGTACAGGGTGTTTTTCGAAGAGAATGGTGCCACCGTTGATCCAGGCAGAGTCAGGGATGGGGCTGCCCAGTCAAAGTAATCCTCGTCAATGTCTAAAAACTGGTGACAAGGAAAAATAAAAAAAGGAAAAATTGGTTAATAAACCAAACGATTCTATTCCTGCAGCGGGTTTTGTTCCACTTGGCAACTCACTGTCAAAGCGATATTGCACACATGTGTAATGTAACAAATCAATTAAACATTGCAAATCAATTACTAAACGCCCTCGCATGCAAATTAATCAATCTTGAAAATGAGAAGAAAAAATCGGTTTGGGGCAGACAAATGTGTCTCGTTCACAAACAAATTCACTCACGTGCAAGCTAGTATTTACCAATAGCAGTTGCGTAACACTCCCTTCGGGAAATTAGAAACTGGGTTTTTTTTTCAGACATATTCGATAGCACACACACAGCAGCAAAAAATCTAACAGGACTTTTTGAACGATAAACATAGATATATACATTTTTTTTTCTTATGTTTAGACACAACTTGGGATACCTGTTTTGATTGCCCCCAAATTTGGGGGGGAAGGGGGGGGGGGTTACGTAATAATTATTGAGGTGTTGCCCGTCGACTTTATTATCCCCTTCGTAACAGTCCATAAACTTTAACAAAATACTCCGCTTTCAAAATATTTTTGTTTTCCTATTTCTTTGGCGATTGATCAAATTGTTGTTACCTTTTCTATTGAAGGGGGTCTGACTTCGCAAATACGATAGATATGGTTATGAATGAAACGTTGATTGTTTCGCCGGAAGCCTTCTGTCCACAAATCCGGTCGACCAAAATGAGCGTATGGATTCTGAACTCGTTTCACGTACGGCCGCTCGCTAACAACGCCAAGGGCAACGTTCAGGGCAACGTTCTGCAGCTGGCGAAACATTTCGCGTCTGAAAGTCTGAAAACAAACACAAAAGATTTTGAAATTTTCTTTTTGCCAAAGATTTTAAAGAAACCCAATTCTTATTATGTAGACTAGACATCCATTCATTCTTTTCCCATGTTTATTACCTCCAATGGAATCTTTGCTGACGTATAAGTCTCCGGGTAAGCGTCGAAAATGTGGCGTGCCCCATGTTGGATTGCGTAAAGGTAACCGGCGTTACGACGGGCTTCAACTCTCGACGTGGATTCCATAGCCGTTAGAATTTCATAGTGCAAATTCTTGAGTTTCATGTCATCTAGCAGCATGCAAGTTTTCCTGTTAAAGTGTACAGTAAGTTGATTATCAGTCCATTACGCGGGGAATAACCACATACTTCGTTCTACATATCAATTCAACTTTCAGATTGCGCTAATGGCTTTTTTTTACAGATAAATTTTAGACACTCTAAGGGGGGGGGGGAGTTGGGCAATCGCTTAAGAAGCATTACGACATCGGTATCCTTCCTGCCAATTATCCGCGAGATTGAATCTAAAATGACACATGACACAGGGTACTGGTTCCAAAAGGGTTGGGCCACACCTTGGCGCTTCCTCCTCACATTGGAATAGCAAAGTTGATTTTAATACGCATCAAACCGCTAGGATGAAGAACATCGACCTTGCAAAGTATATACACACGCCCTTCCAAGGTGAATTCTAATATGGCAATCAAAAATCAGGATTCCGCCATCCTATACTTTGCGTAGCACATCCAGAGTACAAAAAACATTCTTCTGCTATACTTAGAAGTATTAAACAATTATAAAATGTGAACGTGATCAAATGCACGCACACAATCTCAACGCCCATCACCACGATCACCATCCATCCACCGTCCATCATCGAAGAAATGATGCAAAAAAAAACCAAACGTCCGGCAACTCCTTTTTCATGCGTTATCCAATGATTCGGGAAGGTTACGTGTTGTCTCCAACGCGTGACTATATACGAAAGACGAATCTTGATTCTCACGACACCACGACTCCGAAGAGTCTCCCATATCGATTTCCTACATGTTTCGGACGACTAAAATGGAATCAATTGTCCTTGGATGAACGAAAAGAAAAAACAAACTAGGCGTCGATTTATTGTCATCAAAGATGCTGGAAACGACGGGAAGACACGTGGAAACAACACACACTCGAAGGTTGAATACACCGTTTGGAGTTCCGCGGGACAACTGGCCATGCATCTCTTGTCGGAATTTGTGTACCGGAATGTCAAGAATTCAACGCTGAATCCTCTGGCCTCCCGTAAACCTTGGGACAAAAGCTTTGGCGTGAAATAAAATGGCAAGGTGTGTTTCCAAGGGGATTTCCAGTCATATTCATAAGACTGTAAATCAAAAGGCATAAAATAGCAGCCCGAAAACCGTTTGAACAAAAAAAGGAACTGTTTGACGACGGGAAACAAATGACTTTGCTGTTCTTAAAAGAAAAGGTGACGCATAGGAAGTTGAATTCACCATTTGTTTGATGTATTTCCTTTGTTAAACTCATAGTTACCACCTGACGGGTAGAAATTCGTCCTTTCATGTGTCGTTAGCACAAAACATGAATAAAACGCATTTGAAAATAAAAAGCGGGGTCTATTTTTAAACTTGAAAAAAAAAAAAGGTTTCCACGGTTAAGTAGGACTTTTCACGCACTATTCTTTAATTTGGGTTAACGTTTCCTCGTTTGTTCTTGTTAAAATAAAGAGTGTGCCTTCATTAAAAGACATTTTTTTCTTCTTCTTGAACCTGTCATGCTGATGACGTCGACATTTAACTGGGTGAAAGCGCCGACTTCGCACGAGAAGTTTTTCTGTTGTCGAACCACAAAGACCAATCTTACGCTTTCTTAATTGTTTTATTCACTACTGGTTCTCATACTTTCACATACCCTCTCATTCAAGAAGAAAATAAGAAGTGTACAAGAAAGAAAAAGAAAAGCCAGCTTCTCCGTTATCTTTTTCACCTAACCTCTTTAACCTGTCTTTTGGGTCTCTAATGAGACTTTTTGATTATAACGCAGCCGCAAATTTTGCAACTTTTCTTCAGTTCCTTCAAGTTGAAATTAATTTGCCGAAGGGAAAATGGGACGTCGGGAAACCTTCCCCCCACATCATTTGTAATTAGTATGGCACGAAAAAACGTGACTTTTTGAAAACAAATAAATCAAATGAAAATCTAACGGTCGGAAGGATGAGTTCGGTACACGATGTGGTGGTTGGTGGTAGGGTTATTATTATTTGATGTAGGAGAAAGCAAGTTTCTTGTCGCTTTCTATCGAAACAGCTGTAGAAAATGACTAGGCTTTTTTCAGGGAGACTGACACGATGGAGGCAAGGAAACGCACGCGGCGACCGATTTCCCCCGCTCGTGAGAGCAAGTGAAATGTTCCATACGAGGAATGGCACTCACGAGCAGCTTGCGATGAAGATATTGTTTGAAAGAGAAGGTTGTTTTCTTGTTTTGGGTGGAAAATGTTTTGGGAAATCCACACCCGTTAACCCACAGGGATTGCTTTACTGGTGGTATTCTGACTTAATTCGTAAACTTTCACGTTCGCGCGTATATTTTCTAGCTTTTCACGCGGTTTTGCCGACGTCGCAACGGGATCGGTCATTACTAACTTACGTTCATTTCGTACGGGCAATGTCGCGGTTAGTCCACTAAAAAAGCCTTGAGGGGAATTAGAGCGACAAACGAAAGAAACAGGTCGTACTTTCCATTGCTTGCTCTATCACAGCACGTAACGAAGAATACGTAGTGACATACGTCGTCGGCTATTTACGGTGGGGCTATAGTGAAAAAGAAAAAGTAGAACTTTTCCTATTACCTGCAGCAACTGATGTTGTTCCCCACCACGAGCATACGCCATTCCAATTCAGCAGAGATGTCGGCGAGCGAACAAATGAAAGCGGTGTCTTGGTCGTCTGTAACAACCAGCCACCTATCGTTGGTCCGTCCTTCTTCCCAAATGCTCTTCAATTCTTTGGCACGGTTCCTCGTATTTCTAAGAAACAAAAGTAACAAAATTAAGCAACAAAACAAAAGGGGATTTGCTCAGAGGGCTCTTTTCATCATCTCCAAATGCCCAGGGATGTTGCAAACCGGTATGAAAGATGGACTGGGCACCAGCAACCTTGCACTGAAGATAACAAACGCAGATGGTGCCCACAGATTGTTTAGCAAAAAGAAGAGTTTCGGAGAAGATTGGAAATTTTACTTTTCTTCAATTCAAGACAACGTTTTATTGGCAAAACAATAAGGAAATGTGTGCTTTTTTAAGGCGACCTTCGATGTCATCTTCTTTTTCGACAATTTACACGACTACCTGGTTTACCGTACGAAGAGGATCGCTACAGGCGAAAAAGCATCATTAGACATTCGAATTCGACCTTCTAACGTGTTGTCAATTGATTTCCAGGAGGCATCTCACAGCACAGAAAACAGCTTTTTTTTCCAGCTCATCGACGGATCCGGCACAAAGAGAAATGCCAAATTATTTTGCGACAACTATCCAAAATTTGATTACGTCTTAGATGGTAAACAAAAGAGAGAAAAAAAAATCGAGGTTGAAAGCATACATTCGACTATTGAACCCACTTATGATACACGGGAGTAGTATAGAAAGGCGTGCATGAACGACCCCCAACGGCAAAGAATGGAGGAGAACTGGTATTTTGCCCAAATACAGAAGATAGGACTTTAAACGGTTGACGCAATCAATGTAAATATTGAGGAGAAGACAAAAATAAAATAAATGTGTTGGTAATATTTACCCAGCTTTGGTCGAATGCCGAGAAGAAGAGGTGGTGATTTGTGACGGCCCCGTTGGGTCGGTGCGTAGCCGATAGACGCACAACAAGACGGCAAGAGTGATGAGAAAGACGACAACAATAGGAATGATACGCCATTTGTTCAAACTACAAGCCGAGTTTGTTGTCGTTGCCTTAGAGGGCGAAGGAGAGGATGATTCGGTCATTTTCCCGACCGTTTCGGAGAAAGACGTAGAAGAAGAAGTCAGACAGCAAGTTTTTGTGATGGTTCGTTTCAAGTTCACTAGTAGGTTAAAACCACACACACACACACTGCACACGGCACAATCCGGTTTTTAAGAAAAATTTTGCTTGAGATCACAAGGGGGGAAATCCTGAGCAATCGGAATATTGAGGACCAGCCTTCGTGGTTGCTGCAACACTACTATCGCATTGGCGGGCTGGACTGTTGCTTTTGAAACTCTCCAAGCGAACGGTGACGTCACACAGGCTTCATAGACACACGCAGGTATTGCCCCGGGGTTCCGTTATCTTGCCCATTCTTGTATGTGCTGCTGCCGCTGCTGCTGCTGGTGCTGCTGCCGCTGTTGCTGCCTGGATTTCAATCACGGGGCGGTGGTATTTACGGGCTGGCCTTCTTTCCCTTGAGGAGCAAGGTTTTAGGGTGAAGACAATTATCCGAAAAACCGTGAGACTATACCGCCGCTAATATGCAACTAAACGTGTATTGCCAAAACACGGAACCTACATTCTCAATCTAACATCCGTTGCCAAAAATGAAAAAAAAAGAGGATATTTATACTGCGGTCAAAAACTTGTCTTACTTACGCTCTGCATACTCTTCTAACCGCTATCTATAAAAAAGTGCGTTTAGGGCCCCCTCTTTTACATAAAAACAATGGTCTGGATTGCTTCTGAGAAATGGGACTTTCTAGAAGGGGTTAGTAACTGTTTTGCATTCAACTCTCCATATCCGTGACTGCTACCCAAGCCGGTAGGAATCCCCGAGGAAGACCCCACAGATTCCCATGCTTTATCAGAGTAACCAACCTTTCACTATATAAAGTAATTATAACTTGACATTAACAAATCTAATGGGATGGTCACCTCCATTCTTAATCTCAAGTGTCGACTGTTACAAAGTTGCTCGAGTAGAGACCACCGCCAAATTTAAAATTTAGAATCGGTCGGGGTTGTATCGAATGCGATGATCGGCACGAACCACATAAACTTGTTTATTAACACTTCATCAAGTTTGGCGTACGTGGTTGGAAACACGTCGAGGGCAAACCGCGGCAACAAACCAAGGCTATGCGGGCATCATCCGATATCATTGTGATGTACCAAAATAAGATTTAGACCGGTTTAAATTATGCATAATAGGGAATCAAAAAGAGAAGCTATTCTAATATTTTTTAATTTCTAGTTTGATATAGACGGCAAGTCAAAATAAGGAATGTCTACTATAACTTGAACGAGCAATGGTTTACCACATCTTATTTTCTATTGATGTAATAACCAAACAAGAAATGCAAACAAAATCTACACTTGCCATTCATTCGGTTTCTGGCGACATTACCACAAAGTTGAGTTAGTTCAATATGTAAAGTCTAGAATTTCAAAATATATCGAACTTTCTCAACTTGTGCAATGAAGTGAATGAACCATACATGGCAACTTAAATGCAAAAGCGTTATCAAAGTAATTAAGGGGCGTATTGACAGTTATCGATGGAGAAGAAAACGAGGAATCCCATGACGGATTTGAACAACCTGTTGTTAGCCCCACTGCTACCAACTCTGATAACTTTAAACACGTTAACAATCGGAATTAATCTTAAAAATTGTTCTACCAGAGAAAGATAATCAAATTCTTTTTATCTGCCTAAATTTTGGCAAGAATTTGATTATCTTCTTCACCTAAGCTTATCTTTGTCCTTGCTTCAAACTTACTAAAAGTAACACAGACGACCGACGAATAAGACGCATTTCTATATAGTTACTGTACCAACCCATTTCTTTTATAATTTCATACGTGTCTAACTGCTGTACAGTTGTAGGAAAATGTGTCCCGTTGTTAACTTTTCGTTCTTCGGTGAGAAGGACATATTTTTCCTGCAACATACAGGTACCCGTTTAATTATTATTACTAAGCAAATAAAACATAATTAATGTGATTAGTAATAATACAAAAATTCCCTCGACAATAACACAAAATATATGTACTAAAAGTATATGTACATTCTAGAAGATAATTCAAGTTGCTGCTGCGTTAGAAAGTATGGTATTATTAACGTACGCCCGGGTGCATTGGAAGTGAGAACGTAATGGTGATTGAACGGGATGGGATGATTGATTATAGCTGATTCTTTGTTCAGGCCATTGGATTGTATCCAAAAGAATCAATCGATTGGACACGATTCATTTTTAATCTGAGTTTCCAGAACAGCCTGTAGGGAAGAAGCATCACGGTCAAAATAGGCGTCTTCCTGACTCGATAAACAAGGCTTAATGATGAAGACGTGATCCAAGAGCAAGGTGATCAGGATAGACTATCTCTTCCCCTTCCAATTTGTTTAAACAAGCCTCCTAGGACTTGAGTGTATGCATAACATGCTTACAATTCATTGGCCGCAACCCGCAAGGTCACCGTCTAGGTACAAACTTACGAATTTGAAAGGACATGCTTGACAATTGCCGTTAGTTAGTGATAGGAACCCGGCAGGAGCCCGCAGCTCCCGCGCAACCCCAAACTTTCTGCACATCACAGTGCTATCTCCAAGCGTCATAATGATTAAGCTATCACAAGCATGACCAAGCAAAATTTACGTTGGGCTCATTCCACAATTCCTGCCTCTCCATGCAAAGAAGATTCTGAATACAAGCGCAAATTCATCCAATGATTATGCTAAATTTCTATTTTAAAAATTTCTTTTAAAACAAAATACCCTTTACTGAAGGCTACGAAGAAAATCACCTTCAGGCCAAACCACAGCGGGTGCGAAAAATCGTACATCTTCTTTATTATTTGTATTGAAATGTTTCAAATGTCAGTATATAATCAAATGTCAAAAGAGTATATACTACATTTATTGCAGTCTAAGGACTAAACTAAAATTTCTTAATTTTTGTAAAGGTGGTCTACAGAAGAACTTTGGTAGTTGACTTGTTTATGAGATTCTATCAAAATATAAAGGAGTTTGTAAAGATCGCGTCATTTCAAAATAGTAAAACGATTAGCTTTTAGATACGAAAGCTGGACAACACGTTCAATTAGAATGAGTATTTCCAGTAACTAACGATCCGTAATTCGATAAAACTCTTCCGCCGTTTGAAAAATCTACAACAATTTAAAATAACAATTAGGGTTTTCCTTGTTCAAACTAAAAGCACTGGTCTTTTGAACGCGGAGGAATACTCATTCTTAATTACAAGAATGAACTTGCAATTCGACGCAAACATGACACACGAATGCAAGCTAAAAAAAAACTTCCCATAAAACATGCGGTAATTACTCCGTACCTTTAACTGAAATCTCATGCTCTTTGTCATCCATCGAATCTTTTTTAAAAGTAAAAATACAAGTCACAAATCGATGTGCATGCTTTTAGAAAAACAAGATAACTTACTTTTAGTGTCCAAAGATTTCCTTTTGTTGAAGTCCATGGCAAAATGACTTAATGAGTAAATGGCTCCGTAGACTAAGGCATAGATTCCAAATGAACGGAACATAATAGCGCCTCCATAACTTTCATAGATGAACCCACCAAACAGGCTGCCAATCGAAGTACCTGACCAAAAAATATAGAAATTTACAAAAATTTCTGGATAACATTACCGTTAATAGTTACCTATTCCTTCAAATAGCGCACCAAATATCCCCTGAAGTGTACTGGTAGCTTCAGGTGGCGCGATCAAATTCGCATATGATGCCATCTTGTAGAAGTAAATGTAAAGTCTTAGGAATTTATTCGAAAGAAGTTGGACGAAAAAGAGTGGAATACGTACCGTGGACCAATATACACCTAACGTTAATCCATTTAGTAAATCAATAGGCAACGTGTACCAGGGATTGACCAGATACGAGTAGGCTAAAAGTCGAATGCCCATGACTACTAAGATCATCGTCATTGTATGAACGTGACCAAATTTTTTCAAAATTCTTCCTTCATTAAAAAGTAAATTATCATAACAATGTGAAATTGAACTCTACTACACCAAGTAAACAACCTGATAAAAAGAGAAAGGGAGCCTCCCCGAGAAAGCACTGGACACCCATGGCTAACCCTTGTAGTAACTTGATCCACTGCAACGAATCACAACCTTGAGCAGATGCCAAGTCCTCTAAAAACCTGGTGAAATTAGATATATCCGTAGCGTGCATTCTTGAACTTGGGATAGCAAAATTGGTACTTACCATAACTGAAATTGCCATACTATTCCGATACATATACCAAAAGTGATGCAACTAAACAGGAAAAGCACAACTCTGACATTTTTGAAGAGAATAAGAATTTTTTTGATTTGATAAGGCTCTTGGTGGTAGTCAACCTTGAGATTAAAATATTCAGATGAAGGTTAAATAATTAGTTTAAAAGGAATTTTTAAAACGATACACGTGCAAACCTTAATTTTGATAACGGACACGGCATTTATGGCAAGAATAATGACAACCAAATAGAAGCTGGGTGTATAATCTTTTTGAAGCTGCCCAGCACTTGCGAGATCAATCAAGTACCCAGCGATAATCGCCATAAGTCCCCATCCGACAGCTCCCCACAACCTTTGCGCTCCCTATAAAACGCAAGGAAAGATTATCTTAACATATTTTTCTTAATCAGCAAACCTTCTTCCTATACTCACATAGTTGTGAGGCTTGTCTCCTAAAAAAAAGTATCATAATTTTAGTAAATATGGAAATATTATATCTCATTAAGAATGTATACAATACCCAGAAGATTGAAGCAAATTGCATCAGAAAGACAGACAACAACAGCTTGTGCTGCCCATGCACCAGCCATTAGAAAAAAAAGCAGTTGGAATTGAATGGTTTTATAATACGGTTCAGCTATCTGCTCAATGATAGCATTCTGAATGTAATCCATGACTGTTGAACTGTTGCAATCAACAGAACACTTGATACCTGATGCTCCATTACATTGTGGGTTTTCTATGTCAGTTCCATTGAAATAAATATGTTTGACAGGGAAATAAAGACAAGTTTGTTCAAAAGTACTATCACTAATATTAGAATATGTTGTCATCTCTATATGAGTTTGATTTGAAAAACAACTTTCACTTATGTTCCCAGCATTGCAAATTTGTTCCAGAAATGAATAGTTGGGGTCATAACACACTAGCTTACACTCCATAATTTCTTTGCCCTGAAACTCCATTTCGATTTTATCTAAGGCACAGCCATCAGTAACATTACACGTTTTCAAACGAGTTTCCCCACTGTTACACTCTAAATCCATGAAAGCATCAGTGGTCTGTGCAGGTATGAAAGCAATACAGCCAAAGAAGATGGCAGTAAAAATAATGGATAAAATAAATATTAATTTCCCTTTTTTAAATTTGTCAGCCAAAGCCCCGAAAGATGGTTTCGCTATCAGTCCCACAAAAGGAAAGATAGCATACCTATACATAAAATGAATAAAAATTTTAAAAAATTAAGCATACAAATTGTTATTTGATTTATCATTAATACATTATTCCGACGCCAGAAGAAGGAATCCCAAGTTGTTTAGCATATGTTGGAATATATGGCATTAAGGGAGCAGTTCCTGAAAATAAAAATTCATCAAGTAATAAGAGTTAGATACGGGTAACAACTCTAAATGAAATTACCGGCATTAAAAAGGAAATAATGCGACTTAATCGGCAACAATTTTCGATTTATTTTTACGTCCAACATTTTCGTTTCACTTTCAAACAATACCTCCCTGACTCGTCGTATAGTCTGCTGATGTTATAACTTATATTGGATAAATATAACTTATATAATGGATTAAAGCAATGTTGCCGGTTTTATTCTAGTCACCAACTTGATGCCTAAGGGCAATGATCGTATAGATTATTCCGACATTTGAATCGTCTGATCGGTCTGATCAGTCTGAGTCTGAGTTTGATGGACAAATCTTGATAAATCTTTTGTTAAGATTTATTATCTGTTGATCAACAGGTTAAAGAGTGCAGGTCGTTGAGTTTAGGATGCATACTTTGAGATACGATTAACTTCAATCCAAGCTTCAATCCTTCAATGCAAGTCAAAAGATCCTTGTAGACCATTATTTATTTATTTAACTGTCAGTTTCAGTAAAGACGTAATTTCAAAGTTAACGTTTGAAATCATCGTATAAAGTTTATCTCGTATTGCGGCATCCGTTCGTTTTTCATCCTGTAACTGAAGAATTAGTTACAAGTATCTCCTGCACACGGGTTCATCAGGATGACGAAAGCTTATGAGAAATTCTATGCTAAAACGTCTCAAGTTATCATATCAGAAAGCCGAAGCGAAAGACTTTCATCGCGCGTACCAGGAAAGCGATATGCTGTTTCAAATAGGTCTATAAGTCGATCAAGTTTCCGACGAGTTGAATCATGTACTAGTCACTTTGCGTCCCGTCTGGACAAGAAATAGTCTAGAAAAAGATTATCACGGAGACCAAATACGGTCGGCAGGTCATGGCATCATACGAGCTGATACACGCAATAAAAACTCCGTCTTACAATTTTATGACTTTTAATTTTTAGTAATCCGGCATTAAGAATAATAATTTGGATAATCCAACAGACGTGCGAAAGCATACATAAAATAGGCGTAGCCGCGTAGGCTGTAAGCGAGCGAAGAGAAATCTTTTTATGATGTAATGCGTAGATAGGAAGTGTAAATATCACGTGATCGTAAATCACGTGTTCAGAAATGAATTCAGAGTTTAAACGATCTAGTGATCCTTGTTCCGTTTAGAGCAAATGTCCTCGACCGACTCAGAGTTTTGCCAACGGTAGTGTTCCACTGTCTCCATAGCAACAAGAAAACATTTAAAGAGCTACACCAATAAACAAATGACGGCGGCCATATGCAGCGCTTTTTTAGTCACGAAAAACTTATTTGTTTTGGGATAGTATTGACGTATTGCAAGAAAAAAGCTAGTTGTTGTTGAATGGTGCTCTATATAAGGGAAACGTACCATTAACAGCTAGGCCAAGCACTTTCAATTTCCATTTGAATTGAAAGTAGTCCAGCCTTCCGTTACGTTTTGGGGGCCCTTCGTGACGTCACGATATCATCATCGTTGTTTATAGGGCGTACACAACCCAGGCGAAAAACGCCTTGTTCGCCAAATTTTATCTGAATTAAATATCCTTAAACTCAATACGATATCCCACTATACGTTCTTAAGGTTTTCTTTTTACGGTACGTCCCTGTTTTCACCTTTAAAAAAAGAAAAAAAAAGGATTTTTAGGTCAGTGCCGCGCAATAGCGTGTATTCCTACGCTCGGTTTAAACTGCGAAATAAGTTTTGAGGGTTCTAATTAAAACTACTTTGTGACACACATTTCAATGAAACGGTTTCAAAATGCATTGGAAAGACAATAAAACGTATTTAAATGAATGCAACGGTTTTCAGTAGACAAAAAATTCACAAAATAACAGGAACTAGCCCAACTACGCGTAGTTGAAAGCGACACTCGGTAGACGATCAGCTGGCTCTTTGTTGCCTGCCTTGATAGGCCAAAAGCCCAAACAGAATTTGTAATGGAGTGGTAAGGAAAAGTCCGTTAAATCGTCACTACAATCTCAAACAAAGGTATAAACTAAAAACTTTGCTCATTTGTTCTTCCAACCCCTTGCGCTTATGTAATTTTTGTCTCTTTACCTCTACTTCATAAATTTGCATAAATAGCTTTTTAAAAAAGAAAAAGAAAAAAACATCTCGAAAGTTCCCGATTGGCACATAGACAGATTGGGGGGAGAGGATAGGGATCGAGGGGCAAGTCCAGACAAGTTCAGCCCGCGTAAAATTTTCCTAAATAAAAGAGGCAGCAACCTTTAGCATTCAGTCTCATCCCAACTTAGAGATCTTTCAGAGCCATTCTCAAATTCTATCTAGAGACATTTATTTAATTGACTATCTGAATCTATAATTTTATTTTGCATCAGTTTTGAGAAGTTATTTATCTCTTCATTTATTTGTCAACTTAAATCACCCGTTCGCAAGATTCTGTGAATCCGTTGTCTAGTTTTAAAACGCAATACGCCAAAAAATCTTCTGAGTCAGCAAAATTTCAAGGAGTTTTGTGTGTATAATTAACCTTGAAAACTGCTACTATATCCAGCCCTCTACCCAATTGCTGGGAGTGTGGTAAGGTGCTGCAAGCGGTGCAACTTGAGACGAGCAGTACTGCAGAATGGAAGTCCCAATGGATGTAGCTGGGGGCAAAAGTTCTTGTCCTGATGTATCAACACTGGTGCAGAGTCTACAACAAGCCTTGGCCCTTGAAGCTAAGTTCCAACCAAAGCTTCAACTTCCGTCAACAGCCAGCAATACAGGAGTAAGTATTTGGTAATGCGACTACAATTAAGAATTCCAACTAATTTGCTGTTTTTGTTTTAGGAAAGCGGTGAAATTACATGTGCAATGAGGGATGGAGCTGCTCATGTTCTTCGCTGCTTGAAGGTCTGGTATGATCTTCCTTCTGCAGTTCTTCTGGATGCTCTCAATATGATGGACCGGTTCATGAGCCGCATGAAAGCACGCCCTAAACACCTCTCATGCATAGCAATCAGCTCCTTCCATCTAGCAGCTTGCCAATGGGTTGAGAGGGTTAAACAGAACAACAATGAGGCATCTTCCCTTCAGAGTCCATTGCAGGTATGTTGACAGTTTTTATTGACTATGGTATTCAGGTTGTCTAATAAATTTTAATTTATAGGTTGTTCCTGAACCACAAGATCTGGTAACAATATCTCAATGTAAATGTACCGCCGGAGACATCAACCGGATGGAAAAAATTGTCGAAGCCAAGTTAGCTTGTTTACCCCAAGAAGAACCGGTCACGACCTTAACATTCCTCAACCTGTATCACTCACTTCTCTCGACGACTTTACCTGCCGCTCTTCAGCCAGACCTACTGATCCTTTCATGCAAGCTGGAGACTATTTGCTGTGACGCAAATTATGCTGCCTTTCCCTCATCACTTTTGGCTTTCGCCCTGCTGTTTGTCGAGATGAAGTGTCACCAGCCGGCCATCGAGGTCATCATCAGAGACGTTTTACTAGAACTTCAGAGACTTGTTCAGGTATCTAGTGGTTGTGTTAGTGTGTCGATTCCAATTTTGTAATTCTGAATTTTTTACCTATAGGTCAAAGATGACAAGTTGAAGGAGTGTATTAGAATGGTCACTTCGGTAATGGCACCTTACGATGGCTATGCCCAAAGTAATCCGTCTCATCGTCAACGACTTACCTGGAAATTGTCCAGGCGTACTTTAAAGCAGTTACGGCCAACCGAAAAATTAGTTAATGTTTTACCCACAATCGAGGAAAACCGCCAATTTGGACAGGTGCAAAAACGAAGTCGCCGTTCTCGTCTTACTCCGCACAAGATGCGACCTGTCTCCCCGGGCGCGGTCTTGTCCTCTCTGCCTCTGCCCTTCCCGACCAAAGAAGATTTGACGTCTTTCTTCGACAATTTCGTTGCGGCTTCACCTTATTCATTTAGATTCCTTTACGGTCTTGAGGAAGAAAGTCCTTCTACTGCTTGAATGGGGAAATTCCAGCAACGTTTGCAAATATTCTTCCTCTTAAAAAATTTACACACACAATTATTAGATGTATTTTGTTTATCTTCTCGAAGCGGCTTTCTCTTTGAAAGGAAAAAAGTTCAACAATTGCCTTGTAGATACTGTAGATAAATAACTGCCATTCTGAATTTTAAGGGATTTGAAAACGCAAGATTGTCATTCACTTTAGTCTAAAAGAACTTTTCAAATCTTGCAACCACTCGGCATGGAGTTTTGCCAATTCGAAAGAACTTGCGAACGTTGGTAACCTGAATCAATTCGTCAACTTTAATATTTCTATCAGTGATTTATTTATTGTATTATTTCTACGTTTGTTTGTAACGAGTCTCAATTTTTTTTTGCTTGTCCCCTTATTCCCTACTTCGTCGTTCATGAAAGAAATGGAACAAAAACAATAAAAAAGTACAAAATTGTCAACCTGACCAATTTTATTCAATTTTCATTTCATTAATATTTAGAAAATATTTATTTTCCGCCCTTCAATTTCTTGGTTCGTGGTTCATCAGTTTTATAAATTTCAATTGCATCAACAGACAATCCTGCAATCTATAATTTAAAAAAATTCTTTATATCCCACTTTTCTCGTATAATAAATTTAAAAAACTTACCTTTGGATGCACTAAATGAACTGCTATTTTCTGATGTTGCACATACTTAGAGTCGAGGCTCACTTGAACCACTACACGGTCAAACGTTCGAATGGTTACATTCCCGCAAGTTTGAGAAGGCTCCTATAATTCAAAATCATTAGTAAATTCTGTGTTGATAAGAAAAAATAATAATTACATCAGGATTGTAGACAAAATCAAGCTTAGAATCTCCATCATTCCCTTTAAGGTAGATTGAACCTTCCAATCCATATTTCGGAATAAGCACTTGGAGAGCATTTTGACGAACAAAGAGGACATATGCATCCTCATCCTGGACACGATGACGGAAGAACAGGTGTGTGTGCAGGGCAACCGATGAACGCTGCGCATATTGCGACATTTTGTGCCGATAATTAAGATTATTACACAGTTGTTGAGCGCACTTTCGGTTAAGTAATTCGGTGTATGTCACGTCTGCACCAACTGCTACAGCCAAGAGTCGATGAACCAACAAATCTGCATACCTAAATAAAATATCTATATTTAAATGTAACAGGTTTACTTGCGAATCGAACAAACCTTCGAATAGGGGATGTGAAATGAGTGTAGATTGGAGCAGCCAAACCGTAATGATAGAAATCTACTTGAGCAACTGTTCCACTGCTAAAATAAACTGCTTGCATCATACAGCGGGTTGCCAAAATACGAAGCATAGTGTTCATGTACACATTATCCGGTTTAACAGCTGCGTCCAAGGAAGCGGCCAATGCTTTGTTGCTGCTTACATCTAACGTAAAGCCCTGCCAAGAGATTAAATTTAGAATTACAGATATGTGGTTTACTTGTCATTAATAAAAGAATGAGAAATCCCACCTGTGTCTTGCCTGCTTTCAAAAATGGTTCAAAATTTGATGCAGGGGGAACCGGATGACGACGGAGAACAGCGCACTCGGGGAAGTGCTTGAAAATGTGATCAGCCACTGAAATATTAGCCAACAACATGAACTCTTCTACCATACTATTGGTATCAAGCATGGGTTTTGAAATTACATCAATAGGGTCGTTTGTCTCAGTGCTGACCTCAAACCTAATCTCAGGGCTTGATAACTGCAACGCACTTAAATAAATTTAAGGTTAAACAACAAGAACTGTTGCGTCATTCCAACACTTTCTTTGTACATACCCTTTGTCCATACGGTTTTTCTTCAATATTTTAGCCAATTTATTTAACCCACGAAGGCTTTTGGCCAATTCATTTTGTTGAAGGGAATCATCAATGTTGCACTGAGCTTCCGCATAGGTGAAAGCTCGACGAGATCGTATCACACTTTTCGTAAAACGAGTTTTTTGAATTTCAGCATCTGCAGTCACTTGCCAAATAACAGAAAACGCGAGTCTTTCTTGATCCGGCCTCAAAGAACAGAGATTTGAACTTAAAAGTTCAGGGACCATGTCGATACGGCGGTCAACAAGGTAAACGGTTGTTCCTCTGCCAAAGTAATACACATGAGAATATCGCTGACAGTATTTCCACATGAAATGCAATACCTGTTGGCAGCTTCTTTATCAAGCGCAGTATCTGGCCTGACGAAATGTGAAACATCCGCAATATGAACTCCAATTTCATACAGATTCGGTGACAATTCTCTGAAATGGAGAGCGTCATCGATATCTGTACACCCCGGTGGATCAACACTGCAAATATCTAAGTGGCGCAAGTCTTCGCGACGTTTCACTTCCTCTTCCGTTATCATCCATGGCATCGAAGGCAAACAGGCCAACACTGTTTCTGGGAAGCTATGGTGCGGCACATCTAGATAACGAAATAATCGAACATTGACGTTCACATAGATCTAGTTTAGATTATAAAAAGAAGAGTGACAGTAACAATTAGTTTACCATGCTCCAACAAAAGAACCTAGGGAAAAAAAGAAATTAAACCAGCTTAGAATAAGAAAATGCGCAAATCCAATATAAATTGTCACCTCATTTTCAGTGTCTTTGTCGCCGATGTTACCCAAAGCACGAACGAAATGACCGAGTGGATATCTTGAAGTACGAGGCCATGAATCGATCGCAACTATTATTTTTTGCGAAGACAATGTTACAGCTTGGCGAGTTTCAATGCGAATTTTTGGAATTTTCCTTTCAGCCGGAACGAAAAGGTGGCGAGTTCCTTCTGGAAGAACACTGGGAAGCAATATTCCGCAATATTGGCGCCATTTACGACGAATAATTCCAACGATTTTTCCTAGAAATTTAAACAGTAATATAACTGATAAGAAATAGCGAATGAGTGGAAATCTACTCTGCTAACCAGTTGGTTGGCGATCCTTGCTTTTCGCGCTATCAATCAATAATTTTTCTTCTTTCTCAATTTCATCACCTATTAAGTACAAATTAATAAGGCAAATGAAAGTGCGCATACTCTCGAAATGTATGTTACCAGGATCTTGCTCTTCTTGATCCTCCAAAACGATGCCGCTAGGGGATGTCCATTTGTCCTCTTAATAAAATATTATAAATCTGTTGAAGCAAATAAATTATTGATAAATCATACCTGGTAGCAATTCAACAGCGACAACATCACCGTCAACTGCACGATTCAAACTGGCATGGCCTTGCAAGAGAATGGATTTATCTTGTCCTTCAACACTAACAGTTCCTTCCAAAAAATTTTCTCTGATGAGGGAAACAAAAAAGTGTTAAAGATAGTAACATATATGTATAATTGTATATGTAACCAGGCGAAATTACCTTGAAGAGTGGTAAACCCCTTGGAGTAGCTTTCCAGATTTAATTCCTGACATAATTCTGGTGGGAGCTAAATGCTCGGGGTACAATGGTTCCCGATTTTCGTTATTACTTTCGGAATGTGAAGCAGCTAGCTTTTCTTGAAGATCTGGAAAATCTTTCAAGCTCTTCACATACTCATCCACTGGAATTGAGAATCATAACAATCAGTCAACAAATAAAATGGTTTAAAACTGTGTTGTTTACCTTTATAAGTAGGGATCCCCTCATTACATGCTTGCTCTCTGTTCTTAAAATCCTGAGTCAACAAAACAACCTTGATCTGCTTTTTCTTGTCAGTTCCTTTCTGGCTTTCTTCCAAGTGAGTTTGATACCAGCTGCAAGCTTTTCGAATAGCTCTATCATTTCTGTCATTTGCACTTTCACCAGGCTTTCTTTCAACATAAGTATCTCTGTCAAAAATAATGGTTAAAATACCTAGGCAATATTTAGAAATGCAGAAAAAAAAGATACTTGTGATGTTCATTGACAAAAACATAAAAGCTGTCTTTTCTTGTCGCCATAATCTCTCTCAACTTTTTGTAATTATTTGTGCTACGCTTCCTAGTTTCTTCCAATACTGTTTGCAACAGGATAACATTTTTCCAAGCTGGACTCTCCAACACATCAATCTGTGCAACAACAAATCATTTTATAGCATAATTCATCATATGAATAAATGTTAAATACCTGATGTAGCACAATATTGGTGTCAATCACAATATAATGAGGGAAGGCACAAAGTGTACTAGACGACACAGGAGACTTGTCCAGCACATCGCTGTTTTCTTGGCCGCATTTTTTACACAGCTCAGAACCACACCATAGGTCATCTCTAAGGTAATGCTCTCTGACTACTTTCAAAACCTTTCCTGGAATTTACAATGATGAGACAAAGATTGGCAGACATTTGTGTTCAAAGCATTTACCTCTTTTCGTTTTTCGTAAAAACACTTTACTTGTAAGCATGTTGCCTATTCAAATTTTGTCTAAATTATTAATCCAGTTTGTTCCAACTTCTGTTAAAAATTCAACAACGTGCAGAAACAGAGCAGACGAAATTCAATTCGGCGGAAACCCTGCTTCTTCTCTACTAGGTGACCTGGCAACATTGTTTCTTCATTTTTCTTGACAGAAAATTGAGTGAAAAAAATCGTCTCGTCATCCGAGTAGCGATTGTTTGAAGACGTGAATATTGACCGGTTCAATAGATTTCAGAATGAGGGACGTCGCGAAATATCTCAACTCTAAGCAAAATACCGTGGATCAAGACTTGGCAGCAGAATGGGCAAAACTTGAAAGTCTTTATAACAAAAAACTATGGCATCAGCTTACCATCGAGATGCTCGATTTCGTCAAACATCCGAGTCTTCAATCAAATAATGAACTTGTACAGCTATACGAAAATTTTGTGGCCGACTTCGAGAACAAGTGAGTTCCTTCTTTATCAAGTAATTTTTTTAAATGTTTTATTAATCATTTTTCTTGTGCCTAGAATTAATCTTCTGTCACTTACCGAGATATGTGCCATCATTGTGAAGCAAATGGGGACTGTGGAAGAGCGCTTAGCTTTTCTCAAGCAGCTTCAAGAAAAAGTGAAGGCAAACAAAGAAGCATTAGCTCTTTGTAAAGTCCTCAGTGGAGGCATTATTTTACATGAAAAAGGAGATCAAGTTGAAACTAAGAATATCATGGAAGAAATTGGCAAAATCCTTGATGATACAGATGGAGTGACTCCTGTTCATGGAAGATACTACTCTCTTTGTAGTGACTTCTACCGTATTAATGGCAAGCACGCAGATTTCTATCGTGCATCCTTGAGGTAGTAGAAGTTGCCATACAAACTTGGTTTTTTATTCTATTCATTATTTTCTTTATCTTTCATAACTTGAATAGGTACTTGGGTTGTATTGAACTCACAAGTTTAAGCAATGCTGAACAGAAGAGCCAAGCTTTTCACCTTGGTATTGCTGCCTTGCTTGGAGAAGGAATTTACAATCTTGGTGAACTGGTATGTTTATATGATAACATCTTTGTAAAATGTAGCTAACACATTGCAATGCAGTTGGCCCATCCTGTCTTGGAATCATTGAAGGACCAGGAAGAGAGTTGGTTGGTCGACCTCTTATTCATAATGAATGCAGGAGATATTGCAGGATTCCACAAACTGAGATCAAAATGGTCGTCACAAGCAGATCTCGTCAACAATGAACGACTTGTGCTGCAGAAAATAACACTTTTAGCTCTGATGGAGGTATAGTAAGGTTTACAATAATATTTTAAAGCAGTAAAAGTTGACATTTTCTTTTGTTTAGATGACTTTCAAACGCCCGGCCACCAAACGCAATTTGTCATTCAAGGATATTGCTGCCAGCACAGGAGCCAGGGAAGATGAAGTGGAGCTGCTAGTAATGAAAGCTCTTGCGCAAGGACTCTTGAAGGGTACAATTGATCAAGTTGATTCTATTGCGCATTTCACCTGGGTCCAACCTCGTGTTCTCGATAAGAAACAGGTATTTTGTTATGATTGGCATTTAGTTTTAGTAAGAAATTTTACATTTTTTTCTTGCTAGCTGTCCTCGATGATGACCAGACTAGAGAACTGGTGTAAGGATATCGAATCGGTGGAAACTCTGGTAGAAACTAAAGCTGCCGATATATTAACGATGTGAAAAATCATTTCTCATGAATAATAAACTTGTTTGGAAACGCCTTCAAGAACATTGTACAATTTGTAGTGTATTACAATAAAAATCGCACACCATTTCATAAAAAAAGGACGCGGAAGCAAGAATTTATCGCATTTAAAACAACATGTACACGAATTCGTGTAAAATGAAGAAGGGATACATATTTCATCAGTCAAATAAAAACGCGTCACAGTTATTTTCTCTACATTTGATTGTTGCACTTTTTTTTAAGAAAATCTTTCCGCTATTATGAGATACATAAAAGTGGAAATAGAGTCCCACAAATATTTTGTGGTTCATGTCAAACACTCCTGAGCACTTATTCCACCATCAAGCGAGGGATACAGATACAGCATTTTAGAAAAACAAGACATGATTTCCTCACCATATTTAAAGAAATGAGCAGACACCATTCTAAAGTTGAAGGTTAGTCGAGTTCTAGCAGCTTGAGTTCTTCCTTTAGCCCTCGGAAGGATGGACGGTCGTCAGCGTTGTGTGCCCAGCACATTTGCATTACCTAAATGTCGGAGAACAAATAAAGAACCGTGTGAATAATGACGATGAGGCATCGAGAGGTAGACATAAAAACGTCAGTTGGTGAATAGTTACCGCATATATTTTTTCTGGACATCGCGGTGGTCTCTCTAGCACAATACCACGCTGAACGCGTTCCACAACTTCGGCGTTTTTCAACCTTCCGTAGGGCATTTTGCCACAGGTGAAAACTTCCCACATCAAGACACCTACGCAAAAGAAAAATTTGGGAGGGAAAGACATAAATCATCAGTGCATTGTTATACTAAGCTGTATCACTCATAATAAAGGCAAAGCTGCTTACCATAGGCCCAGACATCTGATTTAGAAGAGAATCTCGTGTAGTGTAGCACTTCCGGAGGGGCCCATTTGATGGGAAACTTGGCTCCGCCACTACTCGTATATTCATCATCAAGCACGTACCTGGCAAGTAGGAAAACCAAATAAAAACAAACACACAATAAATGTGCGGTTAAATGAAGCAAGAGAGCAGCACTCGAGCTCAAGACGGGAAAAATAATAGTGATGGAAGTTTGTTTTCTAGCCAGAAGAAGGATTTCACTCACCTTGCTAGCCCGAAATCGGCTACTTTCACCACGTTTTCTACACCCACCAAACAATTCCTGGCGGCCAAGTCACGATGGATGTAATTGTGGCGCTCTAGATAGGACATACCCTTGCAGACCTGCTCGACAAATTTGGTTCTAATGAATTCTGAGCACAGGTCATGATCAAACAACAGCTACGTACCTGTATGCATGTATCAAGAAGCATGCCGTAATTTCCTGTCAGTGTGGTTTCATGCTTCCGCAAGTACATCAGTAAAGAGCCGTGCTTGAGGTATTCAGTCACGATAAATATAGGTCGATGTTTAGTGCACACGCCGTAGAGTTGCACCAAATTCTGATGCTGCAACTTCCTGTTGCGTTCAAATTGGATGTTGATTAGCACGTCATGATATTACGTCGAATGATAAAAAGTCTACTCACGTCATGACTTTAGCTTCATCTATAAAATCGTCTTCACTCATGGTTCCTTCTTTCATCATTTTGATGGCAACTTCAATTTTGGCGCGCCATTTGCCTCGTCTCACAACGCCAAACTGGCCCGAGCCCAGCTCCTCTAACAAGGTTAGCTCAGATGGGTCAATCTCCCATTTGTCGTGACTCAATCCTGCTGTAGCTGGAATGGATCTATCACCGACTGGCGGCATTTTCAATCGGCACGCCAAACCACCGCTGTTATGACTGCAGGAAGCAAAAAAAAAACAAAGTTTAAATGCATGAAAATGTGACATGCGTGCAACTCCCGGGTGGGAATATTGATTTGTTTATTGAAACATGTTATATCATACCGGTGATAGTTGACCAGCTCGGCGATAGTCGGGCAACAGTGTTTTTCTGATAAGAAAAACTCTAGCTTACTGTTCTGTTTGATGTGATAATGCTTGACTTGTGGGGTGGGTCTGAATGTCCAAAAAAGATAGATTATTTATAATACACAAATAAATACCAGGCAATAAAGCACGATACTTGAGATGACATATATGGTATAATGAAAATTCTTACATTTTGGTGAACAAAGAGAGGGTGTACATTCCCTTTGTGGAAGAATTACGGATGACGAAACAGCCCTCGCGATCTTCGTGTTTGAGCAAGTTCTCTGCCCGTTGGCGAGACATGTCTCCCACATACCAACTACAAAGAAAAAACAATTATTCATTGACGAACTTCTCGAAAGAACGATGAAAACGCATCATACTCATATTTCTGTAAGCCAATTAGCTCTTTCTCCTTTACATAATTCGATGGAATGTAACCAATTCCCCTACAAAGATGCACAAAATTTGGAAAAAGAATTAGAATTGTATGGAAATTTTCTTTTATGTAAGCATACCCAAACTTGTCGCGGACTTTCCACCAGTGTTCCTGGGAATCGTCGACCACTTCGTATTCTTCACCCTAAATGGAAAAAAACGCAATTGAACATTCCTTTCTGGACTACGAAAGATAAAGCATCATTGGGACTGGACAGCGGAATCACAGGTCCCACCAAAAATATGTGGGTGCCGAGTTCAATTACCTTTTCTAAGGATATGTCCCCGCTTTCAATAGCCTGGAATGGGTAGAGGGCCACAACCTGGACGGAAGATCCCAAATGGTAAACACAAAGAATGCGACGATTAGTTTTTTGCAAATAAACAAGACATGAATAAGGGTCAATCTTTCGTTTTGACTGCATACCTTCTTAGGCACGACAGCGGGTTCAGTCGGGATGGAAGAACCTAATGGTGAAAAAAGAATAAAGCGCACGATGAGTGGCGGTTTAAGGGAAAATAAATAACATAGATGGAGAACAACGATGGCGAACAAGAGACGATGGGGGGTGTCTTATGGTTTGAAAGGTAATTTTCATCGTAGAGCTGAATTATCATCGAACTTGGGAGAAGAGAAGCTGGGGAGAGGGGGGTTCTTTTTGTTCCTCTTCTTCTTTTCAAAGGCTTATTTGGCGGATGTACTGACACACACACACACATACACAGCCGTATAATAACCTTCCGTCCTTGGCATACAAAATAGGCCTGTCGTCTATATGTAGTCTTCGACCTAAGAGTTTCAAGGGCTTGGAGATGGATACAAAAACACAACTAAAAATAAAATAAAAAAATGGGATAGAAGAGAGAAAAAGAGGGGAGAGAGAGAAAAAAGGATAGAATGGGAGAAACGAGTGTGGGAGAAATCGTTGCTGCGTCTTCTATTCAACCACAGGCGAACAATGGATATAAGGAAGGCTTTTCCTAGCAGACTCGATACCGGTATGAGAAATTGAGGAGGGAACTTTCTCCCCTTCTCTTTAACGCGCTCCTTTGAATTGTACGCGTGTCAGAAACTCGTAAACAAGGACGGGTTTTTACTTTTCTAATAGTTATTCTAATAGTTCCAAAAAAGAAAAGAAAAAACTTGCAACGTCCAGTCTGGACCATTTCTGGCTGACGAAAGAGGAGGTGAGGTCAGCCGAGCTCCCGTCGATTTGAATCTAATCAACATCCAACTCACTTTACACACACACGGCACTAGAATACGCTCGAGGGAATTGAAACACGCAACCACACAAGACTGTCGACAAGTTTCTATCGCTACTACTTTCAAACGTTGAAACCAAGAAAACAGGAATTAACGGACAACAGATAAGTTGTGGTATAATCTCACATACTGGATTTTCTGCAAGGGGACAAGGGAAATCCCGAAGAAAACAATAAATCACAAATGTAAATATTTTCCATACAACACAACCGCATAAGAAATGATTGCCCTCGCAAGCATTCAAATACAATAGATTAAAATTAGAAATTGAATTCCAGAAATTTGTCGGAAGGCAAGCCAAACCCAAGTGCACATAAAGACCCACCGCGATGGTTTACGATTGTAACTTAACGCATTGAACACCTGTTGAGTCATTCAACAGGTGACTTTCAGGTGGGAGTAAACGTGAATAGCCTGTGCGATTTTCGATTGCTCAAGGGTAGTAACATGAGACGAAAACCGATGAGAGAAAAAACAACACAACACGGTGAAGCCGAACCATACCTAGAGTCAATTTACTTTCGGTGATCTTATAAGAGAGAGAATCCGAAGACATTGTGGACCAAATAGGCCAGCGGCAACCAAAAATGCGCATAATTTGCCCGTTAAAACCTCTGAAACATCAGCCGTGTACGTAAAACATACATACACGCATTGAAACTAGAGAAAAAAAAATAGGTAGGGGCGAGCTGACTGCAAAACTTGCACTACAACAAAATAGATTTGAACAATGGACCAAGGCAGCAGGTGGAAGCTTATCAATAATTCTCACGTTATTTTTTTTATCTCGTAAACACAAGCGCAACACTAATCGAACTGACAGGTAACTATTTCAGTATCTGAATGAAACAAACGTAGGCTGTTTTTCTGAGAGATATGAGAGACTGTGCTGTGCTGGCTTCATCATCTCTCCCACACTTTCGCGTAGGAATAGTCCAGTTTGTCGTTTGCTTTCGCTCTCACACGGGACTTGATGAGATGTGCAGTCCTCTTCTCGTCATTAGAGAAAAAGAAACGTGATTTATGAGAGACGCGGTCAGTGCCCACTGAGTACAGGGAGAGGACTAGAACTAAAAACCGCCGAAAGGAATAAAAAAATCTCGGGGAAAAACAAGCTTGTGCATTCTCTAGGTCTTCTTCTCTCCGACCGACCGCAAATCCCCAACATTTTTCAATAGAGAAAATATTCATGAATATTGCCAGTACCAATCTCACACAAGTTTTCTTTCTCTAAACCACTGCAGCGCCACACGCAACACTCACTTCTCTAGTTTTCTAATAATTAGTTGATCTTTTCAGCTATCCGATAATTTAGCTTCGCAAGTGAAGTGGATGTAATAACTTTATCCATTTAGGTTTTTTACAAGGAAAACAAATTGAATCTATTCCAACGACGCAGTTTCTTAGAATGTGCTTCTATTGGCTTAAATCCCCCTCCCTCCCAAAGTCCTTGACTAAGGATTTGATGCGAAATAACTCAACATTAACTGTTGTTCATGTACTTAGAAGTCGTACAACTACTGTTTCCTAGAAGTATTGCAGGCAACGAACGGGTGTAAATGATTAGTTAGCACTTAGTAGGATACATAAGCGGGTATAGTACCTAACGCAACAACGGCGTTGTGAGAGGTGGAAGGGGATGCAGGAACAACATCCCCGACGATTGCCGGATGAATTTCCGTCGTGGGTTTAATCGCCGTTGGTTTGACCATGGCCGCCTCGACTTCAGCCCCATTCGCAGGTTTAGCGACAGGACTTGGTGAGGGAGACGGATGGTGGATGATGTTACTGAAATTGATGCCCATGTGTTGAAGTGTATTGGGAGCCCAAGTTACAGAACGGCAACCGTTTATTGCCTTAGACGTGGACCTTTGGGTTGATCCACAGCAAAGATAACTTCTATTCCCCCACAGGGCAGGGTGATACACATTCACAAGAGGAGCACTGTCTTTGACCACTATCAGGAGAAAAATAAAATAAATTATTAGATGAGATAAAATGAACATGTGAGATAAATACTGCTATTTGTTACACATAACTACTTGAGACGTCAAAAGAGAATGTTCTCACCAGCTCGGATATTCCAAAGCCAGATATCTCTTTCTTGCTGAGTGGGAGTGAAAATGCAAAGAGTCAAGTCTGTTGCACTACAACCTTCATTACACTCATAAGGATTGTACACTATCTGAAAAGCAGGAGATCCCTTCAAATCACTCGGAATAGAACCTGTAAGGTTTGCCAATGGACCGATGGCAGGTGTGTCAGGTGCTGGATCAACAGCTTCCACAACTTTCACTGTTTGGAGGTCGACACGTCCCTTTTCTTTTCCTTTGCGATTCTGTTGTTTGGAATTGATGGTTGTGATGAATTAGTGATGAAGGGATTCACGAACACAGTCCATGCGTGTTTAGTAGAACTAAACCTTACCTCGCATTCGCCCTCGTAGTAGGCGAGGAACTTTGTGGTAAGGACGAACCATCGACTCTTGTAGTTGATCAAACTAAACCTCTTCTTGTTCTGTGATCGTTTCACTAAATTGCCTTGCTTTTTTACCTCACCTGCAAGAGGTTTGGCAGAGCTTTTAAACATACTTACAAAACGATCACTAATCAAAAAAGTAGTCCCCACTTGATAAAGCTGTTATAACTTCGTTCATTGTCTTTCTCCCTGGTACGAAGAGGAGAATGAAAGCAGGACGAAGAAAAAGCTCTCCAAACCTCTCTAAATACTGGCAACTCGGACAGATCTAGCGGTAGTTGCCGACAACTATTATCGGATTTAACTTACTCCGATAATTAGCGATAAAATCGAGGAAATATACATTTAAAGTAAAAAAATAATCAAGATTAAATCATTTGATGACATAAAATTTAATTCTTTTACAATATTCTAAATCAAATTTGTTTCCATTCAAGAATCGTGTGTCGGGACAGCCACAAAAAGGAGAACATTGATCAAAAAATGAAAAAATAGTCTGCTGAAACCCCCAAGCAAACGAACTAGAAAACGTCGCATTCTTGAAGACAAACTATATTGTTTACATTACTATATTGCTTCATTCCAGTGGGAAAATAAAAATGTCGGAAACGGCTCAAGTTAGTTCATTACCTTTGCCACCGATGCAATATGTCAGTCTTTTTAATGAAGAAAACGCTAAAAGAGGAAGAACACCGAGACCACCTCCTCCGATCACAGACAATTATTCCATGTTTGGCAATCCATATAATACTGATGATGCTGTGATCCGACCTCTTGAAAGCCAGGTGATAGAAATTTTCTTGTAATCAAAGCTTTCTTTAATACTCATTTAACTATTTCAGAATATACGACGTCTGTACCCTAATAACTATGACCACAGAAGAGAACTGAAAAAGCTCAATCACTCCATCACTGCTAGTTTCCTTGACTTGGTTGATATCTGCATACGAAATCCAGAGTCTGAAGCAAGAGCCACAAAAATTGATGACCTCACTTTGCTTTTCATTCACATGCATCATCTGGTCAATGAATTTCGTCCTCACCAAGCAAGGGAAACTCTCAGAGTTATGCTTGAACAACAAAAACGTCAAAGATTGGAAATTGCAGAGCGTTTCAGAAGGCATTTTGACAAAGCTTGGGAATTGGTTCAGCAGGCTGTCAACACAATTCCTGAACCAACTGAAGGCAACATCAAGCTCCTTATAGATGTGGAACGGGTTCAACCTTCAGAAGGCAATGCAAGCAACCAAACTTCTGGGAATGGGTGTACTGAGGAGGATCGTGTTCTGTGTCAAATGATTGATTCTTTGTGAATTCTGTGTTATTTTATGTTTATTCAAAGTGGAAAATACATTCGATCTACTCGCCTTTCTGATGTAAAATATTCTGCTGTTTTATTTTTAATCGTTTTGGGGTAAACATAATCTCGGTGATTTATTTTATTAATCATGTTTATTTTAAAATAATTATTGTAATAGATTTTTCTATTTGTATTTTAGTTGATAAATGTTGATGATCTACCTAAATTAAACATCTAGATGAAATTGCAACGTTGTTTATTCGTTTTTAGTCCGTCTGCAGTCGCTGTAACATATTTTCCTTCAAATTTTTCCTCTTGAAAGTTGATTCGAAACAATAATACCGTTGAAGTTAATTCTCTGCTTTTGGTAAGTGCATTTTTGTTAATTTAACTATATATTGAACCGGTCTATCGATAGTTATTAGTTTTATCATTTCGCCTTGCAGGTAACATTTTAATTGTTATAGCCAAAGCAAGTTTTTACACGTGATCATCTTTCGTTAGTAGAGTAAATTTTAAAATGACTGAAAGAAAAGTCAGCCCAGTTCCCGTTTATAACAATATCCTAATGGAACAATTTTTTGATGAGATCCATCCCAAACGAAGTCCTGTCATACTCAGAGGATTAGACATTGGAAGTTGTCTAGGAAAGTGGACAGCTGAATATCTTTTGCAAAATGTTGGGAATAAACCAGTGAAGATTCATGTATCTGAAACAGGGCAAATGAATTTTCTAACCAAAAACTTTCATTATAAAACACTGCCGTTTGATCAAGTAATCAAAAGGTCTTCTGAAAATGAGCACGAAAACTTTTTTCTAACAAACAGGGAAGTTTACTATTTAAGGGCACTTGGAACTGATTCAAGGGGAAGAGAGGTTGCCAATCTTGATTCTCATTATCCTGAACTTTGCCAAGATTTTCAAGTCCCCAAGTTTTTGGAACCAAGCACTATTTTTTCAAGTGTCCTCAGGGTGGCTTCTGAAGGAGTTCAGTTATGGACACATTACGATGTGATGGACAATCTTCTTGTCCAAGTCACTGGCAAAAAACGAGCCGTTCTCTATTCGCCAGAAGACCTTCCGTATCTCTATTTGGAAGGCGACAAATCTCGGGTTATCGACATTGATTTTCCTGATCTGGAACACTTTCCGGAGTTCGCCAAAGTAACATCTCACGAATGTATCATGGAGCCCGGAGACGTTCTTTTTATCCCGGCTCTGTGGTTTCATAATATGACATCACTCGAGTTCTCCGTAGCAGTCAACGTTTTCTGGCGAAACTTGAGTCCAGAGGTGTACGATAAAAAAGACCCTTACGGCAACAAAGATCCGCTACCGGCCTCAAAAGTAAGGCACTGTCAAAGCTTCAGGGCCTCGGTTATTTTTCTATCTCAACTTTCAAACTGCAGGCGTTGGAGATGGTTGAATCTGCTCTGAAACACCTGTCCATGCTGCCTGAAGAGTATCAACGTTTTTACAAGAGGAGAATGGTTTCTAGAGTTTTAAAAAATTTTTGATTATTGTGATCAATAAATTGGATAAAATTAACAAACAAAAATGCATTTATCACATCATAATTAGTTGACGTCGATTACCATTTTATTGCTTTCCATTCTATTATACGACCACTAATTTTGATGAACCATTGTGATATCTTTCAGGTTGGATATCGTTTGATATGGAAGGTGTAGCGGGAAGATTTCCCGTCCAGACTAGAACAGAAACTATCGAGATTAACGGGAATTCAACAGAAGTTGTCATTTCAAAGTTCAGGTTGGAATAATTCTTTAGCTCAATGCTTGCATTACTTACACTTTAATTCATTTTCCTTTTTAGCGACAAGTTATTTATCATTCTTACTCAATACGGCAAGGTGGGAAACGTGGTTGAAGTTCGTCGGGACGTTGCTCAGAAAGACGATTCATCCAGTGCAGTTTACAGCGTTCGGTAATTCTTGTATGTCGTCTCAATTTTCGTTTCGTTTTTTAACTTTCATTGCAATTTTGTAGAGTCTTATTCGGTCGAGACGACGAGGAAATTCACGTTGCTGCACGTTTCTTGGTGAACTTTATTCCAACACAGCAAAACATTTTATTTGCCTTGTCACTTAAAGACTATCAGCCGAAAACTCTGCGTCAAGTTGGCGAATTCCTAAAGATCAACCTTTCCCTCACCGAAAAATCTGCATAAATTTTCCAACATGTCTGTAAGAAAAACCATCTTCGGCCAAGCCGTTATCGGTATGTAGAAATTATGTTCGTAAATTTGCTACACATTTTTACCGTGTAATGTTATTAGGTCCTCCCGGTAGCGGCAAGTCCACTTATTGTCATGCAATGGCGGATTTCCTTCGATCCCAGAATCGTAAAGTAGCTCTAGTTAATTTAGGTATTTTAAAATGTTTATTATACTTTTCCAATCAAAATCTATAATATGATTGTGAATAGATCCTGGCAATGATTTATTACCGTTTACCTCTTCCATTGATGTATCACAATTGATTACTGTCCAAGATGTAATGGAAAATTACAATTTGGGTCCGAACGGCGCTTTGGTTTATTGTATGGAATTCCTCGAAAAGAATTTGGACTGGCTCTTTGTGGAAATAGAGAAATTCAAAGATCATTACTTCATCTTCGATCTACCGGGACAGGTATATTGAATACAGGTGATACTGTTTTCTAGAAAAGTTGTAATAATCTTTTTTGTGTAGGTTGAGCTCTATACCCACAACAATTCTGTAAAAAACATTATGAAACAGTTAGAAGCATTTGGTTTTCGTTTATGCTGTGTTCAACTGATCGACTCTCACTATTGCAGTGATCCAGGTAAACCCGCATTTGTTAATAGATAGAACCATAGTAACCAAACATTTTTATCAGGTAAATTCATATCGGTGTTGTTAACGGCCATGACATCCATGTTCCAAATGGAAATGCCACAGGTTAACGTACTGTCTAAAGTAGACCTGGCTGAACAACATGGACGGCTGCACTTTGGTCTCGACTTTTACACTGAGGTGTTGGATTTGAATTACCTGTTGGAAGCAATCAATACGGATCCTTTCATGAAGAAATATCGGCAATTAAATGCTGCTTTAATTGATGTCGTAGAAAACTACAGCTTTGTTTCTTTCTTGCCTCTATCCATCTCTGACTCCCAATTACTAAAGAATGTTCGTGCTGCTGTGGACAAAGCTAATGGTTATGTGTTTGGAGCCGGCGAAGAAAATGAAAGAAATATCGTTGCCTTACTATCGACAGCTGTGGGTGCACAATTTCATGGCGAGTTTTCTGGAACAATAAGTGAAAAATTTCTGAGCTCTAATAACTGTGATGAGGATGAAGCATCTGATAACGAAAATTCCATGTCTGTCGATGAATCTAAACCCCTTTCGGAATTTAAATAGATGGTTTCATATTCCCTCAATTTTTGAATTTTATTCGTTTTGTGCTTAGCATCAAAGAAAAATGAGTAAACTAAAGAGGCAAGGTCCTTGGTTAGCCTATAAATCAGGCAACTTAGAAGTTAAACATACTTGCAAATAGGATTATGGACTATGGTTTCCCAAATGAAAAAATAAAATAAATAAATAAACAACTCGGAAGCGTGATTTTCTTAATCGGGTTTATTGGAACAGCAAGTCAGCAAGTACATGTGTTTCGTTTTGCTTCCATAAATAATAAGAGTGAGAACTGGATTAAATATTTTTCAAGGCGCAAACATTGAAAGTGATACAGAACAATAATCAACAGTTGAGGAAAAATGATGCAACCCACAGAACCCATTGAAGACTCGCAAAATTATTAAAATCCATTTGAACGCAAATCGAAGTAAAATAAAAATAATTTGTTTTGGAATTATTTTGAAATACTATAAAGAATTTGTTTGATTTTTAGATTTAGCATTTATTTCGTTCATGGATGAACTTCTAAATATTTCTAATGCTATTTTTTTATAAAAAATTTGCTCTGAAATTGAAACAGAAGGTAACCTTCAGTATTTAAGTATCTACGTAAATCAGAAATCCTTGTAAATATTCTTATTAATCAAAATGTTAATTTAGGGTTGGCATTAATGGTAATTTACGTTAAAAAATTAAATAAATTAAGTGGAAGTTTGCGATTGGTTCTGTGGGACAAAGAGTAAGGGGGGAACATTAAAATGCATCAGATTTGCACTGAGAAAACTATCAATGCAGTGTGAAACTTCAAACGGAGTAATAAAAAAAGAGAATGAAGTACATTAATAAGAGAAAATGCCTCATTGGCAGGTGGAAATTCCATACCCGGATAACCATAAGTAAATATGTGTGATATCTACGGCATCATTGGACGAGACGGGAAAGGTGAGATGATTTGGAATGGATTTACACTGACGTTTCCATTAAAACCCACGCGATTCAAGTTGTTAATACAGCCCAGTTTGTGGAACTGAGCGTTGAGGCCATCGATTGGGAACTTAAGTGAGTCGCGAGGCATTCCAGAACGACTACGCTCCTCTGCCATCTGAATTAATAGGAATAAAACCCTAAATTAATGAAGCTCTACTAAAAGTAAATACTAGTTTAAAATTTACCCAGTTCGGTTGCGGATGAAGCGGTGGTCCAAAATTAGTGAACATCATCTACAGTAAAACAAATTGGTAAAGTAAACATTAACCCTGATGGTCGAATTTTAATTGTAATCTTACCGGATCAGTAGTTTTGCGCATGCGGTTGTTGGTATCCGCCATAATGCCATGAGTGTTGTAGTTACGATTTCCCTATTAATAACAAAACAAAAATTACGGTGACTTGGTAGATTTTAAAATACAAGAAAATTACGTTGAGGTCAATAGTTGCGGCTTGCATGAAATTTCCTTGATGTGGGAAAACTGATGTCGACGAATTCGAAGGAAATCCAGTTGGACTTGACTGAAAACCACCGTGGAATGGAGGAGGCAAAGTAAAGACGCTATATGAAAATTAATAATAATTTAGCAACTTTTTAAGTATAAAGGACTTTCATTTAAATTACGATTACTTTGGAATCTGATTGGATAACGGATGCGGCAATTGTTGCATCATTGTACACGGTGGCAAAGTGACCGGGGGACACTGAACCGGACGTGGTGGCGGCGATGACAATATGCGGTTGTTCTGAGCGGAAAGAGCAAACTTTGGTGCCGGTTTGCAAGGACTGTACGACGAAGTAGAAGAGACCGAGTTCATCGAAACCGAAGACGTTTTTCTCGATGGCGGCTTAGATTTGATCGCTTTTTTCTCCTTGACTGGTTTAGCCCAAGTAATTTCGATCGTCGTGCCATTGATCTCCGTATCTGTAAAGTTTTAAAATTAAAGCACATTAAATTAACTGCCGTACACGAGGAATAAAACGACTTACGATTCATGTTGCGCATGGCTTTCTCAGCTTTTTCTCTGGATGAAAAATGAATAAATGCAAAATCACGCATCATTTTAAGCTTCTGCACATTGTCGTCTGATACACGGTTGAATAATTCACGCAGAACTTGTTCTGTTGTTGTCAGCGACAAGTTGCGGACGTACAGGACCGTAACCTAAACGAGAAACAATATATTTCAACTCTGGTTCGGTTACACGATTAATGCAATAATCATACTTGCGACATGACGTCTTCTTCGATTTCATTTTCCGGTTCGGCCCAGTCAACAGCTATCTCTTTACCCCACAACTGAATGCGGTCGGGAATCAACTTTCTACGGGCCTTGGAAGCTGCACGATGATTAATGTACTCGACAAACGCAAAACCACGATTTTTAGTTTTATCTGTGATGGAACTGAATGCAAAAACGTAAAGCTTAAGGTTAAATAGATTTAAAATAATTTAAACAGACTCACCTGTAAACGATGACTTTGGTTACGCCTTCGGTCAGCCTTTCCATTTCACCCTGAATTTCTTCGCGAGATTTGGTTTTAGGTATACCTCCAATAAATAGGCGACAATTGTCGATCGATTTGACCACGCCAATGTGGTGTCTTGGTCTCAATTCCTGGATAAAATAAGATCATCAATAGTACATAACATGTGTTCTATTTCAAAAGTGTTGAATAGTGTTCTATATGCACATACATAGTTGTCCATCAACTGAATCGCGCGATTGGCATCTTGTCGGTGAGCGAATTGGATGAAGGCAAAGCCACGATTTGAGCCGCTGAAATCCATCATTAAACGGAGCTCGTAAATGGGGCCGATTGTAGAGAAGATTCGATACAATTCATCTTCGAACACATCACGTGGTAATTTCCCCACAAATATTTCAGTCCCTTTAGGAGGTGGAGGGCCTTCCCAATCTGTTTTGAAAACGTGAGCATTTAGGCATACATCACCAACTTAACAACGTGCAACTAGGAGTAAATTTAGAAATCTTAACACTTGGAGTCGGGAATGCCAAGAATTCATTTCTTTAAAAAAGGCTCAATATTGCCACATAATCCCGCCAAAATTAAAGGAATAAGTGGACCGGAAAATAATAAATTTGAACGTTACTCACTTGGAGGAGGACCGCCGAATTTCCGTTGACCATTTTCTTGAATTATTTCGCAGCCAGTTTCTTGCATGAGTTTTATTAAGCTTTCTTCTCTCTTCTGGATAGCCAAAATCTCGTCTATTTCAAATTCTTTGCAGCTTCCCATGTTGAAATATTAAATGAATTTAAAAATATGTAAAGGTTTCGATCGAATGGCTACTTGATTCACGAATTTCTGGACACCACTGAAGTGGTGACTGCCTTCGTCTGGAAGATGCCCTTAACTAACCAGTAACCAGAAAAAAAGATTTCAACACGAGGTCGAAAAAAAATTCGAAAGGAAGGGAACTCGAGGATCATGAGACTGAGGCTTCTGATTGGTTGGTAACATCCATCACCGCTAGCAGTTTGAAATTCGAATTTTGTGTCAAACCTAAAGTAATGTTATAAAAATAAAGTGTGAACTTCCATTTTAATTAAAACAAAATAGACTAAAATTATTCCAAATCGATAGCAAAAAAGTGTTAATCGCATTCAAAAATTCAAATCGTTGTTCGCATTTTTAAGCGCCATCTTTTTCCGGTAAAACGCCCTCATGGCATCCCTGCTTTCTCAAATCTGACTGGTTTTTACTTCGGCTTCGGCTTCAAAACATGTAAGCATGGTCTGCGTGTATCAAGAATTCGAAACTTAAAAAAAAATAATCTTCAAAATATCGTATTGTCCTCTTTATTCTTTATAAATAGAAACGAGAAGAATTTGCACGACAAGATTGCAAGAAAGTAAGTTCATTTTAGTTTATTTTCACTGCAAAACCTGTGTTTATTAACTTAAGGTTTCCAGGATAGGAATCTCAAAATGGACCTAAGAAAACCATGGCTGATATCTGAGAATGATTACAAGGAGGCAAAAATAGTAGAAGTGAAAGAGTACACTGAGAATAAGCAAGGCAGTGTGGCTCAAAAAAGTCCACAGAGTGACAACGTTGGTAATTTCCCCAACTTGTTGAAAACAGGTCAGAATAAGCGGATAGCAAATCAGGTAGTGTCTTAAAGATTGTGTTAGTTCCACAAATCCAGTATTTGATTTTTATCTATTTCTTAGTTACCTCCAGAAGAATTTTTGCCGGAGGATGTGCAACTTTTGCAGAGGATGAATAGAGTTCTTCATGTGGATAACATTAAAAAAACAATGGTCTGCGTGAAACTTGAAAAGGATTACAATCACCTTAAAGGCATTAGTAAAAATGGTGCATAAAATAATTTTTTTGTTTTAAATTTTATTTTTCTTCCATCAGATAAGATTTCTGAAATCGAAAGGGAAAATGAAAAACGTCGTGAGGAATCTAATCTTCTACTTCAAAATGCTCTGGATGAAATTTCTTCACACCAACTAAAATCAGAGAATTCCAAAGCTTGCAAACTTAATCTAGCTGATCTAAAATTGAATGAGGGTAATCCAAACGATATTCCCGAGAGGCAAAAACTCAAAAAGGCAAGATAGCAGAAAAGAAAACATCCGAAAAATATTGAACTTGTGTGTTTATTTTATTTTTCCAATATTTTTCTCCCGTAGGAACTACGTGATTTGAAATATATGTACGAGGAATTGCAGCGTAAAGAAACTCAAGGGCGTCGCCAACTTAAGATCTACGAAGAAAAGTATGGGTTATTCTTATCATCACCTCGTTTCACGCTTAACCGTTTAATCTTTTGATTCAGGTACCAGTATTTTGAAGATGTAGTCAACAACAGTTCGATATACTTTGATGAACGTAAGAAGCAGTTGGACGCCTCGCTGTCTAAGATCAAAATGTTGGAATCGGAGCTTGAAACCTGGAAGAATTACTGCTTCGAATACGAGGAGTTGGTATTAGTTCAACACGACAGGTAAACATTATTGTATTACAATTGTGATTGCTTATCAATTCCATTATTATTCTGATGAATTCCACAAATTTACAGGCAGTTGCAAAATGGGATACAATCAGAGCCAAATGCATCTTCTCAGAGAACCAGAAATCAGCTTGATCCGACCTTCATTAATAATTCAATTTTCAAATATTTAAAACCCAAGGTAAGCCACTTTGATTTCCTTTGTAGTCCAACCTATGATTTATTAAATCTTAAAGAAAAATTACATGATTTTTGCAGGGAAATCCCAACTGACAATTTGCAATCTTGCGTCCTTCAAAGTTAACAGACGTGTTACCAAACAAAGATACAGAAAGTTACATACGGATAGGCGGGATGAAACTCTTTTTCTCTTATTTCGTTCATTTGATTGCATGTTTTCGATGGCGAGTGATTTAAACTTAACAAACTCTAAGTTGGGCAATGTCGATAAAGTTTAATAACTTTGAAGATTGTTCCAAGTTACCATTACCAATTACCATATTTGCCCACTATTTTGTAAATGTTTATTTTTAATGCCACCAATGAAACCCCAATAAACTACAAGTTTCGTCCATATCGACTTGACATCTTCCCTCTATTTTGACGTTTTTTTTACACAACAGAGCGTATTCGCACATTCGCCTTTTATCTATTCTAGATAAGGGTATCTCGTGGCACTCGTGAGTCGCTCGAGTCATTTTATTTTATCTAAATATTTTAGCCTTAATCACTTTTATTAATGAAAAATAGTGAAAATCTCATTCGTGATTCGTTATTGCATCAATTGTTATATTTTGAATTCTCTAATCTCTATCCTTGGTAATAGCATTTGGAAAATTGGCAACATGGCAACATGCTTACTGCTTCGTTTACTTTCTGACGAGTGACTGCTAACTAAAAACAAAAAAAACCCAAATACTTTTACGAGATTTTAAGCAATTTTCGTTTGTATGTTCACAGGTATCTTTCCATTCTCACTTCTGTTTATTGCTGATAATGCCTTGTAAGGACTTGAGATCAATTTATAGAATTCCTAAGTTGGGGTCATCATGTCTTAGTGTAAATATTAGTGATGTTGGTAACTGAATAATAGCCTACTGCTGGGCTGTCAGCAGGTAGCCCAGTTTTTGCCCACACGTTCCAGTTTTCTTCAACACCTTCTTTCTAGTATTTGTATAGATTGAAATTTTAAGTCTTAGAGTGAGACCAGAGGACTGGAGACATTAAATTGGGAAAATTGTAAGTCGCGCACTGTCACTATTGAACAAGGAATTTTTAAAACTAACTACGAGGGAATACTTATTATTATGTATGCAACTCCTAATTTCTTGTTGATTAAAAGTAAAATGAAAATTTTTTTCATCATCATGGAATTCTTTTACAATATCAAGAGCCGTTTTTACTTTATATTTTTTTTTTCTTTTACTTCTTCTGATAGCCTTGAAACCTTTTCTGATTTTTCTTTTTACCCTCAAATACATTACTTTTCATTCAGTTACTGACACCGGAGTAAGGTCGTGATAATTCAGCCATTTGTATTTAATCGAATGTTAACGAATTCGTCTAGCAAATAAGTACATTCAAATATTAACTTGTAGGCAAAGAAATGTCATCTTAGATAGGTAAAGTAGTATATAATTAATATTATGCTATCAATTGCGACTCTGTAATTAAAATTTTTTTTTTAAATCCTGTTCCAGCGAAAGTTTAACAAGCCGGGCATCCTCCATGGCCACCACCATATCCACCGCCGAATCCGCCGTAGGAACCACCACCACCGACAGCTGTAGCTTGAGCGGCCTGGGCGGCAGAATAGGCCTTGTTGGCCGCTTGCTGGGCAGCGGCAAGATCAGCTAGTGAAGCCTGTTGCTTGTAAGCCAAAGCCTGGGCGTTCGCTTGGGCTTGGTAAGCCATCTGAGATTGGGTGAAATAGTTAGTTAATTTTAAGTTTATTTTATTTTTAAGTGCATTAATCTGTTAGTTTCATAAATAGATTTTGTTGTCACCTGAGCTTGAGTGGCTTGCTGAGCTTGGGCTGCTTGAAGAGAAGCGACAGCCTGGGCAGCATGGGATTGAGCGGCCTTGGCGGCAGCTGCCAAAGCTTGAGCCTGTTGCAAAGCCTGGACCTTGGTGGCTTCGGCAGCTTGAACGGCCTGGGCAGCTTGAGCAGCCTGGGCAGATTCAGCGAATGCGGCGGCTTGGGCAGCTTGGGCGGCCTGTGAAATTTGAGCAGCCTGGGCTTGCTTGGCTGCAACTACGGCTTGGGCTTGTTGGGCAGCTTGAACAGCTTGGGCTGCGAGGGATGCTTGCGCTTGCTGGGCGGCCTGAGCGGCAGCTCCGGCTTGGGCGTTTTGGGCTGCTTTTGCCACATTTGCGGCCTGTTGAGCGATGGCTGCAGCTCCGCCATAACCTACCCCATATCCACCTGCTCCTCCACCGGCACCTCCACCATATCCTCCGCTACCACCGCCCCCATATCCACCTCCTCCACTTGCGAATCCACGTTTATCCTAAAGCAAATGTTGTTGTTGTTTTTAACACTCCACAGTACTTTTGTAGGTTACTTGGAACATACTCTTGTGACGTCGTCAACTTCTATATCCTTAGTTTCCGTTTTGCTGTCCTTTTCAGCCGTGACCATCAACACGAATCCTGCAGTAAACATTGCCTTAAAATAAGGTAGCTAGTTAATTATAATTCCATTACTTACCAATTACGCAAACTAATGCTGCCTGAAATCTCATCTTGAAAATTGTTAGTTAGGGCACTGTGGAGCTGAAGAAGTGTTGCTGAGGACTTGCTGGTTAGTGATCTACTTTAACGTTGAAGTCACCCCGAGTTGCCTTAAATAGATGACATTCCGGTCGGTTGCTCTTTGGGCTCACTTTAATGTCCCGTTGATTGTTTTATTCGCTTCGTCATTCAACGCCAGTCTCGTCCATATCAATGAAAACCCCTTCAAGCGGCCAAAGTAGGGTAAAAGAAAGACTTTTCCTTTTTGTTTTAGCAATAGATGCTGGAACTGTTTCTCTTCCTCCCTCAACAAAAAACAATTTTGTCCAGAAAAATCGGGGGTGCCCGATCTTTTGTCCAACCGAAAGTGAGATCGACTAAAATATTTCAAACTTCACCCACGCGCAAACGTGCTGTATTCTTATGGAGAAAATAAGAACCAAACTGGCCCATGAAATGTGACAGTTCATCTTTTATTTCCTATTGAAAGTTATAAGAGAGAGTTAAATTTCCTATAAAGTTCTCAATCTATTCGAGTCGATAGAGAAAGCTGCATGTCAATTCTTATAGGGCTATAGACTGCAACAAACATTATATCCAAAGTAAATTGAAGCATTTTATTATAACATTCTCGTATTAAAAATGGAGATGAAATGTATTTAATCCGCGCTTTTAGACTAAACTGTATTATATTTTTATTTGTGTTAACATGTTATTGCTATATTTTAATGGGTTTTATTTGGTAAAAGGTTTCTCTACAATCGATACAGATGGTGACGAAACAAAGCAACCAATAAGACTGATGACCAAGGGGATTTTTTCAATCGTCAAAGAAGTAGCGGACACAGGTATCATGATGACATTTATCTTTGCCTCCTCTAAGCCAAACTTTCTGGTGTTATCTCTTCTAGACCGTCACCTACATTGCACAAGTCGGCGAAGTTACATGACTGTGCCCACACAACAATATCTTCTCCGTGATTTTCCCCGTTTGGAAGAGGCTCATCTTCACAACCGCGTAAGAAACTAAAAATGGTCCCTAAATTTTTTACACGAGAGTTTATTACCTGCGAAGGTCTTGACTGCTCTTTGACTACTTATCTTTATTTAAATTTTACCTGGGTCTGATTTGTACTCAAGACGACGAATTGTGCAGTAATTGTATTTGCATTGCACGATGGGGTTATTGGTAACCGCAGCGGGATTCGTTATGCAAGCGTCATCTGCTCCTCCTTGACTGAAGCAAGAATAGCACAGTAGTTCACCTAAAAATAATTAACAAGTTAAAGATTCTTGACTGGATAAAAACGTAAGGTTCTGTAACGGGAGAAAATATCTTGTATTTACCTTGTGCGATGGAACACAGAACAACTAGAACAGCTGCAAACAATAGAAATCGAGACATCATTTCGTTATTCGTGGTCAAACTGGATTGATGAGCATTACCTTTACGCATCCTTATTTATATGGAGATATGTGTCACATTTGCTCTTTAAAAGTTGTCTTTGTACCATTTTTATCAGTAAAAAATTCCCCTTTTAGGTAAAGGGATTAGTACTTCCCTACCCCCTGTAATTGTGTCGATGCGCTCATCATCGAATTGTCAATCATGCATCTAATGGAGTTGCTAGTATAGAAATTTACAACTTAAATTGATTTCTTGTACAGAACTTTCATTAGATTTTCGCCGACGTCGACATCAGAGTTAAACGATCCGCTTTGAATTCCGTTTATTTGTGATAGAAATTATAATGACTGTTCATCGTGTTTTGGGTGAAGATTCGGAATATGGGGAGAAAACAACTGGGGCACAATTGTCTTTCGTTGATTTTATGCTGATTATTTTTCTTTCTCCCTCAACAAAATAAATTTTTCTTTAAAAATTGGTGAGGGGGTGGGGGGGTCCCGATCGATTGTACTTCGTCGCGCAAACGTACTTTATGCAAAGCAGTTCATCTTATATTTTCTATTAAATGAATAATAAGAGATACGTTACATTTCCTATTAAGTTCTAAAACTATTCCAGTCAATAAAGAAAGCTGAGTGTAATTCGTTCATAGATTGCAAAAGAAATCTCGGAATTAAATTGAAGCAAGAAAAATAGCTACGAAATGTATTTTGTCGACGCTTTTAGAAGAAATGGTATAAATTTTATACATGTTGGCATATTGCTATATTTTAATGGATTATGTGAAGTAATAGATTTTTCTACAATCGATACAGATGGTGGCGAAATAAAGCAACCAACAAGACAGTGATTACCAAGGGGATTTTTTCAATCATCAAAGAACTAGCAGACGCAGGTACGATTATGACATTTGAGTTATCTCCACCACCACCAGCCATACTTTCCGGTGTTATCTCTTCTAGTCCGTCACCTACATTGCACAAGTCGGCAAAGTTACATGACTGTGCCCACACAACAATATCTTCTCCAGGATTTTCCCCGTTTGGAAGAGGCTCATCTTCGCAACCGCGTAAGAAACTAAAAATAGTTCCTAGATTTCTCAAAAGAGAGTACATTTAAACATCTCGACTGCTAGTTTATTATCGTATAAATCTCATTTTTCACTTTTACCTGGGTCTGAAGCGTACTCAAGTCGACGAATCGTGCAGTATTTATATTTGCATTTGACAATGGGGGTATTCGCCGTTACCGCAGCGGGATTCGTTACGCAAGCGTCATCTGCCCCTCCTTGACTGACGCAAGAATAGCACAGTATTTCACCTAAAAATAATTAACAAGTTAAAGACTCTTTAACTGGTCAAAAACCTCAGTTTTGGTCACTTTCCATCGCGTACCTGAACAGTGAAGGTTCTGACATGAAAGAAAATGTCTTGTATTTAGTATTTACCTTTTGCGATGGAACACAGAACAACTAGAACAGCTACAAACAATATAAATCGAGACATTCTTTAGGTAAGCGTTGTTTTTCGTGGTCAGACTGAATTGATTAGCATTTCCTTGTCCGCGTCCTTATTTATCTGGTGTGATGTATCACGGTTGCATTATAAAAGTTGGTGTGGATACCATTTTTATCAGTAAAAAACAAACAAACAAAAATATTTTCCTTTTAGATAAAATCATGCTGGTGTTTCCCTATCCTAAAGACCTAAACGTACGAAAACAAATTTTGCTTCAATGCGCCTGGTCAATGTGAATGGTCAATTAATAAATGCAATGATTCGCCGATGCGGTTTGTATTGAAATTTACAAATTAAAAAATGATTAGTTGCGTAAAAGAATTTTTTAGTTAAAAAAAAATTTCTAGAAATTTTGAAAGTAAATTTTATTTCGCCATCTAGTAGACATTATTGAAAGCTGATAAAGCGCCATCTTCCTTTTTTAATAACAATCACGTCAATCAGTCAATCAACTTGTCATTGTCATCGTGCATTTTCAACGTGCATTTTCGCCGACATCGACACAAGAGTTAAACGACCCGTTTCGAATTTCGTTTTTTTGTGATAGAAATATATAATGGCTGTTCGTGTTTTGGGTGAAGATTCGCAGTATGCGTTGGAAATGAACGCTGCCGGGACAAAATTGGTTGTCGTCGATTTTACGGCTTCCTGGTGAGTAAAATCTATTTCAGTTATCTGATACATGCAATTAGATATTAGAATTTATTCTGGATCATAAACATAATAATAATACTTTAAACAGGTGTGGACCCTGCCAGAGAATTGCACCATTCTTTGATGAGTTAGCAAGGAGATACCCACGAGCTGTCTTTTTGAAAGTTGATGTTGACAACTGCCCTGAAACTGCAGCAAGCAATGGTGTTTCTGCCATGCCAACTTTCATCTTTTTCAGAAATAAGGTACTTATTCATTAAATAAGTTTTAAATATTTATTCATTCAATATGGTTTATCTGTAATGTTCAGGCAAAAATTGATCGTTTGCAAGGAGGAAACCCAGATGCATTGGAGCAGAAAGTTAAACAGCATTATGGTTCAGAAGATGCAGAAGAAGATTGCACTGTACAAGGCTATGTAAATATGAGTCTGTTACTGCCATATTTGAAAAAATAGTTCATTTGGGTATTCTTGGGATTTTATTAGTTGGATCTGGCTACATTCATAACAAAGAGTGGATGTGAGTGCCTCAATGAGTCTGATGAGCATCCATTAGCTGGTGCTCTTACAAGCAATCCTGGATATCTTGAATCTGATTGTGATGAACAGGTAAACTGTTATTTTACGATAGCCAAGTTATGCTAGAAGAAATTTGTGACGGTTTTCGTTTATTTTCTGCATAGTTAATCATCTCACTCGCCTTCAACCAAACTCTGAAAATTCATTCTATAAAAATCAAAGCTCCAAAAGATCAAGGACCAAAGACTTTGAGATTATTTATTAATCAACCACGCACCATCGATTTCGACTCGGCTGAGAGTACACAACCAACACAGGAAATTGTGTATGTCTTATTTGTCTTGAGATTTAAAACATATGATCACGCTTACTATAAAACCCTTTGTTTTGGCAGTCTGCAACCCGGAGATCTAGACGGGAATCCGGTTCTTCTTCGTTTCGTAAAATTTCAGACGGTTTCTAATTTAATGATTTTCATTAAAGACAACCAGACTGGAACCGAAACAACTCGTATCGATCATTTGACAATCTACGGATCCCCACTTTCGACAACCAACATGAGTGATTTCAAACGAATTGCTGGCAAGAAAGGCGAAGCTCATTAATTTCAAAATTGCCATCTGTGTAATTCACCAACAATTACAGAGTATCTTCATAAAAAGGAATTCGAATCATTTTTGATTTAAGTGTAACTTAATCTTTTCGACACACTCCGTTTTTTTCATTTTAGAGACGCCCTTTATTCCTTGATTTGAAAGATAGCCTTTAAGAACATCAACAGTCATTTTATCCACCTGCAAACCATGAGAACAGAAAGACAAATCACATCGCAATCCAAAGTTGTAGCTTACGTATTCGTCACTATACATACCCATCCGTTTTTCGCTGCCTCTTCAACGGCAGCTTCATTTTGGGGATCTTTTGCCTTTGAAGCTGAGGGTACATATTGAGACTGGTAGCCGAGAGGAAAAACCAGATCGTTGAAAGTCGTGGATCGTTGGCCAAGTCTCTGTAGAGGAAAAAATGTCACAAAACCTTATTCGGGTTAAGTAAATGTAGACAAAATTTGACGTACATTGTCAATAGCGTCAAGATCGGGCATAACTAAATCTTCGACGCTCTCGATGTTTTCACGACCTAAGGCCATCCCTTCCAAGGTATTCCATTTAGTACGCAGCGCAGGATCCAAATAATCAGAAGGAGTATATCCAACTTTACTGGTCAACTTTTTTCTAAAAGGAAAATACAAATTTTTGTATGAATTACTGTTGAGAAAACCAGACACACTTTTTGAAATTACACAACTGCCTTCGCCGCATCAATCTGGTTGGGATCAGCTTTCCAAATTTGTTGAACAAATTTACGTTCATCGTTCAGAACGGTTGTAGATTCCACCAATTCATTGTAATTAAATTTGCGGACATCGTTTCGGAAAGGTAATATTATCACATGAAAACCAAATAACGGAGCTTGATTTGGGTCGTGCTCTTCATGTGGTAATAAAGCTACTATACGAGGTTTCATCGCTGCTGTCATTTTCAAAACGCACAAAGGAGCAAATCCCCTTGCTTTGCAACGATGCATGAGGGCTCCGAAAATCATTCGACTTCCTATAAATAAACACGTTATTAAAAAGTTTAATAGTGTGAGCGATTCGTACAAAACCTTTGACTAGATCTTCGTCAGGATAGATGAAACTAGCAGGACTAAGATGAAAATGCATTTTAAGTTTCCCGATAGGTTTAAATCCCAGAAGTGTAAACCCAGACGGAAATTTGGATTTCAAGCTTGCTAAATCATTTTTGTCTAGACGAATTTTCTCGTCACACACGGTTGTGTACTTGATGAGCTCACTTGGTAATAGAGTCTCAGCCGTTTCCTAGATGAATATGACAAATTATAGACAGTATGTTCAAGGATCATATATATACAAATGGTCAGTAGGTCATTACAGCGTTGAATTTAGTTGTGACTGATTTGACTGGCTCGTTTGTTCTCTTATCCAATGGCACTCGTTTGGGTTGTGCGGCAGGTCTAACAAAATGCATAGATATGTTCACTGGTACTTTTAAATTCAAAACGACGTAAATCTCGTTACCTCATTAAGTTGTATAACCTTACTCCGAATTTTGTGTTCGAATCTAGATTGAAGACCAAACTTGCAAAAGTTCTTTTCTTCTGACATTTGCGGCAAATTTTCAAAAGTAGTTCGTCCGTTGTCATGCTAACTGGAAGAATGCCGCCTCTGTCATTTGATACGAGCAATTCCTGATGTGACATTGCAATTGACACATTATTTAAAATGGTAACAGTAACGATCGGATAAAAGAAAAAGAGTATACATAAACTTTAGTTGTGTTAAACTCTTCTCCTATAGGAAAAAGGAATATTGAAACCCCGCCGTCTTGTAGGTCTCCAATTCGTCGTTCTGCTTGCTTTTGTTTGGCCGAAAATTTAGAATGTGGTTCATCATTATTGGTAAACAGAAAAATCTGCTTTTTATCTGTCTTTGATTTACTAAATTGAAAGAAAAATATTAGAAACAATCACTTATTCCTTATTTTTCACCTGAGCATAATGATGAATTGACTTGTGATAACTTGTGTTACACTAAATAAAACTTACTGCTTTGAAAATATTGAGCTGCACAGCCATAGAGAATCAGCCAAGGATATGGATTGAGGATTACTTTCTGCATACATATACTCATCCATTCCACCATCCTTATTGAGCATGTCATCCAGCTGTGTGATAGGCTCACAGTCTGGATTCTGCAAGTCCTGAAGGAGAAACGTGTTTGTATAAACCCCATATTTGTCGTTGGGAGCTGTTTTCTTGGTCCCAAACAGTACAATAGCAACAGAATCATTTGGATCTGTAAAAATTTTGCTGCACAAAGTATCGTAAGCACACTTTATGGCTAAAACGAAGGGACAATCGTTTTCAGTTTGTGCAGCATCTATGTCATCAACAGGTGGTTTTTTGAACATAGGAACTGACGCGTCAATCAAAAATATGATTGCATCCCTTCCATTGTATGCATCGTAAGTTTCCTCTTCCAGTGCATCACGATCTTCCATAACTAATTCGAATTCGATTAAAACTGTAAAATAATCAAAATTTAACTATACGAAATGAGAAATCAAGCAGACGTTTAAAACCATAGAAATGGCAACAAATCGAGAGCAGCGACATCGAGCGTTTAGAATATGAAATTTAAAACGCAGTCTACCGACAACCTTTAACAGTTACAGCAAAAGTTTTTTTTTTTTAGTACATCTAAATTTGTTATGATCAATATAAAATCTATCAGTTGAGTAGAGTTAACTTTGAGATGAATGAGAAGTGCTGATGAATTAAGAAGTTCATATGAGAAGTTTCAAGAATGGAAAAGTTGATTAAAGACCTTGGTTTGGTTATGCAAAAAGCAATGGGGTTCCCATAAGGATGAGGAAACCAGGATATTATATGATTTTCTTGTATAGATTTTACGTCAGATAATTAAAACGGCACCCGAGGCCCGAGCCTCATAATATCTCACTAGCGCGCTATGCTCATAAGCGAGCACGTTAGCTTATTACATCGACTGCCACATTTGACGTCGATTAATTTCTTCTCATTAAACGGGTAGAACACACATAAGTGTCACTATATCGACATTCTCCAAGTCTTGTGATTGACCGTGAACGCTTCTGCGAAAACGGAAAGGTAGAAAAGAAATCAGTGACAACAGATTCTTTGAAAACAAATTTCCTATCGCTTATCTCTATCGAATCGCATCCGTCAGAGTTTAACAAATGTGAAGTTAACAAATGTCTTGTTTTTCTAAACACGAAATTGTGGCACGCCACCCGCACCGTTCAGAATGACACATTGACTGTCAAGGCGATTTGTCAGATTCTAACAAGACTATCCTTTCGTAAGCGTTAATATAGAAAAAAACTGGCCGGATACAGCAAATTGGAAAGGAGTCCCAGGTATTGTCGTGAGAGATGATAGGTTAAAGAGAAAAACCCTTTCCAATTGTGTACCTGTCTTCATTTTCACGACGGACCATGGAATAAGTTGACTATAAAATGATGGGGGATAACCAACAACCATCACAGTCATTTCATTCTCTTCTGACTGTTCACTACCTGATCTTCTATTCACAAATCAACATGAATATTGCCGTGGTAAGGAATAAACAAGCGAATTAACTGAATTCTAATCATCTATTTGAAAATGTATAACATTCTGTGTGCGTTTTTCCAGCTTTTAGCGTTCAGTTTGGCTTGTGCAGTGGCTGCTCCGGCTCCGGAACCCTACGTAAGCACGTCCTCTTTCGATTCCACTTCAAGGGGAATTCAATTTTCGTCGGCCAATGCCAAAATTCTCGGTCAGATTAATCAGCACAATGAAGACGGCTCCTACACTTTTGGTTACGAGTCTGAAGATGGATCCTTCCGCATCGAGAACAGAGACATCGACGGATATGTAAACGGCAAATACGGCTACGTCGATGCTAACGGCCAAGTCCAAGAGTTTGGTAAGTTTCAAATTTGCATTTCTTATTCCATCCGGAATAGTTGTAGAGTATAAATTGGTATTTTAGAATATGCTGCCGGATCGATGAACGGACAGGCCATTGGATATCAGGCTCGTGGAACGGCTATCCCTGAAACTAACCGCGCCCAGGCATTCCCAGTCATGTATCCACCTGCTTCCGCATCAGTGGGCCAGAAATACCAGGACTATGAATATTCCAGCGTTGATGACGACCGCGACGGATTCCCCGATAACATTTTCCACGGATCATTCGGCACCCGCAACACGCTACCAAACGCCGTCCGTTTGACCGGTACCCAGGTCCACACTTCGTTCGAAAATCCATCGAATGTTGTTCGCCTTACAGCTCCGACTCAAACATTCATCGAGAACACTCCATCCAACAATGTGCGCTTGACCGCTACGGCCACACCGAATGTCGTTCCTGTTGTCAACACTGTTCAAGTCTCTCAACAGCAGAAACCTTTCGTTGTCCGTTTGACTTCTCCGGCCGGAAATCCATCCAACATCGTCCGCTTGACTTCTTCTGGCCAGACATCTTTTGATAGGCCAACACAAGCAGTTGTCAACCGCGTCCAACAGCAGCAGAAACCATCTGTTGTCCGTCTAACCTCTCCGGTTCAAACGTCGGTCCAAAATCCTTCAAATGCTGTCCGTTTCGTGAATCCAGCCCAGCAGGTTTCGAGCCAGCAGCAGCAGCAGATTGTCAAGTTGTCCTCGCCGAATAGGCAGACCGTCATCCAGCCTTCTAGATTCTCCACCGGTGGTTACCAGGTGGTAAAGCAGAACGTTCAGAGGCAGCCCCAGCAGTTTGTCCAAGATGCTGGGCAATCCGTTTACCAGTCTCCGTACTACTCCAGCTACGGTGGACAACAATTCGTATCTCGTAATCCAGTTTACTCTTCCGGAAGACTGAATTCTTTCCTCGGGGGACGCTTTGTGGTTGGAGGAAACAACCCAAAGCCCATCACCAACACCTTCGCCCCGTCATCAACCCAGCAGCAAGCTATTGTCATTGACAGTGATGACATTGACGACTTGAACGACTTTGATGATGACTTGAACGATTTCGATGACGACGATTTCTTCTCTGCCGGTCTTTCGTCCGTTTTTTCCGGTTGATTTAGCAATCGCTTCATTTATTTTTCAAATGATTTTCCCATTAACTTTTGAGGACTCGAGCGACTCTTGACGACGACTTTGGACGATTTTAAAACCTCCTCTATTTTTTAGCAAAGATTTTTTTTCTGGCGTTTCACTTCGATATTTTTTCCTATTTTTGTAGTCCATGTGTTATAAGGCATGTATGAAGTAGTTGAGACGCAAAAATACAAGTAGAATGCGCAGAAATCTCGTCGACTATGGTTTATTCGTACTCTCATTTTGAAAATGAAATGGGTAACAGTTTATAGCTTGTACTTTATGGAATTAATCAATACAATATTTTAGCGATTAATTCAGTGTTGAAAAAAAAAACCTTTCGGTAATTGGCTGTCTGATTCGTTTACCAACTAGGCTCAATGGAAATGTTAGGTCTAATATAGCTGTATAGCACGATTAATACTTCCTGAAATCGTTTAGATGTTCTTATGGAGATATTATCATCTATGTTTATCCAACACTCCAACAGTGACGTCTTTGACCTGTTGTGTAATTCAACAAACAACATAGGGCATTATAGTTTGTGTGCGTCAGCCGATCATTAGTCAGCACAGGCACGCACACGCACCTGCAGTACAAAAGTAAAAAAATAATTGGCTGAATTTTTTAAATTTATATAACTCTTACATATTTATTAGATGACATATACATCTATATATTTGCCAAACATAAATTCAGTTTATACGGATTACGGTGTTGAATGTACGAAACAGATTTTAACGTTGAACGAATCGTGATTTTAAATAATTGGTTACTACCTAGTAATCTTCAAAACATAAAATATACTCAATAAACTCTTGCAACATATAGCCTACGTTGTTTTTGCCTTCTTCAGCTCTTTGTTGCGCTGATAGGATACAACACCTTATCTCACGACAATCGAAACGTGACCTACCTGTCAAAAAATCTTGATTAGCGTTTTCAATTGACGTTATGTAGCGCATATATGTAACAAGCCCGCCATGAAACTTCGATTTCAATTTGGCATATCTCACCGTCACTTAACGAAAATCAAAATTGGAATTGCACGATGATTCAGCTGGAATTGGTTCTCCTCATCGAGTTGCGGGTTTTCCTAACCGCTACCTAACATTCAAAAATACTTAGAACTCTATATGCCACCGGACTTCTCGCCCGTATACGTTCACAATCAGTTTGCCTTCCAATCCAAATCGACGCAAAAACTTTGACCATGTTATCCAAGGTCGTGTGCTGAAAATGAATAAGATTAAATGAAAACATTCAAGAGATTTTAAAAATAACACAAGGCTTCACTGTTTTTTGCGTCATTTCTCTTTGCCGAGACAAGATCATAATGGTATATGGGACAACCAGCACACAGCATCTCAAAAATTTATAAGTCGAAATAGAGGCTTCTTATATTGCATCAACCCTTTACATTTTTTTTGGTCTATCCGTTTGGCTTTCGAACCATACAGGTTCCACGATAAAAGTGTGACGCAGAGCCCGCAGTTTTATAATGCAACCCCAGAAAAAAAAGTCTATAAGGATGTGGGGTACCCCTTTGCAAATAAAACACCCAGAGAGAGATTAAATCAAACTCGAGAGTGAGAGAGAAAGTAATTCGAGCATCTGACATTATTTCACAGAAAAGAAGGGGGTGTACATAGGCGATTATAATTTAAGAAAAAAAGAGCCATCGGATGCAACAAGTTTGAAAGACGCTGGCCGTGAGGGACCGGTAGTTTGATGGAGAAAGTACGCCAGCAAGTCCAGTTCTTTCAAACGGACAATGCAAAGAATGTGTATACGACATCAAACAATGGAATATGGGTGGAGTATAAATTGACGGGAGATGACCAGTCAACATCACAGTCACTTCAATCGCTTCAAGTGTTCATCATCAGTTCTCCAAGCAACAACAAATATGAATACCTTGGTAAGGAACAAGCGCTATGCATTATAAAATCTAAATTGATAGATCATTTAAGTTAATAAAAATGTTATTTCAGATTTTAGTGCTCAGTTTATTGGCCTGTGCGCTGGCCTCTCCGGCACCCTACGTTGTCTCTAGGTCGCCGGCCGTTCAATTCTCAAGATCCAACACGGAAATTCTTGGACAAATCAATCAGCTGAATGACGACGGCACCTACACTTTCGGCTACGAGTCTGCTGACGGATCCTTCCGCGTCGAGAACAGAGATATCGACGGATATGTAAACGGCAAATACGGCTACGTCGATGCTAACGGCCAAGTCCAAGAGTTTGGTAATAAGTTTTAAAAAAATCACATTTATTATCGCACCTTATTCGATTCGAAATTGAATTCGTTCTTGTAGAATATGTCGCCGGATCGACAAATGGAGAAGCGATAGGATTCCAAGCTCGTGGAACGGCTATCCCTGTAACTAATACCCGTGCTCAAGGATTCCCAGTTTTGTCATCCGCCGTCTCAGTGGACCAGAAATTCCAGGACTATGAATACTCCAGCGTTGACGACGACCGCGATGGATTCCCCGATAACCTTTTCGATGGATCGTTCGGGACCCGCAACGTTGTCAAACCAAATATCGTCCGTTTGACCGGCGGCCAGACTTACAACGAAAATACATCGCCAATTCTCCGTGCTGTGGGTAATCCTTCCAAGGTTTCCGTCCAGCCTTCCGTTGTCCGTCTGGCCACTGCGTCCCAAACGCCATCGTCCGTTGTCCGAGTCGTTAATCCTGGCCGGAACACTCAAAAGTCTGTCGTCCGCCTGGCAACACCTTCCAACACTGTCCGCTTCGTCAATCCGGCCCAGGTTTCTAACCAACAACAGCAGATTGTCCGTCTGTCGAACACTGCGAAGAGCGTCATGCAACCTGCTCGATTGGCCGGCGGAGGTTATCAGGTGGTCCGTCAGAGGCAGCAGCAGCCCCAGCAGCAGTTCGTCCAAGTTGCTGCTGCTGGCCAGTCTCTCCTTCGCTCACCCAGCAGCTACTACACCAGCAATTACGGTGGACAACGGTTTGTTTCACGCTCTCCTGTCCGCTCTTCCGGAAGACTGAACCCCTTTTTCGGAGGCGTCGCCACCACCACCAACAGCAACGTAAGAGATAATTTCGGGAGCTTGATGATTAGAGACAATAACAAGCTGACGTCTACTTCCAGCTTCGCTCCGTCATCTGTCCAGACTGTCTTCATAGACAGTGATGACTTTGATGACTTGAACGACTTTGATGATGACTTTGATGACGACGATTCCTTTATTGTAGGTTCGTCGGCTTTCCTCGGTTAATTTAGCGATAGCTTTACTTGTCATTATTAGGGTTGTATGGTCATATGATGTTTGAATAGTAGAAAATATATGCAGAATTCTTTAAAGCAACCAAACTGCGTGTTCAACTTATTTATTTCAATTTCAGTTTTTTACCCCCTAAGAAATACAGCCAACACAGTGTTGGGGCCTGCGAACGACCTTTACACGGAAGAAAATTTATCTTGTGTATACATGATCAGTGATATTGTCGATAAGGAATAAGTTATACAGGTGTCCACCCAATTTCTGGCGCATGTGTTGCACAACCTGTCATTATGTAAAGTCACTTTTGGATTATTTCTGGAAGTGAACGACACTCGTTTGTTCTTCTCTCTCCAGTCGCAATCACTTGCAATTCTTTAAAATTTTAGTGCACCAGAAATTTGAGCATAGAAAACGTTAGAAACAAGTTAGAAAATGGATCTATTCACGGTTTTGGCTTGGATCATATTTTATTTGGTGGTTGTGACTCTGTTCTACTACTGCTTCCGCCAGAGCATGTCGTCTGTACAGCAGTCGGCCCGTGCACGAATCGACTCCACGCCAAGAACTACTCCAACGACATACTCAGCATCCGATAACCCAAGAACGAACGAACGAAGAACGGCAATTCGATCCGGCGGTAACCGCAGCGTCTTCGTCATCGATGATGACGACGGTCGCCGGCCATCCGATGCTTCAGATTTCATCAGATCTCCGCCAGAGTACAAATGGGAAGACTTGCCGCCCAGTTACGAAGAAGCCGTAGGATCGTTCACCAATCCAACGTTCAACGACCAGCAGCAACAGCCATCCACCAGCACCACCATCGTTGGTGACGATTCAACTGTGATTGAAGTTCCGGCATCGGCAGCTTCAGTTAATTGAAGAGAAAACAATTATTGTGTGAATAATAGAGTGAAATGTTACGCAACAGCACCAGGCTGTTATATAAATGTATACTCCGGCGATTAATTTTATTTTTATATAAAACAAACGTTTAATGTACGTGTCTGCTTGTTTGGGGGAGACAATTCTGTTGTGGAAAACATGTTTGTCCAAAATAAATATAATATAATAATTTTGGCTACATATAAGCTGTGAGATATAGCCTCTCTGCGTATATCGTCAGCTGAGACATAAAAGCCTCGTATCTCCTTTTTTTTTTTGGTTTCTGTTTGTATTTAATATTTTCCTCCTTATCTATTGTGTACACCGAAATGTTTCACCACACCACACAATCTCATGGCCGAGCGGCTGTGTATAGAGTTGGAGTGCCAGAGTTAACCAGAGTCCCACCGACTTGCAACGAGCCGGGGGGGGACACGATCTTTAGTCTTGTGTTGAACTCTTATATCACGTTTAGTTCCTCGATAACTATAAAGTCAACTTTCACGCAGCAAAGAGTGTGCTTCAAATATTGATCGAGGTATGTAGGTTATACACCTATGAAAACATTTTGCTCCAGTTGGTTCCTCAAATTATTTTGCTGATTAATAACAATTAGGCGACACAGTGCTGAAAATTCATTATCACGGGTTACTATATAACCTGATAGATTGATAAGTACTAGAGCAAGGATACTACGCGTGAAAAGGAAATATTTTTTATCACCTGCCGTTGGTGTACCCAAACTGAGAAACGTGAACAGGAAATCGTGTCTAATTCAATTTGCTAACCGAAATGTTTATTCTGTCCGTCAGGCGCAGATCTGACGACGATGAATTCGATGGACATTACGGTGTTGGCTATTGTTGTCGGCGTGCTGTTGTTAGTCTTCATCCTCTGCGGCTGCAACAACCGGAAGAAAATCCGCAACCAAGCCACTCGGATCTTTCCGTCCGGCCAATCGAATAATCCAGCAGCAGCGCCAGCAGCTGGACGCAGTAGGCGACATCGTCGTCGAGGTGGCCGATCGGAGAGAGCGTCGGAAACTTATCCTGCCGGCAGCAATAATGCCAACGTCTTTGTCATATCAATTGACGACGCACCTCCGCCTGAATACAAATGGGAAGAGCTACCTCCTCCGAGTTACGAAGACGCAATCAAGATCGCTAGTCTCCAGCAGCAGGATTCGGTGCTGCTGACCCAGTCTACGTAATTGCAGCTTGTTTATTATATATTCTGTAAATAGTTTCATCTTGGCAAATTGCCGAAAACAACTTATACATATTGCATATAACCCCCGCTTCATCGCAGAATATCGTTTCGTCGTTATAAATCCACATGAGCTCAATTTTGAAAAGGGAAATGAAATATCAACTCATTTTTCTCGTTTCCAAGGGAACAAACACATTTTTTTTCCTGTGTCTTATCGCCAGCGTGATGTTGTCGGACGAGCCTAAAAAAAAAATCACGGAGCGAGACTGTGAACGACTGATAAGTCGAACTCGAATCCGATCGGACGTCATTTACATTTTTTTATTCACGTAAAATACCCCTTTCGTATTCAGAAAGTTGTAAACAACGTACACAAAATCAAAAACTCGATCACGGTCATTCTGAGTATCTGAATGCTCCCATTTGTTTATCAGTGGAAATAAAATGACGAAAAACACCATTTTAAATAAGGACGGAAATTGAATTTTGAATTGATAATAGTCAAGCAATTATGTAATTTGTATGACTATACACACTCATATCATCGTATTATATTTGCCAACATAGAAAAACCAGTGCAAACCAGTGTTACCAGCATGACTGCGCAGTTTTGCTGATGGTCAAAAAGTTTACCGTCTAAACTTTTGGGTGCCTTACGATTACGAATCTCCTTGGCACCAGCATGTTCTCACCACTGTCCAAAAACTTGCATTTCGATCTGCTTATAATCATTCTTTAAGATCTATGGCTCAAATAGAGGTCAACTATATAGAAAAGAAAGTTTGCATTATATAAGATAGCGGGAGGAGTGACGAGACTGTACGCGATATAAATGTCACCCACTGGGCCATATAATGTGCGATGAAAGCGGGTTGATAACGGCCTTCAAAAATTTCACAGGGTTTTTCTCTTATTACGACGTCAGAAAATTCATACGCTCTGCAATATCGAACCATGTGGGTTAAAGGCTATAACAAATCGGATATACTACACACCGGTGTGTGTGTCATCTTTGATTTTATCGTTAGATAGAAAAGATATACAAGACAAAAGGTCGCATGTACCGGAAATTTTTTAAACTGTAGCTCAAAAAATTCGGCCAACAATTTATGTGTATACCCACTTGTGAAGTCAAGTCTGATATAAAACCACGACTCCAATCAAAAAGAAATTGGGATGATTCCAATGCGGACTTTTGTTCTAATTTTATACAATTTTAAATGCACGTCGTGTCTGCGAGATGCGTAGCGGCGATCAAATTGGATATTATATAGACGGCGACTATTTTCCAATCCGGCGCCAAATTGAAATGCGATATATCTCCGTCACATCTCAAACTATATAAACCGCAAAGTGGTTTTCAACATATACGACCGGAGAAGTCAGTCTCATTCTTCGGTTCAAACATTTGCCAGTGTCATTCTCAAGGCTCTCTGGCCTGGCTTCTAATTAAAGATTGGCTCAGCCTTTCATCGGAGTCGTTTCAATTTAAATTATTTCATCTAGGACAGTGTTTTATTGACTTTTGAGTTTCAATGGAAAATGCTTTTCTATTAGAAATCTTGGTTCCAATAGCGGTGTTTTTAGCGTTGAGCGTCTTTTTCGTTATGATGTTCGTCAAAAACAGTTGGTGGGATTGTCGGAAGAAGGACGAGAAATCGGAAATAGCCAGCAACAACATTCAAGGTACTAAAATTAACAAACCAACTCTATATACCTAGCAGATATTTGCTATTTTTACTTGTATCAAACTAATTGAATTATTTAAATCACTCAATCGAAATGCAGCGGCCACACATCACAGAAGCCATGGTAACGGCAGCAGCAGCAGTGGCGAGAGTGACGTGACGTTTATCGACTTGCCGGCCTTCGGCGCCTGCTGTTCGCTCCAGCATCCGGCCTCGGATTCTTTGCACGCGATTCATCTGCACAGAACCAAAAAGGAGGACGATCCTCCGCCAACCTATGAGATGGCCATGGCCATGGGTTATTTGACCCACGAACATCACTCTTGTTTGCACCTTGTTTGATTTCCACATACATAGAATTGATGTCTAAATTAATAATTGTCGGAAATGTCGGTGTTACATGATTGATTATATGTGTACATCACCTGCATACATGGCGGTATACCTATAAAAATATTGGTGACAGGCTAATGAATAACTGTCAATCCTCGATACAATGGACGACAAATCAATGCGGTCGTATTTTTATTATTCACGGCAGCAATAGCGGAAATAGTAACGTGACTTGCGTCCAAACTTGTCGTCGTCCAGCAGTATAGTTATAGAAACAGCTGGAATAGAACTGCAACTAGCCGGTAGTTGCCAATAAAATAACAACAACATTTGATTACATATCCTCGCCGAGTACCTATAATACATACAATATACGACGATGTATTAAAGATGAAGAGAAAAAATTAAACAAGAACAAAGCCATTATTATTCCCTCTTGGCTGTGTTACTAGGACTTTTTGGTCTTTCTGCGGGTTTCAAACGGAAATGGTATTAGATTTAAATGAAAATTTATTCCCTCAACTTATTCTCGTATCTTTTTTGTCTTTTTGAGTGATTTAAATTTTGAGGGAGAGTTTGATTTTTTATCATTTCTAATTTCTATCGATATCTTATTATCTTAAAGCATGCTGATTAGCAGAAAATTGGACAAGAGTCGTCTGCTTTAATTAGTTTAAATTTCATACAACACAAAAAAGTTTAAATTTCATACAACAAGCATGCCGAGCATGCGAAAAAATCAGATAGGACCTATGGAATCTCGAGAAGTTCAATAATAGATTTATTTGTTTTTGATGATAAAAACCGTCATACTCCACGCTGTTTATCAGGTAAATAAAACTAAGAAACGTTGTTCAAAATTTTTTATATGTTAGATCCCGACTAGGGTTTATCATTTGATTGCCTGTCGATGCATGGCAGTTTGTTTGCACTGTGTAACCTTTTTTTCTTTTTTTGCAGGTTTGAGGACAGAGCCAGGAATCATAACCACACTGTATGCAAGTTTTTTCTTGGGCAGTAACCTGTCATCTGCAACAATCTGCACAATCGCTTGGGTAATATGATTTACTTTTACTTTTATTGACCTGTGACCTGCAATAGATATTTCAATGTTGCTGAACTAGCAGAAATGCAGTGAATTACATGTAACACTTTAATTCTCTCATTTATTAACAATTAGGGTTAACACAGTGTCTCATTTTCAACCTTTTCTGTCGAAATTTTTTCGTAACCCATTTTTTATTTATTGTTTAGATAAACAGCATCCCATTGCATTGGCAAAACTACCGATGTCAATTAATCGAGATACGGATCCCTCTTTTTCCACTTTTCATTGAATGTCCTCCTGTACGCCCATGTGAATGTGGGTGTATTCACGAGGACCCCCTTTTACCCTATCCCGTCTGTTGTCATTTGCAGATGGATGGAGCAACTGTGGATGCCTGGCTGTATTTCCCAGGCATAAAGGTAGGACAAAATTGATCCCTATTCTTCATTTTAGACAATTTGTGGCGGCACTGATTATAAATCGTAGTCATGAAGTATGTTTTTTCCTGAGCTAGGCGGTTGGCTGCAACTGTTTTCTCTCTCCGTTTTGGTTTTTTTCTCAGTAAGGGTGCACTAAAAATCTCATTGACTCAGATCAGGCCTGTTTTGTTTTTGTTTTTGTACCTCACAACTTTTTCTGTGGGTAGAAAACTATTACATTCGAAAATATTTAAACTTTAAACACTTGAAGCAAAGTGCAACAAGACAATCGATCGAAGTACGTCGAATGCAATTAAATGATTAATACGAACGTATAGAATTTCCGCAGTTGAATGTTGCAATGTTGCTGTCGTGAATAAGCAGGTGCGCAATGTTCTGTCAAATCGATGAGGACGTTATCTACTAAGACACTTAAATCAATGACGTCGTAATCGATATACGACTGCTGTGCATCTCAAAAGATTCAGGGACGACTCAAACTCGCCCAAGTTTCGTTTGCCTTTTAGTAAATCTTTTGAGAACCAACACCGCACTCGAATCAATCCGATATACTTATTAGCTGTTTGGTTAGAGTGTCTGTAAGACGTTATCGGCCAACTAAACAGTTAATAGCTGTATAGGATTTAAAAACGCTGAAATCATTTTCCGTTCGTTATTATGGACGATGATCGAGACTTTTACGCTACTTTTTGTGTCACGTTTCTATTTGAGTCTTCCTTGTCGTAGTCGCTCTTTTGTTGTACGTGTGCAAGACAAACTGGAAAAGAATACAGTACGAAACCAACAAATGGCGACACACAGTTGAGTCTATTTTTACAAACTGATGAAGCCCAATCGGGGAAAATAATCCACGTACTCACCGTTGTACCTCATTATTGACAAACAGACGCCGATGCTAACGACACGAGTCACAGCAATGCTTCTACCTCGTCACTAACACCTTCCCGTCAGCACAGGCCTGCTAACATTCTAATCATCGCCCAAACAGAGGACGACCAGCCCCCTGGTTACACTCCTCCGCCAGCTTACGACATGGCTTGGTTTGATTTTTAAGGCAATGCGTGTATAAAAATACATGCAACTCTTGATTTTCAATCTGAATTTTTTGGTTTAAGATAAAACAAAAAACACAACTGATAACAAACGCGGCAACTGCTGGTCAAGCAGATTAAATGATTGCGAGAAGGAAATCCCCCTCCCCCCAACTTAATTCCCGAATTGTTGCAGCACAGAAATGTGGCAATTGTTTTCGTTCCACAAATCCGTATTTCAACAAATGACGTCGGTGAAAACTGAAGATGGCCAATGCCAACGCTATGTGCTATTATCGAATGTAGACCATTGATAAAGACTAAGCCATTTTTGACGTGCGCACCAGAGGCTATAACTTAACTTGTTAAAATGTATAGCGTCCCCTGAACTCGTCATTCAGTCTGAATCTGTAAGCTCAGCTAAAAAGCTCAAATTATCGCTGTTGAATTGAATATTATCCAGTCTATAATTTCGGCCATGAGTCCCGTTGTTGAGATTGTCTTGTTTTTGTTCCTCGTGTTTTTCTCCATGTTTGCTGGTGTCGGTTTAGTCTTTTTCATCTATTCCAAAAACAATTGCGCCAACAGTAAAGATGGAAACCAGCCAATGCCAACACCTTCGTCAAACAGTTAAGTCAAATAGTATTAGACACACGCCAAGTTTTTATCTGTATAACAAAATTTGCTGATTCATCACGTCGCCATTTTTGACAGCAGCGTCGTTTGTTAATGACGGAAGTCACGCCACCTCGACGACCTCCACATCTCTTACCATTCTAATCGTGGCACAAGCCGAGAGCGATCCTCCGCCGTATACTCCTCCGCCCACCTACGACATCAAGTGGTTTGAAGACAATTGAATTTTGGCCGCTGTGTAAATATTATATTCAATCGACGTGTTTTATAGTATACAATTTTTTCATTTTTTCCTTTGTTGTTACGTTTGAGTTTAACTATAAATAGGAAGAACTCTTAGACAATCGTTGGTGTTTTATAGAGAGGAAATGGGGAGATTGGCAGGTGTGATTCAATACTATAATTGCCTCGGGTTAGGTTTGCGCGTTTAGACCAGAAAAAGCGGCGCCGTTGGCAATGGAACCGGAATCGGAAATTGTCTGTCGGTGATGGAAAATGACCGGAGGTTAAAAAAAAAATCGATCAAAATAGTACACACACGAAGGATATGGGGGGGGGGGGGGAAAGAGCGAGTGGTTTCTTAACTATACAAAGAGCATTCTAAAACGGACGTGTAATGTGTGTTTGTGTGTGTGTGTGTGGACGGAGATGGGCAGTTAAAAAAAGATGAAGGCAATGGCCCACCATTTCATCCTTCTTTAACGGTCGTCATAAAGCGCGCGAGCAAACAGCTTCATTTGGCGAAATTTACGACGGTCAAGGGGGTAAACAGAGTCGTTAAACTCGTCTTTTTATTTTATTTTTCCACGTACACAAGTTCTTATGTATATGGGCCGGAGGGGGGAGTACAGATCAAAGACATCCACTTCAATAGGTTCCCTCCATATTTCATAGATTTGGGCATGACGACATCTAGATGATCATATTAAAGGAGACCGACATGTATATAAACCTCGGGGCACCCGGAAATGCTATCGTCGAGTTCAGTTTCCATTTTTCTTGAATGCGCCATATTCAATTCCGTCTATGTAATACCTGCAGGCCGTGATTTTCCACGAGACCTATCGGCTGTGCCAACCGACAAAGTCAGGCCAATGTCGGATATTCTTAATGACAAATGGTCAGTTCTATTGTGTACGACGGTAAAAAGAATCATTCATCTCTTTCTATATAACAGGGCGGGGGGTGGATATCTGTCAGTCGATGGACAACAAACCGTCCATCGATGCCTTTTTTCTTCACCAAGTCTCAAAAAGAAAATAAACATAAGAAAAGAACCTGAATTGATGAAAAGAGGTTGCTAGCATTATAATAGACTACGAGGTTCGTCTGCGAGCATTATTGTATTGTCGAGTTATATATGGAGACGGGTGAGGGGCATCCCAAAAAGTAGTGCAAGGCCCAGCAGGGAAGACGTGGGACAACTTCTCGCAAACTTCCTCCTTTCCCATGTACACCACGGCCGCTTCCGGACGACGTCGTTAACGAAGGGAAGAAGCTTTTCAATGAGACAAGGGCTAGAAACTAGAGACGCGTTGGGTGGGGGGAGGAGGAAGAAGAAAAGCCGGACCAAGGGTGGGGGGGAGAGAGAAAACGTCATCTTGCTATAGTGCACGCGAACAAAATATGCACATCATTCTCCACCCATAGAAAAAGAAAAAAGAAAAGTCTAGACGGAGCTGCTGAGACTGCTGTGCTGGATCACTCCGAGTGTTTCTTTTCACCCGTCTCAGTATATCTTTCTCTCTCTCCGGCCGGGCGTCACACGCTAATGATCAATCCCGTGAGAGCAATCCATCACATTGGTTATATATCGTATATAACGATGGTGAATTATGATGTAGTCATATACATAACTCGGCTGTGTATAGACTCGCGGACTAATTAGAGAACCGAAAATAAATGATTACGACCTTTTTTTTCTTCTTTTCTTTCGTGTGGGGTGTTGTTTGAACAACAACATCAACAACCAATTGAGGGGGAAAACTAAAAACCTCTCTCTCTAACATGGCCAGTAGCAGAGCTGGAGAGAAAAAAAAGAAGCGGATGTCCATAAATCCGCATTGGGAAAGTCGATTTAACTGGAGATGACTTCCGTCTTGGATGTAGGAAGAAAAGACAGACAGCCAAGAGGTCGATCAGCCCTTTTTATGGGACTCTTCTTCTTCTTCTTCTCTTTCCACTCGATAGACTTTTGACTTTTTCTATAGTAGGAGAACGAGGAGGGGAGAGACAGAAGAGAAACGATCTCGATGACGACGCAGCAGCAGCAACTCTCGTCTTCTCTACCAGATCGAATTCGAGAGGGGAAAAAGAGAAAAGAGAGAAATCTCTTCTTCCATGACGACGCTTTATATTCGTTGATATAGTTGGAGGGAACGAAAAATAATAATATATATCTATCGTATAGTGTGTGTATATAAACACAGAGAGTAGGACTGCAGAAAAGAGCATCTTTTCAGCCGTGCTCTTCTCCATCAAATATATATGTGTCTATACTTGCTTCTCTATATTTGTGAGGATCGATTGGATATTTCTTCCGGCTCGACTGTTTTTCTTTTTCTTTTTCTTCACGCCATCTTATATTTTCCATATCTGCGATGAAAAATAATGGAACGACAGACGTGTTTTATTATTATAGAAAGGCGCGGGCGACTGGGCGGGACCGCGGGAGAGTCTCGGGTATTGATTGCGATTGTTCCTGCACACGCAGAAATGTATGACACGTCTTTTTGTAGACGTCATCTTGAAGCGCCAAAAATAAAATCAGAAGAAGAACCGAACTTGACTAGATTTAGGATTTGCCGGATTAATAAGCTCCTTTTCTTCTCTCTGCAAAGACGAAAAAAAAAGAAAAAATTCTTAAATGATGTGGTCTTATTGTACTCTGCAGCTTTCGCGTCTATTCGTATAGAATGTCGAGAGCCAAAGTCTAAGAAGAGATGAGGTTCTTCTAGATATATTTTTTTGTTCCCCTTCAGCTTTTTTATGACGAGGCCAGCAGCAGCAGCAGCAGCAACCAGCGTGTGCTGTGCTCGTCTCTATGCGGTCATTGTTCGTCTTCTCTCAAGACCCGCGTCGTAATCCCCTCTGATGCATTTTATGAACCGAGTTTGTCACCCGTTATTGTCCTCTGAGCTCCTCCTTCTGTCGTCTTTTGTTTTACACTTTTTCCTTATTTTCCTTTTTTTTTCCGTTCCAAATCCGTCCGCCATGGCCGGAGCTTTCTGTAGAGTTACATGAATTAAAGATGGGCACAGCACAGCAGCATGGGCGCATATACTACATCCGCTATATGCTAATTGATTGTGATCCCCCCTATTTTATTATTTTCCCTACCATGTATAGATGGACGTCCGCGAGCAAATCCCCCAAAAGTCAATTTATCAATTGAATTTGATTATTTGGGTCCATTTTCAAATTTTAAACTTAAAAAAGACAATTTTTTAAAAAAGATTATCTTATACAAAGTTAATAGAGAAGGAGGGGGGAGGGAAGAAGAAGAGGCTGGAGATTTTTTCGTGTTGTAAGTTGATCCTTGTAACATTGTCGACGATGTAAACATCGCCATGTGGTGTCGTTTGTTTTCGTTACTTTATAGTTGAAGATGCTGGTTGCCCTTGCTCTGGCTGCCTGCTGCTGCTGCTGTTCGGATACTATACATGGAATAAGGTGCTGGAGGTGATAGAGGGGGGAGAACAAGATCCTCGTTTACATTTCCTCCGCATACAAGACGACTTTTTTTTTTTTTTCCAAGGGGGGAGGTCTCGCTCCTACTGTGTGTGTACACGTAATAATAATAATGTCGGACGCGGACTACTACTGTGTGTCGTTTACAACTTTTTCCTTAGCTGCTCGTCCAACATGGCGCGTCTTTTCTTGTACACAGCTGCGATCGAGCGCGTCAGTCGTAATGGCTGTGCAAACGGATTATTGTCTCTCGTTCATTTGCCGAGATTTTTCGTTCGTCTTATATTTTTTTTTTTTGCCGCTATTATTCCCCCATTTGCAATGGGATTGCTCTGGTGCGGTCTCGGGATGGGCTGGCTGGCTGCTGCAGTGTCAAGTGAAGATGAGGGGGAGGAAAGAAATGAAAACAGTTGGCAGTTGCAATTTCCGCTGTCGTGCGTACGTATAGAGTCTCTCTGTGACTCAGTTGGCTGCCGGAGGAAAGTCACTCAATCCGAACGGAAAAAGGCAGCAGCACAGCACACACACAATTCCGGCAGGCAGGCAGGCAGGGATCGAGAGGAGGAGGAGGACGGCGGCAGCAGCGAAAAGTTCCGGATGTTTTGGCAGCGACGCAAAAGGTTTTTCCCTCAACAACAATCGTTCGGTTGTTGTGTTGCAGCAGCAGCGCCAGTCACTATAGAGTATATAGATGGTCGTCTTGTTTTCTATCTTATCAGCTTGTTATTTTCTCACAGATCCATCAAAACCCATCAACGTTGAGATGAGATAGAGGAGGGGAAAAGACAATAGAGACAGCGCACCCGGAAAAAGTTTCCTCTTTTTCTATTTCTCGACATTATTATAGTGCGGCGTCTATATTCGGAATGGATTATTATAATAATAATAAGAAGAAAAGAATCTATTCGACATTTGATTGTATTTGTTGTATATTTAAGACTCTCTTTGGGGGGCGGTCGTACAAATTCGACGGGCGATGGACAATCACGCACACGGAATAACACACACGGTGGGGGGGGGGGAGGCGACATTCTACACGCTAACTGCATTCTCTCATCTCTCCCACATCACAAGATACACACACACACACTGACATTCTCCGATAACATTTGACTCTCTTGATTTTCTCTCTTACTCTCTCTCCACCCCCAGCAGCACCCACAGCAATCGTTATTCGATATCGACATTCATTTATACACGAGAACATTTTTTGTTTTTTTTTTTTGTTGTTTTTTAGCTTTTTTGACGTTTGTAATTTATATGTTACAAAATGAAAAGAATTTTCCATTTCACCCAGTAGCTTCGTTCAACTTCATTATCTTGTCGTTTTTCTTCTTTTTTTTCTCTTGAAAGATTATTTGGCTGTCCTGCTGTGCTGTGTGTAGACGTTGTTTTGCTGTTAGTTGGCTTCAGAGCAAAAGATAAGCTTCCCAGGGGTTGAGATCGTAGATGGGGTTGGAGACGAGGGTGGCCAAGACGGGGCAGAGGAAAGCAGCTGCGCTGGACAAGCCGGCGACCAGCGACGACCAGCCGGGTTGGCAGCGCTCGTCGCAAAAGTGGTGCAAATTCTCCGAGCGCAGCCCAAACGGGTAGAAACACAATCCCAGCAGCATCAGCGAAGCTATTATATGTTTGGACATAAAAGACAAATTTAAAAAAAAAAAGATGTAATAATAATAATAACAGCAAAAATGATTATAGAATCTTGTGTAAATATACACAGAGAGAGAGCTCTAAAATGACGACGAGCTAGTACTTTGGCCCAGCATCTGCCGCTGCCTTTTTAAAGGTTGATGGCGATGGTCGGACAATGTGCAACGGCTCATCCATCACGACCGAGAGGTGGTGAACCCAACAGCAGTCCAACTCCTTTTCCTCGTAATGGATTCAAAAGTGGTCCTTCATATTTCTCCTTCTATACTCTCGCGAGCTCTTTCGTCTAATCTATTTTGAAAACTAACCAAATAGTGGAGTGAACTCTCTCTCTCTCCAAAACGGCGACCCCTCCCGACACAATATACGCACACTCACACGTGAATAAATAGAAGACTGTACACTGTACTGCACTCGGCCCAGTGCGTGTGTGTGTGTGCCTGTACCGACAGCAGGGCTCTTTCGTCGCCCTGCACAGTTGAATGGCCCTTTAGCGCGGCGTGTTTTTATTATTATTGACAGCTCGAGCGCATCTCATTATCTCTATGCCACCGCGAGAGTGAGAGAGAAGGAAGAAAAACATGGAAAATTTCATATTTTTTTTTTTTTTTTCAACCCCACCAAAAACGGAAGCCTTTCTTTTTCATTCTACCCAACCGCTCCGCTTCGAGCTGTCAAAGCGAATCATAACGAACGGCGGGGAATTCGATTTGGTCTCCTCTTCCGCTCTGATTTTTCCATTTTTCACGCGCCAAACGGGCCGCTCTCGGTTGTCTCTATGCGATTTAATTGGAATTGTTTATTACTACCCACCGCAAAGATATTCTGTCTCTCGTCAACATTCAAAAAAGATGAAAGACCAACCGTCCCGTGTTTTTTGATTATTTTAAAAAAGGAAAAAAATTTAAAAATAAAAGAATCGTCTTATAAGATGATGATGAGGAGGACGGGGGGATGTCTAGCACTTCCTCTCGACACTTCCCCCTCACCCCTTTTCTTTTCTTGATGAATGATGAAAGATCGGATCCATCTTCCGCCAGTTTTCGTCGGTCCGTCCGCAACACCCTTTTGACAGCGAGAGAGAGAAGATACTACTAACAGGCGGGCGCGCGCGCGCGCTATGGCATGGATGACTGCCAAACTTTGTTCTTTTAGATTCTCCTCCGTGCGCTGTCTCGCCTGTTTGTGTTACATGTTTCTCCCTTTTTTTTGATGATTTTATTTTTTGGAAGAAAAAGGAGAGAGGGTGGACCCGCTTATTATATTCCATCCAACGTCTCCGGAGAGAGAAGTGTGTATCGTCACTCTGTGCTTCTGGTTTTGTCATCCCCCGTATTATATTCTCCGCCCCGACCGCTGTCTAGATACGTACACACACAACTAGTATCTTTAGACCCAAACGTATAAATGAATACCTAATTTGGAATAGAATGGATCATCGACCGACCGAAACAATATGAGCAATCATTGCCGCTAGATTCTTCTTTATCATAAGGAGATGCGCTCCTTCTCGCCGGGAATTCCACTGATTGTTGGGTGGGGGTGGGGGGAAAGACAAACGCGGGAGAATTCTTTTTCACTCCCGCGGGAGCTTCAATCAACGACTAATTCAATGTTGTGTTATGTACTATAGCGCTGCGCTTTGGGGACGAGGTATTAAAGATATATAGTTATACTGACTGGGAATGATTTTGTTGAAGATATTAGTATATTTACCGGCGGCTAGTTGAACGATGGCCGTGATTTTGATCCACTCCTGTTGCCTGTGGTGGTGGCGGATAAAAGCGACGGCCACCGAGGCGGCAGCGCAGGCCAGGAGCATTACACAGCCGCCTCCGCAGAGAACGCGCGTCACCTGCATCATCAAAGACAACCAAAGACGATGAAGAAGATGATGAAAAGGGCATTAATTCACGTCAGGGACACACAATGAAGGCGCGGTGACTTGGGTAGTACATGTACTACCCACATCACCCCCTTATACACGGCAGCACGAACCGTCGTCATCCGGCCGCATGCTCATTTAAATGAGTCCAACAGGGAAGCTCACGGGGGCTCTATGCAGACCCTTAACGAGCTGACAGACAGAACATGCGTGTATATGTGGGTGTGGGGGATTTAGAGAAAATATCAGTCAACTTTTTTTCCTGATTTCTTGTAGTCCTTCCGCTTTGTCAATGCGTAAAAGCCACACCTGCACTGAGAGAAGCCCCAAATGATTTATTTACACCAAATCAATTTGAATTTCCCGCTTTTTTTTAAATTCTATTTTGGGATTATTTGACATGTTGGCTCGCAGTTCGACAGACTGTATTAATATTAGATTATAACGAGCCGTGGTTAACATGCTTGTCTAACGGCAGCCGGACATGGAAATAATTGAGCGTGTCAATCGATGTGATGTGTCTAGAAATATCAAATGTATTTACCTCCCAGGCGGGTGGCAGCCACTCGTAATCCAAATCGGCGTGACCTACGCAAGTCACGCTGCTTTCCGGCCGCCTCTTTTCCGGTTGCTGCCGAGTGTAGATGCACATGCCAAAGAGTCCGATATGGACGAGCGGAATGGCGCTGCGGCCGGGCATCATCATCATCATTTCCGATGACGACGTCGAATTGACTTGCCCGTCGTCGTCGTCGTCGTCGGCCATCAAATGAATGTCGTCGTACGCCGGGACTTGGATGGAAACGGCCCGTTCCAATCTTCTCCTTACAGTTGCACTAGAACCAGCACCAGCACCGGCAGCAGTTACCGGTGCGGAGGAGAGGAGATCGGCCGGTTGCTGATGCTGTTGGTCGAGCGATCCGATTTCGCTGGACGAGCGGAGCGTCCACGCCGGCTGGGAATACGACCAGCAACAGAGCAATGCCACCAAAATAGAGACGATCGACCATAAAAACAAAACGGGCCGTGACGTGACCGTCTTGATGGCCACCACGCTCGATCGCTTCTTCATATCGTTCAAATAACTGGCGGGACCGGTTATAAACAACAACAGGATTTCGAGCGGACCGACCGAATGTTGATTTCAATTCAATTCAAATTCCAATTCATCTCGATCGAATGAGAAAACTTTTTAAGAAAATCCTTCACTATGCGCGCGTAGATGTAATCCTCCCGCCCAACGTACAAGATAGTGAGGTACGGCCGAGAGCGGTGGGAAGAACAGGACCGATCTGGGCGGGGAGACAGTTGGGACTGACAGACCAACTTCTTTTTGGCGTCTTGAGTCGACCCTCTTGGACTCGGTGTGGCACCAACACTCATCCAACAGCACCCAGAAAAACTATCTGTACGAGCTAGAGACGAGAGGGGAAGGGGGGCGAACCATGTGACTCTGGGCACTCACGGAACGCGGGCAACGCATGCGTGCCATTGGTGATATGTCGTCGTCGGGCGAACGCTGTTTTCTGCGGTCAGCTTTTCAGCGGGCCGCTGGCTCTATGCGCCGTGTGGGTACGATCGATGCTATTTAGACTAGAGAGAGAGAGAGATATCATTGATGCCCGCCCTATTGCACAGCAGTCGAAATGCACGCCCCTTTCAAAGAGACGACCATCTGTTCTAGACTTTATTCTCCAACACAGTCTCTCTCTTTAATAGTAGACTAGATTCTTATATGCGCGCGTTCCTGTTTGGCTAATTACCAGCTGACAGAGTCAAAACCCAAGTGAAGCTCATTTAGATTGGAAACTCTCAAGCTATTCCTCCTCCCTCCTGAAAGTGATAATGGAAATTCGTTTCTCCTTTTCGCCGTTTGATCTTCACTGTTGTGTAAGACGAGACGATAGACTTCCCGGATAAGGGAGAGAGGAGTATGAGGTGTTGAAATGAGTTTGCAGTTGACAGCGTTGACCCGGACAAACCCAGCCCCCTTCTTTCTAACCCCCCCTATACTACACTCAGTTTGCCAGCAGAGAGAATAAGAGAAAATCCAAATTGTTTACTCAAGTTTGGTTTGACCGCCATCAGGAACTTGTTGTGACCAACAGTTATAGATATTTTCGGTTGCGGTTTATTAACAAGCGGAATGGAAATATGCCTATAACTAGTATAATCGATTTGTGTGTCGAATCAAAAAGCTTCTCCGCCCCACTTTGAGTTTCGTTTCGGGTTGGAAATGAGGGCGCATCCGTCATGGATGGAGACGTTCATCACACAACCCAAAAAGACCCTCCCAAAACCTTGGAGTATCGACTCGAGTCAACATATAGAAACGATAACAGCAGCTAGTAGTAGTAGTGCAACCCGAAAAAGTCAAGCAAATAATACAACCAAATATGAGGGCGCCTTTTTTGTTAGTCTATTGTGTGTTTGCGCAAGAGCTCTGGGCTGCTGCCCATATAGACCCAGAGGGGGGGGGGGATTTAGCATATATACACACATATATATAAAAGACGAGAGGCAGCAGCACACACATGTGGGCCGACTCTTAAAATCCCCCCTCACTTTTGCACCGCGATCATGAGCGCTGTATGACGAGGGATTATGGGAGGATGACGGGCCGGCAAACTCTGTGACGCAATCGCCGATATTTCGTGAGTCACACAGTCCCAAGCACTTGTGTATAACTGAAAAATATTTCTACATCTGAATGACATTTATCCTAAGAGTCGGTTGCTTTTTTGAAGGGGGGGTTCATATAACTATACCGCCGTCCGTAGCCTATATTATTGATAATGGACGGTGTGGCGAACGACGCTCGGTCGCGTGCCTCGGCGGCTGCCAAAGTGCAACAGGATCTCGACCTCCTTCCTCCCCCCCCACCCCTTTTAACAGCGAGTTACATGGAGGAGTCGATCCCTTTTATTTCGCCAAATCTGATGATCCGATCTATTTATAAAGAGGTTAGATGTCTCTGTACTGCTGTGCTGTGGAGGGACGACGGCATGTCAACAGACCTTTTCTATATGCAGGGTCTCTTGTGTCGGGGTGAAGAAACGTGTACACGGGAAATGTTATTCATAAGAAGAGTCCATTATTATTACATCCGATAAAAGACTCTCGTCGCCAAACTGAATAGTATTTTAGGCCTTTTGTAAATTCAAATGATCGATCGTTGGCGCCCAATTTGCGGAATTGAATTCGACTGCTGCGCATGCTGTTTAGCATATTCCAGCCACTTTGCAGAGCAGTGCGTGTCGACTCGGTGGGTTTTCTCAGGCCGGCGACACTAAATATTATAGACACAGTTGAGCAACAAACAAACAGACATGAAAATGTGTTTAGCCCGGCAGCAGCAGCAGCATTGACATTGACAGAACGGGTCGGGTCTCTTTTTCTATTTAGTATTCAAACACTAACAGCAGTAGCACAGCAGCAGCAGGGGGTCTATACTTGTATAAATGTACACATAAAAGAATAAAGAAAAAAGGGAAATTTGTCACTTTGTCAGGGTCTTAATACACGCTGGTCCTGGTCGACATAAGGCGCCATCATTAATAATTTCATTCCGGACGCGTTGCGTGTTGTGTATTTATAGACGCCGTCGTGATGATATTCATCTGATTTTGATTCAATTGGATTTAATGCGGTCACTGATATATCCATCGATAATAACGCGGAGGGATGACTTTCAACGGGACTATCTCTCTCGATGGGGTGGTGGTGGTAGAAAGAGTTGGAGGGTGGAGAACGAAGAAAGGCGATTGGTCATAATACGGATCGTTGATCTGCAAGTAATAAAGGAAGTTGCGAGATCAATGAGCGGCAGAGACACACACACAGAGAGTAGAGGGGTTCGTTACAACCCCTTTTCTTTTCCCCCTGATTGTTATAGTCTAAAAGTCTATACGACCCTGTTTTTCCCGATGGTAATAATAATATACGAGAATCTCTTTTTGTCGGAGGCCATCTAGATCTCTATGCAAGTTATATAGAGCGATACGCAACAACAACAACAACAAAAGCAGCAGCAGCAGCCAAAATGTCTATTTCGTTTTTCTGGGTTGTAGAAAATCTATTATAATATTATATGAACGCGCTGGTGTAAACAAGATACATCTTCTCGCCAGGGTTATATAGTAGTATAGGTTCGTCTCGAGCGAATGTTGTTGTAAAATAATTTGGTTTGTTTACCCATGCACTTCTCTCTCTCATAGCTCCAAGATTCGATTTAGATTCGAGTGTGTCTGTGTGTCACTCCATCCCAACGAGATCGGAATTTTTTAGCCATTCACGATTTTCTCTCTCCCGCGGACAGATAAAAACGGCAACCCCAAAAAAATCTATCCTGGAAAGAAGAAGAAGAAGAGTATAACATCCACATAAAAGAGAGAGAGGCCGATGGGTGATTACCATATGAAGAGCTGGAGGCCTATAAACGAACGGGATAGAATATAAATAAAAGGCCGAGAGTGTTATATATGACTATAGGGGGGGTTGTACATGTATACAAAAGTGGGGGGAGTAAAGCGAGAGGGGGGTATAGAACAGAGAGAGAAGAAATGTAATATGCAATATATCCAGTTGGGGTTGCGTGTAATTGTGAGGGCACAACACTGGGGGTGTGTATGGGAGATTACAGAAGTTTGCATCAAGGGAGCAGATCATGGGCGAAGGGTGTCGCTGTCGAATTTCTATGGGAAAAAAAAATAGAAAAAATTCTCCAGAGGGAGTCCCTCGGTCCCTTTTCGTGGGCGAAATGTGTTGCGTGACTCACGAGCGCACCCTGCGCTTGCAGTTGGGTGGGGGGAGAGGAGGAGGGTATAAAGAAAAGACTGCTGATGCGTTAAATAGTCCCGGTCACTGATGGCAAGTCTCATGATTCTCACCGCTGTATACAAATACATGTTCACTCCGCCGTGTCGTTTGCCATTATTTTTCCAACCCCTCCGGCCGTTTTCCTATAATATGGAACCCAACAATATATATGAAAAGGAGAAATGGTCTTTCTATATTACATATTGCGTAGTGTATAAGAGTATAATAAGTATAAGATGTGTATATTTTATATCCTCAAAACTGAAATTGTCTCAGCTGTTTAGTTTCCCCAATTTTTCGATCGGCACTTCGCACCCCCTTTGGGAAATGAAATGCTGATTAGATATACAAATAAAAGTATAGTTGGACGTGATGTGGTTTTTCAAATGATGAAAACGTTTCATTAGTCAGGCTCCATATCCAGCAGCCCAGTCTCATATATAGTTTCAATGGGCCGTGGTGGTGGTGATGATGACCATCTGGTTGTTTCTTGCGGTGTCGGATGAGGGTTCCGATTGGTTTCGCTCCGATTAAGGGAAAACGAACCCAAAAAAAGGAGGAAAATGTTAAGGGGGGCAGCTTCCACTTTAGATAATATCCATCCACCCCCTCTCTTATTCTTGATATTATATGTACCTACGTATATATATCGGTGGGATGATGAATGAACGCCGATCATCGGATACGGCACCGAAATGACGAGGGAAATATCTTGACAAGTTGCGCCTTGATAAATGATCGGATCAAAGAACATCCAGGCCATAGAGAAAAAGAGAAAGAAGAAAAAAGACGATCCATCAATGCGAATGCGGAAGAGACCGCGCTGTGTCCATTGCGCAGGAAATGAATGATTTTATGTACAAGGCCTATATATTGATACAGCTGTGCCACCAATGTTAACTCTACACATTTATAGACAGATTCAAATAACACTGTCCGACATCATCTACTTATTGCCATTGCGAGGGGATTTAGTGTTTATATGCGCCATTTGAAAAAAGAAAAAGTCGCAATGTACAGACAGTAGATATGCGGTCCCGCCAGTCCCCATCACCCCGGACGCGGTAAATGGAATCTCGGATGGATGTAATCCGTCGTGTATAATTCCATCGCGGCGCAAAGCACACAGCCATTTTGATTGACGCGCGCTCTGCAGCGAGCTTTGGATTTCTCAAATTAGATATCTGGAGAGAAACGCAACACATCACGGAATTTGATTGACTTTCCATTTTGAAAATAAAATAGACGGAGAGTATAGCTCGCTGGCTGGTATAGATGTAGCAGCAGCACTCAAATCATCAAGCGACCAAGTGGAATCAAGTGGAGGATGACGCCCCCCCTGATGCGTGACACACACCAAATACCATCCAGAGTTCAAAGCAGCTGAAAATGCCATCGCCAACATATCCAATCCGATTATACACGAAAGCGAGTTGATCTAATCCTGTACACCAGACGAGCTGCTGCCGCTGTTCGCAACGTCACATGTAACCATTCGGAGATGTAGATATAAATGTGGCCCTAGAGGTATCTCTCTCTTCGATTTTTACCGGTATAAATACACAGGGCGGGGGAGAGGGAGGCCTTATTGCAATTCGCGCGGGATCGACCCTCGGCCACGTCATAGCAGAGGGTGGCGTTCGGATGTTGAGGAAATAGTTCACCCTCCTCATGAATTGATCTCGAGGAGTGATCCCTTTCTCTTCTTTTTTTTTCTTCTCTGCTCTTTTCGGTGTGTTGCATATGTATAGATGACACAGTCTGTACATGGTATAGGAGCAGAGTTATATTGTATAGGAACTGGGACGTTGGCTATCAAAAACCCTGATGCGTGATTGCCTCCACTCTCTCTCTCCCTTTTTTCTTCTCTACGACTGTCGTATAGACATAAATGTATATTCTTGTGTTATAGGGGTGCGGGGTGGGCTGCCTTTTGGGTGAATGGTATATAGGGGGAACGTTCTCATTTATTGATGAAGAATTTAAAAGATCGGCGTGACTCAGCCCGCGGCTGCGGTTTGATCCATTTTCTATAGACCCGGCGACTTCTCCCCCTCAAAATCAAACCAGGGGAGGAAAAAAAAATAGCAAGAGGAAATACTTTTTTGTTATTAGAGGGGAAAAATTTAAGGGAGCAATGTATTACAATTGATGATGATATGCACTCTAAGAGATGATGGAAAAATGGAAAAAAAAGACTAAACAATAAGTTGGGATTTATATTGATCAATCAATCAAAATCACATCCCATATCTCTGCCGTTGTTTGGGAAGGAAGAATTTTGTGGTTTCTTTAAAATATAATACTTTATTCTACACCATCTATTAGTACATTCATATTTTGGTTACTTTGGCCGAACTTATTTGAGCCTCAACGCCATTAAGTGTGACATTTACGTTTTTTAATGCTGTGCTGTCATCTCATCATATATGAAATTTTAAAATTAAATCATATTAAATCAATTTGATTAATTAATTAAAACTTCAGAAAATTGGCAGCACTGCGCCACCGCATCCAGTTCTCATGAAAATTCGTCTGCTAAAGTAGTCAATCTCACGTGTTTCGTCGGTTTTTCTGAAGGGTCACATACGGTAAGAATGTTATCATAGCATAGTGTTAAAGTTTCAGCCACAGACCATTGATTTTTCTATTATTATGAGAATTTGAAAAATAAGTCCGTTCACGCAAAAGTTTTGATTGTTTCCCTATTTCTCAATCGTAGTACGTGTGCTATCTTCGGTTGTCCCGCCCTCCTACAGCTACAGGTTGTTACGTGTTGAAACGAAAGAAGGCAAGTCAAGGGAATGTATGAAACAGCCCAGGGTTTCAATATTTGTGCTAGAAGTGAGAAATGGTTTGTTGTGTTTAATGATGATGAGAAGCTTGTGTTATATGTATCTTTAACGGCCAATGTTACCCCATCAGTTAGCTTAAAAGACGATTGCAAGTCTAACTATCCTCTCTCTCTTTAGATACTATGTGTAACTGTTGAAATCAGCAAGAATCCAGAAATGCAGTAAGAGTACCTGATAAAGTCAACCCATTCTCATGTGGGCTACCAGACACAAAATGATATAGAAGATACATGATGAAAGATCAAATAATCTCTTAATTTCTAGTCTACATGGATCCTAGTTGAAAATTGGGCAACAAAATATCGCTGCTGAAGTAAAATGCTACCCAGCAAATGAGAAGATCGTCGACGTTGGTGACGAAACGTATGTGAGGGATCGTTGACAGGCAGCCCAGTATTCGCCTACGTGTTCCAGGTTCGACGGAGAGAAAGGTGGAGCAATCTTCCGTAGCTTATGTGCTACAACACGAGCAACGAGATTAAACAGTAAGACTTCCAAAACTCTTGTCTTGATTATATTTGAAGTTTATCATGTTTCAGCTGATGCAGTGTAAGTACTTGTTTTGTTTGAAGTGTTAACACATTGTTTCTAACTTGAGGAATTTAATTCTTACTAATAGTAAAACCAGGTATCTGTAATGAATGTTAATGATGAAGTTGCCAGTAATAATAATTTCTTTTATTCTTTTAAGGTTCCAGACCTACAAATTTTGTTGTAATAGTCGATATATCCGCGTCGTTACAGAAAGGTGGAGCAATCTTCTGTAGCTTATCTGCTACAACACGAGCAACGAGATTAAACAGTAAGACTTTCGCAACTCTTGATTGTATGTATTCTTTTGTTAACTATTATTAGATGTTCCATTAATTATTAACTGAACTGTTCAAATTAACTTTCTCTGTGTCCTGGGATAAGTATATATATGTCCTATATACAAAAGGTGAGTAGGATTGGGACTTATGGAGAGGTTACTTATCTTAGATGAGTTATCTAAGTTAACCATTCCATTTCCTTATTAATTCCGTTGAACTTAAAGACATTACAAATTGCTGTAAGACATTTTAGATAGACTACATCAGATTTGAATGGGAACAATTTTCAACAGGAATAACTAACTACATATGCAAAATTGAAAAAAAATGGAATATCAAAAAGAATGCGTTTTAGCGATTTTGGTCCAACGCAGGTTTTGTTTACTACCGGCAATGCTAGATGGCGCTTGCGTATCCTGATGTTGTCAAACACATCGTCATGACACCGTGAGTTCTTTTTTTTGTTCATTCGTAATTTCTCCAATTAGATCGAAGGAGAGGATAACTGGACGTTCGATGATATACGATACAGTTAACACTGATATTTAAATTATTTTGCTTACTTTGTTTGTTTCTATTCTGGTTATGCAGAATGAAGTGAGAGAATGCAGCCGTCAACGACACCGTCTTCATTTACTTCCCTTGCAGGTTGCTGATCGGTGATACACAATGAACAAGGTAAACTTGTATGATTGATGTTTCGATGCTATCACGACATTCCAACATTCATCAACCAAAATGTTGTCAGGAAGATAACTGCAAAAAAGGCAGTAACCAAACAAGTTATTATTCAACTGAAATTTCCCTTTGCTAAATTCTTTCACAATATTTGATGAATTAAATTTTAATTGGCATGAGCAGTTGTGGCCGAGTGGTTAAGGCGATTGACTAGAAATCAATTCCTCTCTGAGGGCGTAGGTTCGAATCCTACCAACTGCGAATATTTTTGCCTTTGCATTCATATTTTCTGGGTTCTTCGGTAAGCCAGTTCACTACCAATGAATTAATCAAGCTCTACGAATTTAAAAAAAAGTGTCGGTAGAATATTTATTTGTTTGTGGTGTTTTTTGTTTATTTTTACAATGATTTTTTTAAAGAAGTAACAAGGGGTTAACTGATTATTAATGACTCTATTATCAGGCAATGAGACTCCTTGGGTAATTTAAAAAAAATGAAATTCAATTTAAAAAAGTATATTGGGTTGTCCCATCTCTTATTTTGTATCAAGACAGGTATCTTGATGGCAGTGGAGTTTAACACAGCATCTTGAGCAGACTCAAATAGGAAAGCAACAAGTACAATGACAACTCTCGGAGTTAGGAACAGCATTTTGAGCAGTAGTACAAGAAAAATTACCCAATAAAGGTACCATCGTCACGTCAATCAATTAAGGAAATATTTAAAATTTGTGTGACTGTTCTAGTGAAAAATCCTTCCTTATTTCTCTTTTCAGACTCAGGTAACTTTGGATCACGACCGTCATCGGCAAGAATGTTGGTTCATTGCAAAACTCATGTTTGTCGAAAAACTGACAGCGGGAAGAATTTGGATAATTTGGTGATGAAACTCTTGCCATATGACAGTTATACGTGACAAAGTTGACAAACGAGCTTGAGATGCATAAAATAATTCAAAATTTGCGGGAATTTGAAGAATTAGGTAGGTGAAGGAGGTATGAGAAATCCAAATGCGCCGTCATTTTCATGGTTCACGTCGATCCGCGTCCAGCTAGTATTCACCTAGTGCAGCTAACTCCCAAAAGCAAGCAGAGGTACTTTTGACTTTTTGACATCATGCTTCTCTTGATTTGAGGTATTGTTTGGTGATGCTTCCATCTTCTTTGAAATATTTGGTCTACAAATAAGTAACATCCATTCTCATTTCAAGGTTATTCTGCGCCGCTATTCAATGGATTGAATCCGTTGAACCTGACGAGAGATGACATCTCAGCGACGACGAACTGATGTGCCGTCATACCATGGTGGAAGAGATGAATGGTGGAGCCACGGGATAGGGATTTGGCCTGTCAAACTGAAACGTATGCTGAGGCAGGCCACTACGGCGCCACCGTCGTTTCTCCCGGTTTCAGAGCTCTTATGGCACATTTACATGTAAGTGAATTTGGAACATTTATTTTTAATAGTTAGAGAGTTATGTTTGTAAATGTACTTAACAAAAAGTAAGTTTATTTATGGGACGATATTTTAAAATTATCATGGAAAGATATTCTCTAAGTCCTAATGTAGAAATTTAAGTTTGAAATGTCGACGTTCGAGGCAGTAATAGAAGGGATGCTGTTTAGAAACAAGGGAAACTGACAGCTGATGAAACAAGAAAGGGGTAGAGAAAACCAAAACATAGGTGATAAGATGGTTTCTAAACAGCATCCCTTCTATTACTGCCTCGAACGTCGACATTTCAAACTTAAATTTCTACATTAGGACTTAGAGAATATCTTTCCATGATAATTTTAAAATATCGTACCATAAATAAACTTACTTTTTGTTAAGTACATTTACAAACATAACTCTCTAACTATTAAAAATAAATGTTCCAAATTCACTTACATGTAAATGTGCCATAAGAGCTCTGAAACCGGGAGAAACGACGGTGGCGCCGTAGTGGCCTGCCTCAGCATACGTTTCAGTTTCATTGTATGGCGTGACTCCACCATTCTTCTCATCCACCATGGTCATACTGCTCACTTGCGTGCTGTCCTTTCGTCGCTCCAATTCATCGAGGAGTTGAGCCTGGTCCACCTACGCGGCCAGCTGCCAGAACAATTAGATTACCCAGCCGACTTGTAAGTTACTCCATCTCTCAACACAGCACAGAGTTTTACTCTTTAGATCATGTTTGGCTGTTTGCCATGTGTGATGGCGTTTTCTTGTGTGGGACTACACTAATCTTTCCCTATCGAAACTGGCCTCACACTCTTCACTTCTTCCTTGTCCAGGTAATCTCCCTGGACACAGTCAATCAAGGCAGTGTCTCCCCCTTCTTGATTGACTGAACTTTGCGAGGAAAATTTAACATTTCATATTGATAAAGTTAATTTAATGGAGGTAAAATATAAATATTTATGATGAGGGATGATAAACATATGTAAATAATAGTGTCTATAAGCTTGTAAAGTTATATTTTCTTCTTTAAAATACAATTTTGTATATATATATCTTAAGTATCCTAACTTATTTTGATCATGTTACTTTCTGTTTTTTGTTTTCATTTTAATAAAACATACTGCACCAACCAATTAAATTAAACAAAAGACCCATAATTTTATTTGATGGTAGGGGCCTGATGCTTTCTCAAGCGCGATAATAACACAGCGTTACTATTTGTTTGGCGTAGAAAGTTTTTTGATCTTGCAGTAGTTGTTGTAGAATCTAGTACTGACCGCTAGATGTCGTGCCACCTAGAGCGAGCATATCCCCACTATGCAGAGCTCCAATACACCAGTCTTAGACACACACTTGTCTTTATAACAGTAGTCGATTGAATCACTCCTAGATCATGTAAGATCAGATTGTCTCAATCGTATACTGCATTATGAGTGCATGAATGAGATTTGAGTAACAGAGATGGAAGAGATTTGACATGACAGACAAATAAACGAATAACACACTGAATTTGTGACACCAAGGACAGCAACAGGAGCAGAAACTGCTTTGAGCACACCTTTCACCATCTCATTAGGCAGCATCTCCAGTAACAGCCGAACATCAATGGCCATCAAAACCTACAGAGACAAAGAAATATTTATCACAAGTAAGACCAAGTGCAGGATGACAGGAATGCAGTTAAAAGTTTAAAAGGTGATAGGTAAAGGTAGGAGAATAAGATATTTCGTCAACAATCTGGAATCACTAACAGATGTAGAAGTAGTAGAAACATTTAGAAGCACTCCTCATTGTAGAATAACCTTGGGGATTTCGTCTGTTGTGATGTGTAATACTGCGGTTGAAGACGAGATACAAATTTGCAGGGATGAATATTACGTGAGTATCACAGTTATTTTCCCTTATTTGTTTGTTCTTTTAATTGAGTGTCAACGTCTCAACAAGCGAGTTTGGATCGGACATTGTTTTCATGGAATGATGGAACTGTCAAACGTTTCTTCTTTCTGATGCTAGACAACATAGCTTTTGATCATTTTCCACTCAGTTTAGTTACGCTTACTTTGCAGCTCGCTGCTATTACAAACAAACTTTTGGGTGATAAGTGTCAGTTTCTGTTTCGACAACAAAGCTCACTTATTAGATTTATAATATTGTGTTTTTTTTTCTACTTCCGGTTTTCTCTTTTCAGTCAGAAGTTCAGTAAATAGTCATCTGAAGTACCAAACAAACTAAAAATTCGTGATCCTCGTAAAATTTGTGGTAAAGTTCATGTTTTATTTTGTACGAAAGCGTACTTCCGGTTTCAAGGATTTTCCTGAACTGTTCAGGAAAATTCTCGATTTTGACCAAAATCGTGATTTCGCTCAATTTACACCTAATCGACCCCAAATTTTACGTAGATCACGAATATTTAGTTTATTTTGACGACAGCTAAATGGTTAAGGTGCTATCGCTTACTTCCGGTGTACTTCCGGAAAATTTGCATAAAACTAGCAAGTGAGCTTTGTTCTCTGTAGAATTCTAAAGACTCCATGCTAATTTTAAGCAAAGAGAAATGGTCTTTTTGATTACTTTTATGACTTGTGACTATCTAAGGCCAGTCCTTTAGATAATGAGTTTTGAATGTGTCAAATAGATGGCGTGAATGTTGTTTGTTGTGTCAGATATGGGCTTATGGCGGCTCGTTGCCAAAAGTTTAGCTACAGCTATTTTCTTCGAAAATTACCAATGAATACGCTGGTAAATAGACTAGATTTCGTGTGCAATTTGTTTGGCATGTGTTCTTTACCGTTTATGTGTTTAATAACATCATCATTTCTCATCCATTTCCAGGAGAAAATGTGAAAGGTGCACTGTCTTGTATTGTGTTAAAAATCCTGGTATCCTACTGAATATGCATTTCATCCAAATGACAGAGTGGTAACAACCAATGCTAGCTTTAGTACAGTATTGCTGGAACATAGTCTTCTCATCTTTTATCAGGATTGATCACTATCTTTTATCGGCTGAATCATTCTATGGGACTTGCCAGATCACCAACCCCATCACGGGCCAATCTCTCATTCCATCTTGTAGAGAACCTTGGATAACCGATTGGTGGTTTAGTGTGTAAGTTTACTTGTCATGTCACTGAACTTATTTTGTTGCAGTCTTATATGTATTTAAAGTATTGTTCTGCACTTACGTCTAGCTAATTTTTAAGTTAAATTATTCCCTTAGATCATAGACATCAAGCACATTGATGCCATTTATAGACTAGGTGATTTTATTTTTTATTTACAGGTTCTTGGGTTTCTAATGTAGCATGCCAGACTTTATGAGAAGTCATGTCCATTGAACAAAAAGGACAATGACTATACAGTAACCCGTTGGCTGCTAGCCTGCTACCCTTGAATATTCCCTTGGATAACCCTACTCCTTTGCTACTTATCATGGACTTCATCCATTGGTGAAAACCAATGACAACCAGGAGGAAAAGAGTGTGCTGGTCGAATGGGGACTTGCAAGCTTAAACCGGAAGCCTACTATATGATTAATCGTTCTCGTAATAACTGTTCCTCAACTCTTCGCTCTTTTTCCGGTTTCTCCTACCATCTCCCTGTCTGCAGTCAATTAAGGTAGTCTCCCCCTGTCTTGATTGACTCCATGGGTGAGTTTTTAAAGTAATTTATCTCCCAAATGACTCAAAAGAAGTTGGTTAGGTCTGTTTGAAATGGGTATAAATTGGTTTAAAACTTGTACTAATAATTAATATACAACAACAGCAAAACCACTTTAGATTTCCACCAACTCTGAGAAGAAAAAAAAACAGATATTGTAGTTGGCAGTTACATCAATTGTGACTGATAACTATTTTTCAATAAAATTACACACTTCCCAAGTTACTAATAATAAACTAATAAATTACCATTTCTAGAGGTTTTCTTGCATCTATGCTCCAAGCCTCCCTGCAACATTTCTGGATAACACCGGCATCATGAAATGCATGCAGCAGATTGACAATTTTATTAACACCGTCAGCAAGTCCTGTTAGGATACATAATCATTAACCAGATGTAAAAACAAAATAAGACAAGAAAGAAAACAATCATGTCACAAAATTGAAATTTAGATGAAAATGAAGCAAATTATTTGAGTCACACAAGACAAGATTGCAGAAGTTATTAGAAAAGATACCTTCAGATTCACACGACTAGATAATACATTTAATTCACATACACAACAGTATTCACAGATGACAACCAAAAAGAAATGCCTTTAATCTTCACGATGCAAAACTATAAAGTTCCCTGACATGCTAAAACGCAAACCGTGCAGCGTCCCAGTTCTACAGTTAGCATCTGAATGCCTTGACTTATGTACCATGTATGTACTGACTACAACACCAAACCCCTCTGGTGGACGAATTTTTACCCTACCTTTTGACAAAAATTCTAACCCCAACCCATGCCCTAACCTTTTAAACAAAAAATTCTATCCCTACCTTTTAACAAGAAAACAACCTTCAACAACTTGTAATCGTAATATGGATAAAACGTAGAAAACAAATTTACCGCCTTCGTTACTTACATATTGGCTATTACTTCAAAACGTCGCCATAAGGAAATTCCAACCCCAAAAAATGCCCCAACTTTGAGAAAAATATTCTAACCCAACCTTTCGAAGAAAAAAAAAAAAAAACTTCAAAAACTACTGATTATCATAGATATAAGACCAAAAAGTTGATAAAATGTAGAAAAAAAAACTAACCACCTTCGTCCTATTACTTGAGTTTGTCACATGCTCACTTCTGCAGATTGGCGATATTCGACGATTTGGTTCAGTGACATGACATGAATAAACCTAAGTTCTCCAGAAGATGGAATGAGAGATAAATCCTTATTAAGGATGAAAATAAGTTTCAGGCTTTCAGCAATTACTCTAATAAAGCTAATTTTGGTCGTCACCTATATTATTTTGATTCACATTCAGTAGAATAGAATGATCTGAAAATCTGAAAGTGGACAGTAGGCTGCACAACCCTAAAATTTTTCCTTCTGAAAGTAAAAGAAACATAAAGATTATCAAACATTCACACAGAATTTTAGGAAAAAAATGCATGTGACGAAACATCCAAACAACCCAACATGCAATTAACCTGGAATCATATAGGAAATAGACAAATACAAGAGAACTTGGGCAAATGTTCACCAAACTATCATTCAATTCAATAAACTAAAAAACACTTTGATACCTTAGAACTAACATGGGTAACATAGCAGAACTCCATCGGAAATCGGTAGAAGAGTTGGAGATGTTTCCGTTATTCTTCCAGCGCGAACAAAACTTTACCGGTCGTCAGTTGCATTTTCTGATTTGGGCTGATAGTTCATCTTTGTGATCTGAATAATTCTTATTCCATATGCTCGGACTCGGATAATCTATTTGTGATTTACAGCTGGCCACTCTTCAACACAAGTTAAAAAGGAAATGGTATTCGATCACTCGTTTCCAATATCTGCGTACCTCCTGGGAATGGAACGCCGTTTTCTCCACCACCTTCTTTCTCCAACAAATAATTGTGCTGTCCGTGAACTGTTGATGCTGTAGACTTAACTAATTTAGAAGAGGTCAACTTCCTGCGGTTGTTTGGTGTCAGCTCAAAATATCATCTTCTCTTCTGTGTCGATAGTCGGCGCTGAAGGTTAGTCGATATCTATTTCTCTTATCTTGTCGCGATTTTGCCGTCGTATACGGCACCATTCGATTTGGGACGACGGTGGTGAAGACGGACCTCCAACCAGAATACCAACAGAAATATGACTATCGATTCTGGTAGCGTTGATGGCATTTATTCTAGAGCAACTCCAAAAGAGAACTAGTGTTGGATTGGCCATAACGACTGAAGCCTGAGTCCTGTTATCTAGCGCATGACGAATTGTTAGTTATCTCCAGTCTATCCAGTAGAAGTGCTGCACCACCGGGTCGAACTCAATACCAAAACCTTGAAACAATAAAGATGAGCTTTACAAGAAAAATTCGTATTTCAAACAACAGATACCACAGACAAGGTAGATACAGGATGTCAATGCCTTCTCTTCATTTCTTCTTCCTGTGTCGCTCCGTTTTCACATCGAAAATATCGATTAGAGGTAAGTCACAAGCAGGTCGGCGGTGATCCGGCGCAATTTCCTATGGGAAAAAAGGACTTCGTTATCTGGATTAGGAGAATTGGGGGCAGACTGAAAAACACAAAATAAAAACAAAATATTTAATAACACCCTGAGCCACATCCGTTGTACGTTTAGGGAAAACTTCCTAATAGAGTTCTAACAGGATGTGCGATTATGGTATGACAAACGTTCAAACCCCTCCACATATTCGTTGATGCCCCAAATTTCTGTTATGTCCCTCAATATTTCCTTTGTCTGTCTGTACAAAATCACTCTACCTGTACTAACCTCCTCCTCCCACTAACCTAACGAACTCTCACTCACACATCTACTAACACATGCATTGCAGTATTTAAAGGAAAATTACTTAAGACAGTTTTATGGAAGCCAGATCAATTACTCATCGTAAGACGTTTCACTGAGTGTTGCGGAAAATTGAGAGAGGAAAAGTCAAAGGAAATACGAAAGTGTAACCTTTAGCTGTCGGCTCTTTCCCGGAGTACTAACGCCTGCGAAATATCAACGATGAATAAAACGTTTGAAGTCCTTTTCCCACTTGGCGTCTAGTGGCGGAAGTAGTGCGGTGACATGGGCAGCAATTGTTGGAATCGACGCAACTGGCCAAACAAATAATTATCAAACAAACAGAAAGGGCGAATAATAAGCTCGTGATCCGAAGATAATTATGCAGCAGCTGATGAACTGGAGATCATTGCCATGGAAGGACACTGCTGCTGTTCCCGGCTGTCGCTCATGCTTCACAATTACTGTCAAGGGAATCAAATTGAAGATGACTAAATGCGGTCAATCAGCTGAAGAGGAAAGACAGCTTTTTCCCAGTTGGAGTTGTTCGCAGTCGAGACACTGGGTCAGGATTACCATTATCGCAAACTTGAAAATACGAATTTGTTCCCTTACATCCTACATTCCAACAGGGGACGATTTCGTTGTCGATGGTATGAAGTAATAGTTCACTCATTTATCAAAGTTGCCCGCTGTTAAATACGAACTGAAAGAGAAGGTAAAACTTAAATCAGTTTTGGTTCTATTAAATTATGTCTGTTCTTACTTAAAGAGAAGAGTTTATCCACTTCTAATTTTCCTGCCCAAATCTTTTATTAGCTGTGGAATTGATGCAACTTGTTGTACTGGATGGATGAATTCACTGGACGAAAGTCTTGAAATCCAAAACAAAAAGTTAACTAAAAAACTAGTTTCTTTGGGGATAGCAAGAGGTAGATTTTGCTGCCATTTAACATACTCTAAGAAGATGTGGCATGCAAATTGCAAACTGCTGAATTTTCCCACCAAATTTATCAGAGGATCTGAGTTCAGCGGAACCAATCTGATGGATTAACTTCATCTAGTTTCCAGAGTTAGGATCAAATGAGCCAAATACATGCATTAATTGCCAAGGCATTATTGACAGCAAGCAGGCATTTTCTCCAGAATGATTCAATATTATTCCTGCACTATAGGGTTGCACAACTCACAAAGAGGAGAACACAGAAAACAACTATGAAATGAACTCAGTTACGCTACTCAATCATACTCACTTGACCAGATTCAAAGGCATTTAATTTCTGTCATGAGTGGAGCCACTGATTTGACATTTAAGGAAACAGAAGGCAAGAAGGGGCTGAGTTTCACTTCTTAGCAAACATAGCCTTTGTCCGCCATTAGTCAGCGGAAAATTTAGTAGAAGGGAGGACAGGTTAGGAGTGGTAAAATGGGTACATGTAGAGTGAAATACTTGAGACTGGATCACATGAAAAATTACTATAATGATTAGCAAAATTACCTTTGCTATGAAGTGATTATGCATTGGATGAGACATGCCAGAAGTAAAGTAGCAACAAATTCTTCAAACCTTTATTGGCGTGATGGCGTCCCTTCGTCTCAGAAGCATGCTCGCGAAGTACTTGACTCGACATGCTCAGAAAGAGAACTCAGAAAAAAGCTACGGAACGGAAATGAATTTGAAAGACAAAGACAACACCATTGCCAAATATGATCTCTAAACAAGCGAGAAGCGACTAAATATATTTTTAGACAACGTTGCCTATCCTGCGCGGGCTTATCGCAGTTCGCAGAATCGGGCAGCATTTTTTTTAATTAACTGTAAATCATTAAATTTTCCACTCCTAATTCGGAAGCCTCATACACCTTATTTATAACTAAGGCTGTGCTTATACAATATACACTAAACAGTCAACGAACTGGATTGCTTTTAGGTGAAATAGCCACGGGGTTATTTGAATCAATTACTTCATCCAGGGGTATGGAGAGGTGGTTCCCAATGACAGTGTTAAATTTCCCATAATTCGACGGGAAGCTACTTTTTTACTAACGACTTTTACATGGAGGCATAGGAAGGTCTCTCCGACGGTGGCGCCATCTAGGCTCTCGCGGCAAATGGACATACCGAGAGACCTTTTAGTAAAAAAAGCGGACAACCCCTTATGGGAAATTTAACATGGAGACTGGAAACCATCTCTCCATGCCCATGCTTCATCGTACATTCGTACCGTACGTCGTTATACTTAATCCCATACTTAGAATAAGTAAAATAACATAAATGTATAAACAATAGTACTCTATAAATCTGCTTTAGTTTACTTACGTTCGGTGCAGTTCGAACTATTTATGAGAACATTTACCTAAAGGTAAAATATAAGTCAGTTTTTGGTTTCTCAAATAAATGCTGGCTGAATCAGTGTTAAAGGCTTTATTAAGGTTTATCTGCCAAATTAGAAAGACGAAAGAGAGTGAGCAAACATAGACTTCTGCTATTTATGTTTCCAGGCTTCCAGCTAACTGTTTGATTTTTGCAGCCAAACTCAGCGACCATACTGAGGCCACATCTGCTTGTATAATTGAGGAAGTTAAATCAATTAGGAAATTTGACCGCTTCAATCTTAGCTCATAAAGTAAGTATGTTAAACACAAGCATAACTAGCTAACCAAGAAAACATGAAGTCGTCCATAAGCAACGTCGCATGAAGAGAAAAAAAAATCATGTACATCCTTCTACGCAAACCAAGATTAATGGAGGCAGTAATAGCTAGAATGGCATAAACTCGCTAGATAGCAGATAGAAACATTTGCTGTAAAACGATCATCAGTAACTTCGAAAGCTGTTGGAAAGTGTCCACTCCATTTCCCAACGCTATGCACCCGGGTGTTGGAACTACTAAAAAATACTTCTAGTTTGTTTACCTCAATTGCTCGACACCGTGCCTGATGTGTAAAAAAAATGTTAAAACTCAATTTTCAAAACTGTTGATGCGAAATTTTGTACGGATGAAGACATGGATGTCACACATTACAAGCTAGGTGAAACAGAGCATGGGTTTAGGACCGAAATGAAGCGAATCATATTTTTAACTGTTCAAAGGATGTGAGAAATATTAATAGATCAATTTCCAGGTTCGGTAGTGATCACACAGAAAGTACTGTTCTCTGATTAACGTTGGGGTAGTTGGCTGATAATCAGTTTGAAATCAGGAGGAAAAAGCTCAGCGGCACGAGGGTACATCAATTCATACGATTGGCGGATGGTGACGTCGGCCACTCCAGCAATATCACCTATCTCTTTCTTTGTCAATTTATTTTCTGAGGCGTGGGAAGCCATATAGATGGCGGCTGCAGCAACTGATATTGGTGAACGTCCAGGAACGACATCAAGCTCCACTGCTTTGCCTCCAATGTGCGATGCGTTTCGTTGGACAACGGCAGGCAATCCTAAAATTAAATGAACGCGTTAAAATTATTAACATACATTGTTAAAGGTAACTTTTCTTCATAGCATACCAAGATTTGAGCAGAAACGTGGCATAAAATCCGAGGTTTTGATTATTTCAACTGAAGTTTCTAGTGCCTTGAGAATCAGTTTGAAACATCTTCCAATTTCTTTCTTGCCTATCTTGCTGACGGCGCAAATTTCCTTGAACGTCCGTGGGACACCTTCTTGCCTTTGGAAACCAACGAAAAATAAATAAATAAAATACAAAATTTTATTTTAACAGTGCTAAAATAGTTAAATATTTTCTTTAATGGAGTCATACACACCTGCAGGCTATGTATAGGCAGGCTGATGCACTAGCATCAGTGCTGTGTCCTTTTAAGTTCTTGCCATCATGAACACTCTTGAATAGAAGATTTGCTCTGTCAACAATGGTTCTGGGTAAGTTAATACGATCAGCCATGTTGCTTATCTCTTTGAAAGCATTGACAAGAGTTCGGTCTGAGCTGCTCATCTGGATAACAAAACAGTTGAAGTTAGGTTTAAAATGATAGATTTTACAAACAAAACTTTGGCAAATGAAATTACAGTTTGCCGGTTTTTGTAAACTGCTCCACCAGTCTCATTAAACGAAGTCCCACCACCACTCGTACTGGGCCCAATCATTGTTGTAAGATTTGTCCCATTCAGGAGAGTGTTTTCTGCCCCACCAACTCGTGAAGGATCTGCGTTGCCTGCCTCATTACTGAATGTTCGCCATTCGGAGCCGACATCAACCACTCTGGAGAAGGCAGAACAAAAATTTAGCCAGGTAAAGTACATATTGAAACCCAGAATATCTATTCCAATAACCTGTCTCCAACAACTAAACCACATTCTGAGCAAATTTGGTCGCCAGCATGGCAATCATCAACCAAAGGGGCATCGGGATGAGAAGGGCAACAAATCCTACCACGTCCCGATGACATTATTCCTAACAAAAGACTTTAATTCGGAATTCGTAGAAAGTTAGTAGAACGGTAATCAGACAACTTTGTGATAGACTCTGTACGCCTGAACTGTTATTTGTCGAGAATTTCGTTTTTATTGTGGTCACGTGTGTGCAGTAATGCTTTTTCTAATAAAGCTGCACTAAAAAAAATATTCTAACGTTGTTTTTTTTTATCTTACTTTTAAAATTTAATTCTTCATTATTATTATTAATTAGTACACTTGAATTTATAAAATTCAAATATTTTCGATAGCTTTTTTTAGGTTACATATAATATTACATTATTTCAAGCAAAAAAGTTGACAACCCCACGAACGCACGAACGTTTTTTTAAATGTGTTCAAAATAAACCTGTTTACGTTTGCTCAGGGTTTGCTAACATATGATAAAACAGTTTTCGAGTGATCGAATTCGAAAATCTGTGTGGTTTCAACAGTATCCATAATGAAAAGAACGAGAATTTTACCTAGTAAAGGTTTGCACCCTTGCACAAGTATTCCATTTTTTTTTGTAAACTGGTTCTAGGTTTCTAGGTGAGATGAGTTATTAGAGATGGTTTCTTCCCGTATCCGAATAACACTGAATTGATTAATTCTTTAAAAAAATTCTTAATTGTAGAGGGAGGGATGGGAAATTGATGTTTGAAAATAAACAATTGCCCAATCATTGCTGTAATAAATTGTATTTCTGAATTAATTTCTCATTTGTTATAAGTATTCTAGTATCATATAAGAGGTTATGATCCACATATTCTGGGAAAAATATTTTGAGCCTACAATAGATTACGCTGTTCAACCCCTGGTTGAAATGCGTTACAAGATCGGTAGAAAATAGAAAGCGTGTTCATCGTTTAGTAGCGAGAACCAGTAGATACATGGCTAATGGTTTTCTGGACTGTTGTGTACGATCCCTGACCACCATGCACATGTCCGACAATTGCATTAGCTTGCGCACCCTGGGCAGCAGCATAGGCCTGAGTAAAATAGAATTTAAAAATTATGAATACCAAGTGAAAACAGCTGGAGAATTAAAAACAAAAATCCTACCTTCTCTGCTGCGAACTGGGCCCCAGCCAGGTCCGACAGAGCGGCTTGATGCTTGTAAGCCAAAGCCTGGGCGTTTGCTTGTGCTTGGTAGGCCATTTGAGATTGAGAAGCTTGCTGGGCTTGAGCGGCGTGTAAAGAAGCAATCGCTTGGGCGGCATGGGCGTGGGCAGCCTTTGCAGCCGCCATCAATGCTTGAGCCTGTTGTAAAGCCTGGACCTTAGTGGCTTCAGCTGATTGAACAGCCTGGGCGGCTTGAGCAGCTTGGGCTGATTCGGCAAACGCAGCGGCCTGTGCGGCCTGTGTAGCCTGAGATATCTGGGCGGCTTGTGCTTGTTTCGCAGCTACAATAGCTTGAGCTTGTTGAGCTGCAAGGGTTGCTTGGGCTGCTAGTGTAGCCTTAGCTTGATGAGCAGCTTGGGCTCCAGCGGCGTACTGAGCATTGTGAGCTGCCTTGGCCACATTGGCAGCTTGCTGGGCGATAGCTGCAGCACCACCGTAACCAACTCCGTATCCAATATTTGTCACACCCCCGTGCCCATTTTCGTACCCGCGCTTGTCCTTCACACAGTCGAATAAAAAACAATTTTATATCAGAAAATCAGAAATTTTGTAAATTATAACTTACTCGAGAAGTATCATCTGCAGCATTAGTCTTCTCTTCAGATTCAGCACTCACTACGGCGATGAAACCTATAAATCAAAATAATTTAATATAGTCAGATTGATATTTTATATTACTAAAGATTTAGAAGACAAAATCAAACTGTACCGATTACTGCAATCAAAACTAAAGTGAATTTCATTTTTTTAAAGAATGTAGTTTGTTGACGGAGACTCAAAGCTATAATTGTCCTTCTTGGGCAAATGATAGTCGAAGACTGTTTATCTTACAAACGCAACAAGCTTACCTTATATAGGAACAATTTTCAAGGGATTGATTCTTGGTCTTTAAAGCGCAACGTGTTAGATAATTACCATTTGTGAAACGGAAAAGATTACGGAAATAATACGTACGTGCAATAATGTAGGAAATCCTGCATAGTCATAGAGGGAAGGAGTATAATGGCATAACAAATGCTACCAGTTACTTTCCATTTCAGTTTTGTCTCTCTGGACTCTCTATGTCAAGTTCCTCGGTTTAAGTAGAAAACGAAAATATAGGCCACACCGAAACAGACACGAAGATAATGAAATGGCCCCGTCTCCCGTCGGCTTATTATTCTTTGCGGTAAATAGGGTATTGGTTAAATACTTAAATTCTTTAAAAAAGAGGACACAAATGATTAATGAAGCTTAAATTATATTATTCATAGTTACATAAGACGCCGATTTTCGTATTCAGTGTTTCTTCATTTTGGACGAATTTCGTAGAATATTTATCTGAAATACAAAAAATAAATTTTTTTTTATCGAATCTTAATTGAATCAATCCATTCAGATGTCATGGATGTTAATAATATGAATAAAAATATTATTTTTCTTTTAGCTACCATTTTAAAAAGAACTTTTCTCTTTGCCTGTTTATGAAATAAAAGTAAACAGGAAACAAACACTAAAGGGTGGGACACTATTTAACTCTATAGACTTTTAGGCGGCATACATTTTCCGCTCTGATTCCTTCAACAGCTGTGAAAAAGAGGTTCATGGATCCAGGTAACAACTGAAATACTTCGAAATTGATAAAATTTAGAAGGTAAGCCAATGCGGAAATTTCTCCAATAAAGGGCAAGCGTTGACGATCACTAAAAAGTGAAACTGACCATTTGTTGCTTGGGAGTTGGGACTTGGCTTCCGGCTCCAGGGAGGATTCTGTTACAGAGAAAGGTGTTACAAAAAGATGAAAAAGAAGGAGAACGGTTATAATATTAAAACTTTATCAAATAATACAAGATCTAAATAATTTAAGGAACATTTTCGTAAAAAGAGAAAGTACCAATCAAAGTTTATGTTGCCGCCCAAAAAAAATAAAAATAGGCAGACAACCGCTTGGAAGACATCTAGCGGAGAAGAAAAAACAGCTGCTGACGTATCTGTTTTGACGGATCCGGATAAGTACACGATCTGACCGACATCCAAAATCCAAATATATATAACATAAAACAATATAACACGAGAATATTTAACAAGAAAAACCATGGGCTCTTCAATACGAGAGAGACAGATAAGTACGTCTGTTAATTGTTTTCTTTAAAGACTCAGTATTTCATGCTATACTTTCTGTTCTTACAGATCTGTTGAAGCAAATGATAAATTTCAACCAACCTATAACTAAATCAACTATCATGGAACCATCATGGAAAATTTTGGTGTACGACAAGTATGGACAGGATATCATATCCCCCATTCTATCAGTCAAGGAATTGCAAGAACTAGGTGTGACTCTCCACGTCCAACTACACTCACCTAGAGACCCTGTTCCAGATGTGCCTGCTATTTACTTTTGCCTGCCCACTGAAGAGAACCTAGGACGAATAAGCCAAGATTTACAAAACCAGCTATATGAATCATATTACTTCAATTTTATCTCATCCATATCCCGGCAAAGATTGGAAGACTTGGCATCTGCTGCAATCAATGCTCAGAGTGTGGCCCAGATCTTAAAAGTTTGTGATCAATACCTGAATTTCATTTCTCTGGAAGATGATTTGTTTATCCTCAGAAATCAGAACAGTGACATGATATCCTACTACTGTGAGTACTACTCTTGCCCCCATTGCCACATTGTTTCCTTCAAACAAATCAAATTCTAAATTTATCTTATTATTTTCAGCTATGAACAGGGGTGAAATAACAGATACAGAGATGAACAACATTTTAGATGGAATTGTTGATAGTTTATTCTCTTTATTTGCCACATTAGGTAAAAGTTGTACTATTTTCATTTATATGTGCATCATCTCACGGTGCAAATTATTCAATGCAGGCACTGTTCCGGTAATTCGAAGTCCTAAAGGAAATGCAGCTGAAATGGTAGCTGAAAAACTAGACAAGAAATTAAGGGAAAGTTTGCGAGATACAAGAAGTGGTCTTTTTACTTCTGATCTAACCCAAAGTTTTGGGTATGTCTGTTTCATAGCCAAACACGCCGCGCGAATTGCAGTTACAATATATTTTTTAAATTTTTAGATTTCAGAGGCCTTTGTTGGTTCTCCTCGACCGTAACTTGGACATGGCTACACCTCTCCACCACACTTGGACTTACCAAGCCCTTGTACACGATGTTTTGGATTACACTTTAAATCGTGTGGTCGTCCAGGAACCAGAAAGTGATGCCAATCACCATCCGGATAGCCATCGGCACACGCCTTCTCACAAAGCCAAAATAAAGACTTGTGATTTGAACCCATCCGACAAATTTTGGATATCTTATAGAGGCAGTCCTTTCCCAACAGTAGCAGAATCCATTCAAGAAGAACTGGAAGATTACAAAGCCTCGGAGAGTGAAGTGAAACGATTAAAAGAATCAATGGTACTGTTTCGATCTATGGAAATTTGTGGCCATTAATTTATCGTATTACTTTTTGTTTTTCAAAGGGATTAGATCCAGACGGAGAAGCCGCTATGAGTTTGATTTCCAACACAACAGCCAAGCTGACTTCAGCAGTTAGCTCTCTACCCCAGCTTCTGGAGAGGAAGCGGCTTTTAGACATGCATACAACCATAGCAACAGGTAAAATTTTATTTTTTTAAGGCTTCCTATGAACCACCCATAAACTGACACAAGATTAAACTAACTTTTAATGCTTTAGCCATCTTGGAGCAAATCAAGCAGCGAAAACTGGACGTTTTACTAGAGGTGGAGGAGAAGGTTATGAGCAAAAACGCCTTAGATCGATCTGTCTTAGACATCATTAGTGATTCAGAGTGCGGAACTCCAGACGATAAACTCAGGCTATTTCTGGTCTATTTTATTTGTTCACCTAACATGACTGAGGTAGGGAATAAGCCTATTTTACAATGGTATTTGCTTGTTATATTTATCGATTTTGTTTAGTCCGAAACTGATCAGTACGCCGCTGCACTAAAAGCTGCTGGCTGCAATTTAGCAGCTTTGCGCTATTTGAAGCGCTGGAAGTGAGTAATTTCAGTCGTGGATTGTTTGAAATATTCTAAAATCCACTATTTTTAATTAAGGTCGTGCAGCAAGATTGCGACTGGCTCTAGCCAGTACTCGGGAGGTGGAACTAGAACAGTGAACATGTTTACGAAACTTATGTCCCAAGGCTCGAATTTTGTCATGGAAGGCGTGAAGAACTTGGTTGTAAAGAAACATGTAAGCATTTTCTGGTTGAATTACTTTCAAATCAGAATTCATTTGATGGAAATATTTTTCAACAGAATTTACCAGTTACACGGATTGTTGATCACTTGATGGAACTGAAACCCTCTCCAGAAACCGACGATTACCGTTATTTTGATCCAAAGCTTTTGAAACCTAGTGAGGGTGGTAGTACTGCTCCTCTTAAGAGTCGTGCCCAATTCCAAGATGCTATTGTATTCATGGTGGGTGGAGGGACGTATGCCGAGTATCAAAATCTTGTCGACTATGCTAAAGTATTAAATCTTTTTTTTTTTTTTTTTTAATTTGAGGTTATTTAATTACTTTTTACTTTTCCCAGTCGAAAACAGTGGGAGGTAACGCGAAGAAAATTGTCTATGGTTGTTCCACTTTAAATAACGGAAATCAATTCTTAAAACAGGTACTTAAAAAACTCTTAAAAAAAAACTCGTAATCCAAATATTATTATACTTTTTCTTTAACTTTTTAGTTGGCATTGTTGGGTGAAGATATTCAGTAAAAAAAAGTGGAAGTCGAAGGAAATTATTCCTCGCCCTTGTTTGTTAAATGAAAATCCAATAAAAAAGCAATTTAAGAATGCGATGGTCAAAGTGCACATCAATGTTTTTCTTTCAAGTGTTCAGTTTTTAGATAACAGCATTCATAAAGAAGGACACCAAACAAAGGGTGCTCTCAAAATTCGTTTGAAGCGTTGACCAGCTATCTTTCAATACACCCGACACTTTCTCTGCTCGAGCACACAATTCATGTTCCTCGCTTAAGGAACTCCCATGAACCTTTAAAAAGAGCCCTAGATAAGCTTGGACTATTTCATAGTTACGCTTAGACTCCAGGACGAGGGTGATAGATGTTAAGAACTGTGACAGTAGGTGGGTGGACCCTCCCAAATGAGGACTCAGTGAGCGGATTTCGGTGTCGATAGCTGACGGTCCCATTCCTTTGAGTTCTTCTATAACAGCCCAGTCTGTATTTAAAAAAAAAAAAAAAAAAGAATTGTTGAGACAACGTTTTTTTAGTAGTATCGTATTTTTCACTAGACTTACATTCTTCTGGTTTCTCGGCACTGTTTAATTTCTCGGCCCACGGGGTTAACGGCATCGCAAAAGGTGAGCTGAATGTGTTCAAAATACGCGAACCCGAGTCTTTCTGACCATCTGCGGATGGAAGGCTGTTTGTGTTGGTCAAGAAAAAGGGGGCAAGTTTCTGCAACTTCGGTGCTTCTTTAGGCCTGTTTCGTCTCTGTTAACAAGTTAAAATATATACAGACAATAATTATAAAGCGTACAAGAGTTAAATCCAAGTAACTTACTTTGATAGCGTCAAGGCTAAGAAGGTTCTTCCATCTGGAATCAGGAAGTAGAGACAGAGTAACAAGAGCATCAGCAATTTGTTCCGGCGAGGAGAACTCTTCATCGTCCTCAATTTGCTCACTGTCTTCAATTTCAGATTCACTGCTTTTGACAGCGGATCCTGGTAGGGGAGCCGTTTTCGGTTCAAAATCTTTTTCCAGTGCCCGCAATGAAACTTGCGTGTAGAGTGACTGATTGTTCCACAGATAAATACCAAGATCATCAACATGCGCTGTAGCTAAAAAACTGCCACTCGCGCTGAAAGTCAGAGAAACACAAGATTTGGGCAGAAGAAAATAATCTATGCACCTATAGGAAAAAGATAAGAAAGAAACTAAGAATTTTGTTTGAATTTGTTGAAACTTAACTAATCCAGAATCGGCTTTTCGACACTTACGTTCCAGTAGGCAAGTCCCACGTTCGAATACTGCAATCCTGTGCGGATGATACCAACCACCTAGCATCCGGACTAAAGGCCAAGTCCGTCAATCGCCCATCATGTCCAGTAAGTCGTCGAACAATATTTCCGGTCTCGACTTCCACAATAATTATAGTAAAGTCTTCCATCGCGATAGCCAAAAGCCCACTAAACACAAACATTCATTTAGAAAAGTTCTAGCACCAATTCCATGAACCGTCTTACCTGTGTCGATTAATTTGAATAAAGCTAGGTGCAGCATTTAGATTTGTTTCCCTTACAATTTCTACAGACTTGAAGTTCCATGTAGTTAACTGGCCATTTGTGAAGGCTCCCAAAACTACCTGCACAAATTCAAAAAAAAAAAACGTTGTGGTAATTAATAGTGCATAACAACGTTTCACATTCTATCCTTACCTGATTTAAACCATCCGAGACAACCCCTCGAACGGCGTTACGAGTAAACGGCAATTTAGACGACTCTTCAGTATCTAAGCGAAGATATGTGGCACGATGAATTCCTGATTGCATATTGTAACGATCAATATGGCCTGAGTCATAACCAACAATGGCAAAATTTCCGCAAGCCGTAATGGTAACACACTATATGGTGATTAAAGAAATAAGATTAAAGACATAGAAATAGGTAAAATAAAGTATTCAACTAACAGTCGCAGATGTCTTTTTTAAAGCCATGTCCTCTGCAAAGCGTTTGTGTGTCAGCTTATGCTCGCCCATTGTTTGTCGATGGAATGACCATGTCGTCACCTCTGACTGATGACGATGAACAGCTGCAATAGAATCCCATTCCTTGTCTCGAACCGAATCTTGTAATAAAAGATTAATTAAGCAACGGCCCGGGTTAAGTATTAAAATTTAAAAAAAAATTAGTTTTCGCTCATACCAGATGCAAAGTTGGTAATTGGTGGCATTTTTGGGCCAGCCTTTTCTAGTCCGACCCGTCTGGCTTTCTTTTGATTGTAGTGTGCAGTGCCTAAATTTCGGTGAAGAAGATCAGCAACGGTTGAGAACGTTCGCAGCGAAGAATCTAATCCAGTTGACAGAATCCATTCGCCAAGTAAATCGTGAAAGCGCAACCGGATTGGTGGAGCTTTATGACCTCCACGATCACGGAGCAATCGTACTCCTCCGTCTGATTGATCAAAAATCCACATCTATCAGAAAATATTTAAAATAGAATTAGGTTTTTCAAAGATTTTAATAACTAAACAGAGATCATTATTACCTTCAACGAATTATCAGGAGAAGACGTAATGATGATTGGTTCTGAGGCCAATGCTTTCAAACCGGTCACTGCTCCCCGATGAGCATGACGATGCTGTTGAACGAGGGTCTGTTGTTCTAGATCCCAAATTGCCAGATGACCTTGGCTACTTCCAGTGATCATAATAGGAGCACCATCAGTTCTGAATGTTAGAGCTGTGATTGGTCCCCAATCTTGTTTGAACTTTATCAAAGTCTCGTCAAATTTCAAGTTGTGCAAACACATTTCTCCTGAAGCCAGTCCTACAGCCACAACATCAACAGCGGGGGCTTGTTCTAGGATAGTGATTTGGCTCTTCCACCCATTGAATGCAAAAACCATCTTGCCAGTCTTCAGGTTCCATAATTGCATAGTACCTTGCATACTTCCAAACAAAATTTTGTTTAGGTATGTCACAGGATGCACCATAGCAGAAATGGAAAAAGTATCAGGATTGAAGTCTAGCTCAAAGCTGACTTCAGCTGCATTGATATCCCAAACTTTAAGGTTGTTTGTCTCATCAACAGCAAGAAGATGCTGACCAAATGGAAGCATCAAGTGAATGGGTTTTTCATGTCCCTTAAACTCTTTGGAAAGTTCAGTACTTCTTCTCCATACTTTGATAATGTGACCACTGGCTGTGAAAACCCGGTAGGTATCAGCTGCAAGGCATGTGATGTCATCTTCATGTGCTCTTCCAATACTTAGGAGATTCAGTTTGGTGGACTGAATTTTTCAACAGATTATTAATAAACGAAAATTAAATAAAAATAATGAAGACTTACTCCGTAAGTGTGGAAAGAGTTACCAATGACTGTAACAATGAGTGTTTCCTTCCTCTTTGGAATATATCTTGTAACCAACGGAATGTGGTTACTGACAAGTCCCAGCGCACGATGTCCGGTAAATATACGACTTGCATCTAAAAAACTTTCGTGATTTTCTGCTTTATCCGTCATTTCATCGGAAATACAGTATCTAAATTATTAAATTTTTCAGCAAGACAGTAACACTTGACGGCTAAGAGATGGAACTTTTAACTTGTTGGGGCAGTTGGGGCACGTGTAATAGCAGACGATATATTTACGAAGTTGCCATATTCCAATAATCGATTATTCGACTTGCAGTGCACGGGTGCACCAACCAATCCAACCGGATGCACCAACTCTACTTGAACCAAAGCTATAGACTCCGGAGTCTATAGCTCTGCTTGAACTTGTTGTCAGAACTCAGAAGCGGCTTTCAGCTACTAGATTGATAGATTCTTATTCTTTACAAAAAATGATTTGCTTTTACAGCAGTAATGAATGAAGGAGTGTCAACAGCAGTAATGAATCCCATAAACTTCATTTCTAATAAATTTCTAAAAGCCCATTTATTACAATTCTTGAACAATAATAGGGGAAGGTTTGGCTCATGTAATTTAATAAGAGCTGAGTAGTGTATTTTGTATTGTGCCATTCAAGTTAAACAAGCCAAAAAAGACAACATTTTAAAAAACCCGCGAATAGCAATTTTTCAGCTTCTCATCCAAACAGTGAATTTCTTAGGGAAACAATTTGCGAATCACTACGATGCTTGATACTTTTCTTCGCTTTCCGTCAGAAGAAACGTTTCACATCTTTAAGCGATGTATCAGCGTGTCGTGTTAATTTAGGGTATACAGTATTAAGCTTTGGGGACTTTGTTTCATTAATTTAAAAATGCTCGAGAGGGGATTTCCAGAACTTGGTCTGCAGAGATAATCGCTTATCGTTGGATGGCTGCAGTTGGGCAGTGGCTTTGGCCGAATCTGGGAAGCGATAATGGTATCGTTCAGGCCTTAGGTACTTCACTGTCACCAAATTGCCATCAAACCACCAGCCGTGGAGCGAGTGGTATACCTTGCCGGCATCATCAGCAGTTGCACACTTGATGTAAACACAACCTTCTCGCGAACCCCGATCAACAGCCATATGCACAGTTTTCCCCTTGTCTGCCTTCTCCAAAATTGCGTCCTGAATACGGACCGGCCACGAATCGCCAACCTCTCTAAGAAATCATACATAAAAGAATGTCAGCTGGTTTTCCTTACAATAATTACAATTCGATACAATAATCATGGCTCAACGTTGACAATTAGAACAAGTGTCTACAAATAACTTTAACTCAAGTAACAACAAATATTGAAAACAAAAGAAATCTTACACTTCTGCGTCGAACATATTGCGCACTTTGAGGCACTGGGTTAACGGGTAGGGAGGTGGCGAATTTACTCCACTACTATCAGTGCTAAAGGCTTGGCCTTGCCACACTTTCGGTCGAGGAGTAACGCTATTCGCTGCACCAAGACTGTTGTTGGATGAGGCCTCATCAGTTTGATCTCCATGGGCTGGTGATTTGCCGGGCGAAAATGCGGTGCTGGGAGGAAGCCATCGCCAAACGCGGAAGTCTTCACCTTCAATTTGTTGGATCTCTGGCCGGACTCGCGACTCGTTGTCCTCAAGGAACTGAACTGCCTTGTTCCACAATTTGAGCTTTGACTTCCGCTCTTTTAGTGGAATGAGAACATCGCGGACATGTGTAACTGCTAGGTAAGCATCATGCGGTCGACGTTCTACCACCATACTTGCTTGATGCCGAGCCAACAAATCTATTATCATTTCCACCATGGTGTATACTTCTTGCTCCTCCTTTTCACGCTGTCTGCAACTGGCCGTTACCATTTGATGAACCAATAAAACTACGCCAAATCCTAAAAGGCATTTAAATTAATTAAGTCTCTCAAGAAAAATGCGTCTTAACTTTAGAATATGAATAAGTTAATACCAACCGATTATTATAATAAGCGATGCAATCAAAATATTCCATAAATAGGTTTTTATCGAGCACCAAATAGGAAGTCGAACGCTTGGGATACTCCACGACTCCCCGTCAACACTGACACCCCACTGAGGATTAGCAACTACGGCCTCTATAACTTTGTCGAGCACCGTCTGATTCATTTTCAGCTGTTCCAATAAAAATGAAGAATCTACCGATACGACTTCTTCTCCACCACACAGATGTGAGATGGTCTCACGTTCAATTAAGTTTCTAACGTTTTGGATTGTTTGATCCATTGCCGATTCAGATGTTCCCAGAGGTGGTCCTGCTTCGTTATAAGAAGCCCTAATATAAACTGCGGCTAAGAGCAGAAAGAACAAGGCCGCAAGCAGTGGCAAAACGACGACGATGAACTGCCACTGCCAAAGAATGTTCATTTTTCCCTTTACGTTTGCATAAAATGCAGATTTTTTTATTGGAGTACTCTAAGAGAAAACAAAACTAATTATTAAAACTGATTTCAATGAAAAATCTTGAATAATATTTTAAAAAATACCGAAATTTGGTCAGATTTTTTAAACCAAGACGGGAACCAGCTCTTTTTAGGAGTCTTTTTTGCAGGTGCACTGTCATTCTCAGAGTCAGATCCTGTATCATATGGCTCTTGCTCCTCAACAAACCTAATGAAAAAGAAACATTAATAATTAAAAAAAAAAAATTTTTCAATACAAAAAATATTACCTGTTAATAACAGGATTAGGTGGAGGAACGAATGTTCTTGAAAAGTCTGATTGTCTTGGTTTCAGAAGGGAATCATTAGACAGATAAGAGCTGTTACTTCCAAAAGTAAGAGAATGTTGCTGGGAGAAGCTTAGAGATGGTGTTATACTACGCCTTTCCTTAGCTGAAATGAAACTTGAGTTGTCAGGATAATCTTTATCAGACTCTTGTGCTGAATCCTGTTCTTCATCCTGAAAACGTTGTAAAGGTACAGCAAAAGATTTTGACTCTCTTTTTTGTTTGGCAACTGCATGGTTAAGTTTTTTAATGAGAATTGGCCTTGTAGAGTGTGTCACCGGTGGTGCAACAATTTTGTGCAATTTTAGCTGTCTAATAAGCTCTTCATCTGACATTGTTCCAGAAACATTGTTACTCAGAGTTTCACTTTTCCCATTGAGACTCTTTTTTTCAGCCTTTGGGCTGTTTTTTTTAACAGCAGGTTTTCTAGTGTTTGGCTCAGTATCACACCCGTCAGATTCATCAGTTCTAGAGTCAAGCTGAGGGGGAGGAGCTGCTATGCTTGCTCTTTGTCTTGTTTTGGGTTTAGAAGAAACCATGTTACCACCTACTGATCTTCTTCGAGTAGATGAAGAACGACTTTCGATAGCAGCTTCCTCATGTTCATGGGAGGAGGTGCCATTGCCGGCTGTTTCCATTGCCGACTTCAGTTTTCTGATGACCAAATCCCGAGTCGTCTGTGTGATGGGTATGTCAGTCATTCCATATTGAGCCAGCTTTCTTCGCAACTCCGAATCGCTCAAAACATTCAAATCAGCCATAATCGTACTTGCTTGTCGACCGGCAAGGACGGAAAAATATCTTTTACGGACACAACCGAAAAAATTACTAGACAGACTTGTTTCAAACGATAAACTGCTAAACAGAATCTGCTCACTGAGCACGACGCCAGTCCCTTGGGGGCTCAGCTGATGGATTTTAACGATCACAAAATTCAAAACTTGAGGGAAATAGGATTATTTATGTTAATATTTTTTACATGATCTTCATTTTGAACTCTATGTTATATGATAAAATGCTTTTTTTATAATTCGAAATTGTTTTTCTCCTCCGATTCGCTCACTGCGGACTGCGGCCAACTGCGGCTCTGCCTGAGGAGCGGCGCACTGACACACCTGGCGGCCGTTGTTTTAAACACTACTTTTTAGGTTGTCTGCTAAGTGTTGAACATTAGAAAAATGGCTGGTGTCTTAAGAAAGGTAAAATTTTAATTTGTAATTATTTATATAATATAGTACTATTTTTATAGTTGAAATTAGCTACACATTTTCCTTAAATGTTTGAACTTGTGAACTTTAAAATAAGGTAAAGTCAGAACAACATAGGGGTATAACATATTTATCAGTAAGTAATTATTGGCCTAGAATTTGTTTGTTGTGTTCTTTTTTGGTAGGCCTTCAGAAATAAAAAAATAATCTTCTAACTAAATAAATTTTTGTAGGCTACTACTGGGTTGACTGGGTTGGTAGTGGCTCAAAATCCCCATCACACTTTAAGTGTGCTTTATGGCAAGATTCTCCGTACTTTGCAAAACATGCCTGAAGATGCTGCTTATCGTCGGTATACTGAACAGATAATCAAGGAGCGAGCATTGGCAGTGACTGAGGTATTGGTTCTAATTAAATATGTTCTTGTTCACATAGCATACATTACATATTCATTCTCACAACAGGAGAAGGATATTACCAAGCTAGAAAAACGTATCAATTGTGGACAAGTAGAAGAACTTATTGTTCAAGCTGAGAATGAATTGACTTTGTCAAGAAAAATGCAGGCCTGGAAACCTTGGGAACCCCTTGTTAGTGAGCCACCTGCTAATCAGTGGAAATGGCCAATTTAGGTGTGGTAAAAATGTAAATGGCAAAAAAAAGTAATAAAGAAATAGTGGTGTATTACAGATAAATCACAATCATGTCATTGTTTTACTCAAATTAGTATAACCTGCTCCAACACAAGTCATTAATATTTTTTCAGTTCCAACCCTTAGTTCATCTCCATCGTTTTTATTTCCATTTTCCATCTTGAACACTGTTCCGAAAAAGTCCTTCATGTGTCTCAAAAACTGAATCCTATTAAAGGAAATGAAAGTTATGCAGTAAAGTAAGGTAAGACATACTGTAAAGCAACTGGAAATAATTTAACTCACGTATAAGGAGACAAAGGTCCAAGCAGAACTCTTGAGACATCTTTTGGTCCTAAAGCCATTAATAATAGAACTAGATGTTGGTTTGAAGAATCAACACACCCGCCTCGGTAAATTTCTTCTAGAAGTCGAAGGGCTGCTATTTCACCTAGTTCTTCAGCCACTGATGGGACTTGCTTGTCTCCTTGTGGATTAGAAGTAGCTTCGGCAGACAAAAATGTACCTAAATCGAATTGTTTGAAGTATTTTATCGACTAAAATAGTACCAAATTCATTTTAAATTACCGTTTATGGTCTCTGCGGTCAAAGTAATGCCAAAACCAGGAGAAAGACCGCTAGCGGGTCCTTTTCTATGGTCAGTGAGAATGAATACGTCAGGAATGTATTTTAAAAGTATTCCCTTTGCGGCTTCGATCATACGATTTGTCATTGTTGGGGAAGTACGTAAAGCATAAGAAACGCCCCGAATTTTTTTAATTTTTCCAGGGTCTACATACTACAATAAAAATTTGTTAGTAAAAATCTGAACATTATGAATTTTATATGAATTTTTTTTATACCTGCAGAGCCCGTAATTGTTTTCTGAGAGGGCAAGTAAATATTACTTCTCCTCCTCCCTTAGGTGGAGCCCCTCTTTTATTTATCTTTAACACTAAACCATCATCAACCAAGAGAAATCTTTTCAGAATAGGCATTGAAGAGCATCTGATGATATCAATTGATGGATCAGTTTGATCATTAGTTACTCCTCTAAGAGTGAGATGTAAGGGTATTTTACAGAAAGGTCCAAGGGGTAACAGAGGTTCTAGATAATAACTAATGGAGCGTTGGGTTGAACAATCATGTTCAATGGTTCCGCCATAAAGGAGACCTGGTTCATAATGAACAGCTGTGCCTGTCTCATTAACTTCAATCTTTGAACCATTTGTAATTTTGTCTAGAAGTCGAATGAAACTAGCTTCAAATTCTGTATAATCATTGAATAGGATATATTAATGTTTAATTGTATCTGATAATCTAATTGAACAATTATTTGTCCTCTTACCTTTTAGACCAGGATCATTTTCTTTCGATCGAATGTTTACGATTGAAACAGGTCTACACGAAAGCGTAGCTAGCACCAATCTTTGACGAAAAAAATTACAGCCTTCATACCTAAGTCGGCTCGATTGTTGATTGGAATCACTGCGAGACATTTAATTGTGTAAATTTCTTCGCCCAACATATACACGTGCTACAAACTAGAAGATAGAAGGTTAGAAGCTGCAGACGACGAAATTATATGCAAAGAAAGTTATGTTGCCGGATTGCGTTGTGCTTTGAGTGGTAAACTTGTTGAAAAATGTTGAATGTAATTCGATTTTATTCAAATACATGCGAAAATAATATTTTTATTTTTAAAATCAAATTTATAAACGATATATCTTAAATAATACAAAAAATCTTCTATAAACAAATATCAGTTATAAATAAATCGGAACGTCACCTCTATGCTGAGATGCCATTTGCAGACAAGAAGTGTTCCAGTTTCCAATTCTTTCGAGCGAAGGAAAGGCAGGAGAAGAAAGGTTCGACCAGGTTCGACTACTTGTTACCACTGGATTTTCATGTGATAAGTGAGTGTTCTTAATTGTAAACAGGAAACTCATCTGGTAAGTTTTACTGCACATGCAATTATCTTAAATTTCTCTATTTTCAAGTTGTTGGTGGCATTAAAAATCTTTGTTGGACACAGTCGTTGAACTCAAGTTGGGAATATAATTCGTCATCTATTTTTTTAATAACTTTCGTTATTAAGAAGTTACAGTATTAGCCTTATTCAATTTTGAAACCCTTTTTACAATAGCCAATGAATGATTCAACATTCAATTGAACAGGTATACCTGTTGGGCAATGTAGAAAAAAACCAAACAGGTAGTGAATAAAAACTTATTAAACTCCTCCCCCTATACTTCTGGCAATATTTATATAACCAATTGTGTTCTAAGGATTTTTAAGAGAACAAGAGTAAAGCACTTTGTCAAATTTCATACAAAATTTCATATTGGTTTTCTAATGAAATTCCTTAAAAAATTTACATTTTTTCTCTTATGTTTCATTAGGAATGGAAGGAAGGCCTGTTCAGATTGTGGTGGCTAAAGAAGACCATACATTTGAATTGGATGAAGAAGCTCTGGCCAATATTGTGTGTCAAGAACATGTGAAAGACAAACACATTGCTGTTATATCTGTTGCAGGAGCATTTCGCAAAGGGAAATCTTTCCTTCTAGATTTTTTTCTTCGTTACTTGAAAGCGAATGTATTTCAATTATTACTTCTTGGTTATAAAATATATATTCATTCTGTGTACTTTGTTTAGGGTTCAGCTGATTGGCTTGGGCCTGAAGATCGACCTTTGACAGGTTTTTCTTGGAGAGGAGGTTGTGAAAGGGATACCACAGGAATTCTTGCATGGTCTGAAATTTTAATGGTGGATGCTCCTAATGGAGAGAAAGTGTGTTTTGAACTTATGATGTATAAAATCAAAATAATTGTGAGTTATTTTTTCCTGTTTAGATTGCTGTTCTTTTGCTGGATACTCAAGGAGCTTTTGACAGCCAAAGCACTGTTAGAGATTGTGCAACTATATTTGCACTCAGCACTATGACAAGCAGTGTTCAAGTTTACAACCTTTCTCAGAATATCCAGGAGGATGACTTGCAACATCTACAAGTGATTAGATTATTGCACAAAGATTTTTTTTTTTTTTTTTAAATATTCATTTAAATGGTTTTCTTACTGTCTTATAGCTTTTTACTGAATATGGGCGACTTGCGCTAGAAGATTCTGGGGATGTTCCGTTTCAAAAGTTGGAATTTCTTGTTCGCGATTGGAGCTTCCCATACGAAGCCTCTTATGGGCAAGAAGGCGGATCGTCAATTCTCGAACGTCGATTGCAGATCTCTGACAAGCAGCATCCTGAACTTCAAGCTCTTCGCAGACATATTCGTGCTTGTTTTACAGATATTTCCTGTTTTTTGATGCCTCATCCTGGGCTCAAAGTAGCTACCAATCCTAACTTTGATGGCCGTTTAACTGGTAACACACTCTTTTCCGATGCAGATTTCATCCGTTAATTATACCATATTTATTTGTTCCATAGATATTGAACCAGATTTTAAGGATCAGTTAAAAATATTAGTTCCGCTTCTTCTGTCACCAGAGAATTTAGTTGTAAAACAGATCGGCGGTAACCGTATTAGAGCCAAAGAGTTACTTCATTACTTTCAGGTAAATTAAAAATTTAATTGTGTATAGTATGTATGCGTCTGACTAAACCAAATTTATTATTACTTACCAAAATTATTCATTACTTTCAGTCTTACATGGCTATTTACAAGGGCGATGAATTACCGGAACCGAAATCAATGTTAGAGGTAGGATTTAATTTTTTTTTTCTGTTCTTAAAAAAACACCCTTCAAAATTTGTTATTCTGAAACTACTTGTCGTTTAGGCTACTGCTGAAGCTAACAATCTTTCAGGTATATTAAAAATTTAATGATGTATATGTTTGCGTCTGACTAAACCAAATTTTCTCTTTCAGCCGTCGCTGGTGCTAAAGAAGTTTATTCAACCATGATGGAATCTATTTGTGGCGGAGACAAACCATTCATGAGTTCAAATGCACTGGATGGTGAACACTTGCGCGTAAAAGATAAGGCAATGGAACACTTTGTGGGGCGCAGGAAAATGGGTGGAGCTGAATTCTCAGAAAAGTACAAAGAAAGATTAGAACAGGTATGCCTTTTTACATTGTCTTTAAACTGTAGTCTCCTAGAATGAGCGATTACTTTTGTTTCCAGGAAATTGAGGAACAATTCGGTCACTATCGGACACAAAACGAAAGCAAAAATATTTTCAAAGCATTTAAAACACCAGCTACTTTGTTTGTAGTTGCAATTTTTTTCTACTTTGTGTCTGGATTCTTAGGCTTACTCGGCCTATATCCTTTGGCCAACTTAGCCAATCTCATGATGGGCTTGACTCTGGTGACTCTCTGTACATGGGCTTACATCAGGTGAGGCGCACGTTTCTCTTTCTCATTGCAATATTTCGGTTTCGTTTTCCTCTAAACTTTTCTGGGTGCATAACAAAATTTCTAGCACGATCTTTTTTTTTCTCTTTTTGGTTCCTTTGTTTGTTTTTATTTGTTTGAATAGCTGCTTTCTTACTGCATCCGATTATTTTGGGTCGGACACCTCTTTTTTAAATTTTTTCCCCCACTATTAAAGCTTTTTAAGTTGTATTTATGCTTATTTGGTTTCGGGTCTTTGTTTTTACACTAATTTAGCTCTTGACATTTTCTATTCGTTATTCTGCTTTTAGCATTTTCATCTAAAAATAACAACTTTTGGGTAATATGTAATTCCCCTTTGATAGAGAAGAATACATCGACTTTTCTCTCAACATTGCCGATGTGTAAACCTTGTAAACTAACCTCCAGTAATCCACGTAGTTCCGAAAAGTTCACGAGTCGTGATTTCAAATTTATATTTTCATGGTTGCAGATATTCAGGAGGAATGCGAGATATTGGAACGGTGATCGACTTCGTGGCGGAAGCAATATGGGAAAAAGTAAGCATTGAGAATTTATTACTTCAAATTGTAACTTTGACTACTTGATCCATTCTGAGTATTTGCAGCTTGAAAGGAAAACTATAGTAGGTCTTTGGTTCTGCCTAAATTGTTTCCAATCTTGATTGATCAACATAATTAAACGTAATTTTTTTATCAATTTATAGGCTGTACGACCGGCGTATTTAAACATGGCTGGATCGGGATTGGAACAAGTAACGCAACAAATGACAAACATTACAATGGGCACGCAGGTTGCAGCAGGTGTTGGTAATCACACCAGAGCAAATATTTCTAAAGCCAAATCATCGTGAACATATCCGGCTAGAACCTACAGTGGGCACTTTGTTCGCTGGTCGCCGCTCAAGTGCCTTACTGAATTAGGAAATATTGCGCCCTTTATCAAGACAAAATTGAAAGGGATAGGATTTTATTGCCTGGTGTGTTAATAGAAAAATATTTCGTGGATGTATCTTTGTGAAACAGGCTCGCCATTCATTTAATTGGCATCCCCCTCTGGTTGGTCCCCGTGTGCCATTTTTTGCTAGTTATCCTTTTTTGTTTTCTTTGTATATGGGTTCACTCAAAATTATTGGTATCAAGAGTAATAAAAAGATATAAAAGATCTACTATGTAATGAAATGCTTAATTACACAACAACAAATTTGTTCCTAATTACATCTCAATTCCCGTGATTTCTATTGTAGCTTTCTTCTGATCTAGGGGTGACATTAGTTTGTAGCAAGAAAATTCCATGCTAAAAGTAGCTGTCCCAGAAGTCAAGATGCGGATTCGTTTTGAATACCCTCGCAATTCGGACAACGGGCTCTCGGCTATAACAACCTGTGCAAGCATACGAACTTGAAAAGCCATACTTATACCGTGATGAAAACAACGCATACCTTCAATTCGTGACGCTCAGTGACTTCGAGAATATCTGAACGGTGCTGGGCAAAGTCACCAAGAACAGCGTGTAGGAAGTGTTCTTCAATGATCACTTCCAATTTCATAAATGGTTCCATTAAACATGTACCTCCTTTTCGTAGTAACTATTGGGTAAGCGATTACGTTTAAACTTGTTGTGCATAGTGCATAAATGTTGCATGTAAAGAGATTTTATACCTGAGACACACATTGAGACGCGGCTGCAGCAACCATCAGCTCAGACGTTTTATGCCCTACTTCAAGTGAATGAAGACGTAGTTCAACACACGTGACCTTAGAATAAAATTAATAATTTAAAAAAATATATATATAATGACGGGATTGAAAACATTTTTACTGGAAATGATAACAGCGGCCCGGATGAAAGAGCGCTAGCAACACCGCGTTCGGTTGCTTTCATATGAATGGCCCACACGGTGGAAAGTTGATCGCGTGATTCTTTCGACGTTCCTTTTTCGAGAGGAATTTCACCCTGTGCATTAGGATTTGGCTTAATTGACATAGACATTTTAACAAACTGTTTTGTTCCACCTTTGGATGAGAAATTTTACACGTCAGTCATCACTGTCAATTTTAAGAAAGTTTAAATTTTTATTACCTAGCGTTTTGTCCAAAATAAATACATCTGTAATTTCGTTAAGAGCCGTTTCTTTGTAGGCTACTTGAAAAGCTCCGAGACTTGCTTCAACTCCATATTCTGACCGAATCCTTTCTAGAACAATTTCTAAATGGAGTTCCCCCATACCCGAAACGATAGTTTGACCTGTGTCTTCGTTAAATTTTACTTTCAGGCTAGGGTCTTCTCGTTGAAGCATTTCCAATGCATGTTCTAACTTCTTTTGATAAACCTGTGATACAAATGTTTTTTAGATTGACTTATTAGCCCAAAAAATAATATGTATTTACAAGAGATGCTGTTTCGATGGAACAGAAAAATACGGGATCTGGAATTTCAACTCCAGCCAGAATAGGTGCGACTTCCGCCTCTGACACTCCTTGTTTCTTAGCCAACCAACGGCGTGCTGTATTCATTGCTGTAACTCCAGACTATACAACGGTATTGATGATACATGATTAAATGTATCCATAACATTAAGTAGGATGAATTGATGTAACATACTGTTAAGGTATCACCAGTGACTGTGCCCTGAGAGAAATAAGAGCAAATGAAAAGTAGGTGCAGTACGCTATTATCTGAAGAAATTAGAAGGAAAACGGCAACGTACTTTAAGACCCGTAACGACAGCTATGTTGCCTTCTGACAATGATTGAACTTCATTCAATTCATCGGCACTGGCCACATATAGGCGACCCGTTTTTTCCGTCGTGTCGCGTGAAACGTTGTATATCTTTTGCCCCTGTTTAGTTGATACATTTTTTAAAAGAATTTCGTCTACCATTACCAATGTGAAGGTAATGAATTTACTGATTCAATTTGACCGCTATAAATTCGGACAAATGTTAACGGTCCACGTTGAGCATCATTCTGAATTTTGAATGCCAAAGAGCAAAGATCTTTGTTCGCAGCGTATGATTGAACAAATTCATAGCTACGATCTCTTGGACTTGGGAGATAATGTGTGACGGCATTCAATAGCGGCTGAACGCCGATGTTGCGATAAGAACTACCACACAACACTGGAACTCCTGTCTATAAAATTTAAATTAAAATATCACTGCATTATCTTGAGTGAAACTGAATTGCAGACTTACTCTTGCAAGTGTAATTCTCCGTAAAGCTTGATTCATTTCAACTGGGTTAATTTTTTGCAGACTCTCTCTTTCAATTATCAAATTTGCCAAATTATCGTCAAGATCAGCCATCTTATCAATGAGTTCAGCACGTTGTTCTGAAGCTTCAACCCAAATATCACGATCGCCTTCGTAGTCCAATTTCCTTGAATAACAAAAGTCCAACGTGAAGATTATACAGTGTCATATTACTGTGAATAAAAATGTTAAACAACTTTGTTGAATAAGATGTTCCAAGTGAATTATGATTTGAACTCCACTCCTTCTTGGAAAGATCAACTAGATCAATAACTCCTCTGAAACTCTTTCCTGAACCTATAGGGATATGTACTTGAAGAGGCTTGCATTTTAGTTTGTTCTCAATGTGCTTGATGCAAGCATTAAAGCAAGCACCAACTTTATCCATTTTGTTTAAATAAATTATTCTTGGTACTTCATATCGATCAGCTTGTCTCCACACAGTCATGGTTTGTGCCTCAACACCTAGATTATGAAAATATATCAAACAAAGCTTTTGACTCTTTCTTTGTTGAACTTCACAAATTACCAGCAGAAGCATCTAAAATAGCCACAGCTCCATCTAGAGCCCTAAGAGCCTTTTCAACTTCAATTGTAAAGTCGACATGTCCAGGGGTGTCAATGAGATTTATATGATGGCCATTCCATGGAAACGTAATTGCAGCAGACACAATTGTGATCCCTACCAAAGATAGGCTTAATAAGTATCAATGGCCAATAGAATTTGAATGAGAAACATGAAACCTCTTTCTCTTTCTTGGTCCATATAATCCATCACCGTATCTCCTTTATGAACTTCACCGGGAGATCTTATAACACCTGCATAGAAAAGCATTCGCTCGGTCGTGGTAGTTTTGCCCGCGTCAATATGGGCCATAATACCGATATTACGGGTTAGTTCTATTGATCCTGAAAGACATTTATCTTTAGGTGTTATAAGGTCATCATTTTTGGAGCTCACTGAACGTCGATAACCAATATTAGAAGAACTAAATCCAACCCTTCGACATATTTGAAACAAATGTGTTTTCGGGAATGGTTGGTAAATAATGTAGCACATGATGAAAAATCAAAAATATTGTGGCTGTGCTGCTGGAGGGTCCTCTTTGACGTTGCCAAAGAAAAACTGTAATTAAATAATTTTTTTTTAATTATGTAGTTTTGGGGTTCTTTTAAACAACGAATTTTTATTTGTAATTTTTTTGGCAAATAAATTTATTGGTAGGGTTACATAATCGTTTTTCTTGTTGACAAACTGGCACTCACTGACAGGTCCTTCTTATGTATAGTATGTCGATGTAAACTGGGTGGAAAAGTGAAGTTCTTTTTCGTGCCCAATATGCCAAACAAGAAAAAAGAAAAAGGATCCGAGGTAAGTCGAAAACTGTTCAGGAAGATATATTCAGTGGTTGGGAATCTCGAATAAAAAACTTCTAGCCGAAATTCAGGAATGGAATGCTGAAATGGGAGGGTTTATTGGCGTCACGTCAGTGGCCAGCTTTGCTGAAATGTCACCTGTAACATGTTCGGTTAACTATCATTACCCGATTTCAGTGTTCTTGTTTACAAAAGCAGTCCATGTTTTGAATTTTAGTGAAATTATCCTTGGTAGTGGAGAAATTATTCAGCCCTCGTAACCAAGGTCAACTTTTTCAACCTAACCCATTTGCCCCTCTTATTTATATTTACAGGACACAGGCAAGCCCAAAGTTGGAAATGGGAAATCATCCAAAGAAGGTTCATCAACAGAAAATGGAGAAGAGGTAAGATGGTTGTCTTTTGTAGAAAGCTTATTAAGAATAGCTTAAGAATTCAGACCACATTATGTTGAGTAAAATTTTCACATTTGAACAGTCTGGGAGTCAAATTACTTGCAAAAGAGATATTCTAACAAACCAGAATGCATGGTTTGGTTACATCTAAACCAAAGTGAAACTGAAACTCTTTTAATTAATTCAGAAACTATTTTTCGTATAATTTATTTTTATAAATGTGTGTTTACATTTGTCCTATGAAATATAACTTCATCAATTTGCATACATTAAAATTAATCACCGGTTAATTATGCTGTTTAGAGCGGGAGAACTAGCCCCGGAAGTTCGCCCTCTTCTGGACCCAAATTGGCGACTGGACCACCACCGCCAGCACAAATCAATAAAATAAAGTTCACGGGTACAACTGTGGTAAAAAACCGACGGCAGAGCTCTTCGCGCTTCAACATTACCAAAAATCGCGAGATACAAAAATTGCCATTGCTCAAAGGTATTTTAATTTAATTCAAATTTACAAGAAGGATTTTTGCTAGGTTATTTTCGTATACTTCAGATGCGGCGCCAGCAGAAAGAGAGGAATTATTTGTGCAAAAGATTCAGCAGTGCTGTGTTCTGTTTGACTTTGTAGCCGATCCACTTAGCGACCTCAAATGGAAGGAGGTCAAACGTGGGGCTTTATTAGAGATGGTTGAATACGTCACTTCACAGAGGGGTGTTATTACTGAAGCAATCTACCCTGAAGCTGTGAATATGGTACTTTATGGTTATGCATTACTTTTGGAAACACATTATTTAATGTTCTGTTCTCAGTTTGCCACCAATCTCTTTCGTGCCCTGCCGCCTTCGAGCAATCCCAACGGAGCCGAGTTCGACCCAGAGGAGGATGAACCGACCCTGGAAGCTGCATGGCCTCACCTCCAACTTGTCTACGAGTTTTTCCTGAGGTAACGTTCACTACCTACTCTGAAGTTTGATAGATGTCGTAAAGTTTATTTTTTTGGCTTGGTGAAAAAGGTTTTTGGAATCTCCCGACTTTCAGCCGAATATAGCCAAGAGATGCATTGACCAGAAGTTTGTACTTCAGGTGACACATTTAGACAAAGACTTCATGGTTTTATCGCGAAATTAACAAAATTACAAATTTGTATAAATTCAGTTATTGGATCTATTTGATTCCGAAGATCCCCGTGAACGGGACTTTCTTAAAACTACATTGCATCGGATATACGGCAAATTTCTCGGTCTCCGAGCCTATATTCGAAAACAAATTAACAACATATTCTATAAGTATTGTTTTGCGATATCTGCGTTTCATTTTCACAACCATTTATCCTGTTTCTTTACTCAGATTCATTTATGAAACGGAGCATCACAATGGGGTGGCAGAGCTGTTGGAAATCCTAGGTAGCATTATTAATGGCTTCGCGCTTCCTTTAAAGGAGGAGCACAAGGTCTTCCTTCTTAAAGTGCTTATGCCGCTGCACAAGGTCAAGTCGCTGTCCGTTTATCACCCTCAACTGGCGTATTGTGTCGTCCAGTTTTTGGAAAAAGATCCATCACTGACGGAACCGGTTGTCCTCAGTCTTTTGAAGTTTTGGCCTAAAGTTCATTCTCCCAAAGAGGTAAGATCCGTTTCTGCAAGTGTCTTTTGTTTTCTTTGAGCTTACTTACGTGTAATCCCCAGGTGATGTTCTTAAATGAACTGGAAGAAATCCTTGATGTTATGGAGCCAGCTGAGTTTTCGAAGGTTATGGTACAACTCTTTAGGCAGCTGTCACGTTGCGTTTCCAGCCCGCATTTCCAAGTGGCTGAGCGTGCTCTATATTATTGGAACAATGAGTACATTATGAGCTTGATCAGTGACAACGCTTCAGTTATCTTGCCCATCATGTTCCCGGCTCTTTATAAAAATTCAAAGTCGCACTGGAACAAGTGAGTAGAATTTATTTTCCTCTTGTTTATGGAAGTTAAGTTCATGTTCTCCTACGTATTTCTATCAGAACAATTCATGGACTGATCTACAACGCCCTGAAGCTCTTTATGGAGATGAACCAAAAACTGTTTGACGATTGTACGCAACAATACAGATCTGAGCGGTTGAAAGAGAAGGAAAAATTCAAAGAACGGGAGGAGTTTTGGAGCCAAATAGAAGCTGAGGCTATTAAAAATCCTAAGCACCACTTAGTGGCTAATCTCATGCCCAAAACCATTTCTGGTGGAGCTTTGGCACAGTCTGTGAGCGCCGCGCTGTCGGCTGCAGGACAAGTAGCTTCAGGAGAGGACCAGGATGAAGACACAAACAACGTCTCTTATGAAAAGATCGAAGCCGAAGCTCGTGAGGTACTGTAGTGACAGTAATATGCTGTATTGTGTAAATGTAATGGTGTTAAACGGCAGTGAATTAAAACATGTTTTTAATGTAACTTAAATGCTCAATGGAACTTGTTTTAAATGCAGGCTAAACGAGTGAAGAATCGCGAGAAACCGTTACTTCGACGTAAATCGGAACTACCCCACGACACTTATACGATCAAAGCGTTGACAGATCATAAGAGAGCTGATGAATTCCTCCCGACGCCTCCCGACGTCAACACCAGTTGAACAAGGTGATGTGTACTTGGCGTGCAACATTTGTCAGGATGAGGAGAAGAAGATCGCGAAGAATTTTCATTCAAACTGTAGAGGCAGCATCAACCATTTAAAACATACATAAAAGTAGAGGAACATTTTTTTTAGAGAAACCTGCCAAGATATCCCCATTTCCCAACTATAGATCTAGAAGATCACTATCCCCCTTACCACTTGCGCCTAACTACGCTGTCTATTGTCAAACGCTAACCCCTTCAACCTTGATTAGATGTTTTAGTGTCGATTGCCTAACACACACACTCCAGAAAACCCAAATCGGATTGTGGCCATCCCCGTGAGATGTCGAATTCTGTTGCACACACAGCACAGAGAGCCAGTGGGAAGGAGAGATAGCAACAAAAACAAAAAAAACTAAAAAAATCAAACAAACAAACAAACAAAAAAAATATTGAATCTGTGTAAATGTCCCAAGTAGATTGTAGTGGTTCATGTACCTTAGGTCCCCTCCTGCGAAACAGCAACAAAAACACAAAAATAATAGCTTCTATCATCCCTGCTACGCCTTCCCTCCTCACTATGGTTTCAAATCTTTGATTGGCATTCACGGTTATCCACTGTACACGTAGCCGCTTTTCCAACATTCCATTTCAATTCCAACATAACGGCCGAGCTTTATTATTATTGTTTTGTTTGTTTTTTTCTACTCCTGTCACTCGGAAAGGGCCTGTTGTACCTTCTTTTTCTTTATTTTTTTATTTTTTTGTAAATCCGAAAGTTTCCTTTATTAATGTTTTCCCCTCCAGTTAAGACTGGCATAACCTTCATGGGAACTTCAGTTATTGGATTGGTTGTCCCTATAAGCTGTATAAGTGTTTGCGCGTGTTGTAGCAAGAAACGTTCACATCGCCCGTGAAGGCCGTTGATATATACAGCGGGTAGGGATTTAAAGTGAAAAACAGTAAAGGCTTAACAGATAGCGGACGTAATCCAGCAGCTGGTTGACCAAGACACAGCAACAACAACAACAAAAATTACATACAATGCCTGGTGCTCAGTGCTTCATAAGCAACTTATTTCCCTTTCCCCAAATTATTTGTTTGTATGTTGATGCAATCTTATTTAGCCAGGCTTCAATCTGTTAGTGCACATTGTCGAAATCTCGCTGAAATATTTTCGAGAGTGCAGTTTTTTTTTTCTTTTTTCCAAATTCTATTCAACATTGTTTTTTGTTTTTTTCGATTCTCATACAGCGCCACTGGCGATTAATCCCGGAAGATCTTGAACGAAACTTGTGAGACAGATTTGCAAGGTTGGCTGTAAACGGTTTTTGCTTCACATTTCTCCCTATTCCCTTCGTTGAAGAAGTAAAAGGGAAAAAAAAATGCAATGTCAGGAGTCAGGACACTTTTAGTGTAGACCGTGTGGTGGTGTTCTGCCCTTGTGTTACGTGTCATCCCTCTTATACAATATACCCTGGCTATCTATTACAGCTCTGCGTAGTGTTCAATGCGAAATTTACGAGATGTGGTTTTCATCTGCGACAAATGAGATGTAGAAATTGACTTAAAAAGTTCTTTGACTAGGAAGACTACAGCACTTTTCCACATTTGTTGATTTGAAATTATGTTGTCCAGAAGGAAACGACACATTTTCTTTTACAGGAATTAAATGAAAGCATTCTACTGAGCAAACCTATATATTGGTGTGTGTTGTCTATTCAGTTTATTATCACAACTCAAGAAATAAAAACAAAATGTTCAGATTAATCAGCTTATTTCCATTTCATCCTAAGTCTAACTGGGACAGGAAGTGTATAACAGATAACGGGGAAGGGAGGGGAGGGTAGATATGGGTTAGTAGATGGTAGATAACGATTTTTGAACCAACCGGCAACATTTGCTTGGCTGGTTACTACTACGGGCACAGGAGCGTAGGAGGCGGAGCTTGCCAGCTTGGTCATGGAAAATAGTCTGCTGACGAAACACAACATCTGAGAATATGACAGGTGCAAATGTACATTGTGCAATGGCTGACGACCTAGACACAGACGATGGCTCTTGGTAATAATTATTCTTTTGCAACGTTATTATTCAATTAATAAAATAACTCTACCTGTGTATTATAAAGGATCTTGGCTCTTGAAGGAGCATTACAAGAGCAGTGCAGTCTACACGATTTGCGTCTGATTTGTCGTAGCAAAAGCATCCCCGATTCCATGCGTGGACAAGTTTGGTATCGGTTGTTGGGGTCTTCCACCGGCTCTCCTGATGGACTTGAACGATTCAACGAAATATTTGACCTAGCTAACCAATCTAAACTAAGAGAAGACTGCAAACTCTTTGTGGAGAAGTTGGACAACGAAGAAGAAGACAAAGTTTCCATCCTTTCTGATCTCGAGTCTCTTGTTACTCATTATTGCAAGACTCGTCACATCAATTACGACCCAAACAATGGCTGGATGCACATTCTCACACCTTTAGTCTCTTTAAAACTACCCAAAAATGAACTCTACAGCTATTTTAATGCAATCTTAGATTCTTATATTCCTAGGTAAACATTTAAATATAGCATTATTAATGTTTTCAAATTCACAACAGAATCATTTTTTATTACAGGCAGTGCCATTTTAATGGAGTAGCTATGCATCTGTTTCGATTACTTTTGCTTTATCACGAACCAGAACTATGTTCTTTTCTTGATTCACATAAAATTGCACCAAATTTGTATACACAGAAATGGGTAATTAATCCACTATTGTTTATTTAGAATTGCATTGACTAATGATTGGCAACTTGTTTAACTTTCTAGTTTCTATCCTTATTTGCAGCTTCAAGTAACCTTCAAGCTGTTCTCGCTCTGTGGGACTACTACTTTATCCGTGGCGATCCATTTTTAATATTTTTCCTTTCGTTGGTTCTCGTTATCAATGCCAAGTAATTATCCTTTTTCGAATTTGTAAAATGAAGATCTTCATATGTAATGATCAAACAGGGATGAAATAATGGCTCACAAAGGGGAGAAGGAAAGAATATTGGAAACTATAGCCGAACTCCCGCAACAGATGGAAGCTGGTGATATTCACGACTTTTGCTCACTAGCTGTTTTGTATTCTGCACAGACTCCTTTTTCGTACAAGAGGGTAAGGTTACATTTTTGTGATGTTAAAATTCGATCATAAATTCATTTAAAATTGTTATTCACTATAAACGTAGGACTACCATCAAGCCCTTTTTGGCGAAGATGCGTCGGATGAAAGAATGGATCTTTTGGTCTTGTCCCAAGCGCTTTGCCTGCCGGTATCTGTGCAGGAGTTGCTAGTCAGTTGTCATTTATTGAATCCTCCTACAAAATCTGATGCCGAAAGCAGAGCATTACGTTTCTTCCTTGTCGATTGTCGGCCTGCAGAGCAATATAACGCTGGCCATCTCCCTACAGCTTTCCATCTCGACTCTAATCTTGTAAGATTCTAAATCAGACAGAATTTTCTTCAGCATTTATTTTCATTCTCATGTATCATTTTAAACAGATGCTTACTGAACCTCAAGCATTTAGTGTGGCTGTCCAAGCGTTACTATCCTCCCAGAAACAGTCCATCGCTGCACAATCGGCTGCCGGGGGAGAGCACCTGGTGTTTTTCGGATCGGGCAGAGAAGCAGAAGACCAATATGTCCACATGGTTGTAGCGTTTTTCCTTCAAAGACACGTTCAGTTTGTTGGCCTAGTCCAAGGCGGCTTTTCTGCTGTTCACCAAGCTCTGGTTGCAGCTCAGATTGAAAATGGGGTTGTCGCCACATCGGTTTTTATTGAACCGGTCGGACTTGTCGATCACAATCCATCACTGTGCCTTGTATGTACTGTCAACAAATCTGAAGAATCACTGACAGCTGCTGGCAAAAGCAATGCTCAGGGAACACCTCAGCAGCACGCAACGGGATCTTCCTCTTCGTCATCTAACAAGACCGATTTCTTTGGGCGGATGCGCTCAAAGTCCGCAGTAGTTAAAGACAAACTTCTCGATTACATTGTTAATCCTATTTCAGCTGGAGATAATGAACCAACACCAAAGTCCAAGAGTAAAGGTGCGGAATTTAATTTGTGTGCTTCCAAGTTTACTAGTTTAAGCAATTCTTTCATTTTAGAAAATCCTAGCACCGGAGGAAAAAGCAAAGGAGCAGGCAAGCTCTACCGCAACATAGCGCCTGTATTTTCAATTGACGATGATCAAGATGGAGGTATAGAAACAATGTTAAATAATAATAAAGCGAGTGATTCATGATTGTGTTATTTTAGATGATCCAACTTTTGAAGGAAGTTCTGAGCGAGAGGCAGACGCACCGAATCAGGAACTGGTAGCCATATCTTCGTGGCTTAAGAGACCAGACGTAATCAACTCATTCCGTTGTCACGAAGTTAAGGAGAGTGGGCATGCGTTTCCGAGGTTAGTTCTTTAAAACTGTTTATGCGAATTTGATGTGTAATCCGTTTGTTTTGCTGAAGTTATTTGCTGATTACGCCAAGTCACTTGTATGCCCTAAGAGAAATTGAAGATCGTCCAGGTTTCGCGCGCATCAGCGTAAATCGTTCATTATCTTCAATCATGAAAATCACTAGCAAAAAGCGGCATCCGGAATTTATCACTTTCAAGTATGGGAACATAAAAGGCGAAGAAACTATTATTGTCGATTTAGACAGGTTGGTTGAGTTTTAAAGATTCAATGCAACAAACACCAAAGTATATGCCATTTATGGATTCTAGATTCGTCGTCCCGCAAGCTGGAGATGCTGTCAAGTTGGTCAAGCTGCAACTATTCAACAACAGTTCTGCTGCCAACGCAAATAGCTGATGGAAGCAATGGAATACTTATATGAATATCAAGAATCATTAACACAAGACTTTTTCCCTTTAAACAAACTTATGAATTCCAGTTTTTCAATCTGAAAATCTTTTCCAGTCAGTTATTAGGTTTGGGTTGAAAGAAAATATTCCATCTCTTATCGTCGTATTGAAGCATATCACTTACCTGATTGCTTGAATCTTACTAAATGCCTCTTCCATCCATAGGTGTAACCAGTAGTAAAAAGTTAAACGATACCCGAACTCATTTAGGTAGCACCGTAAGCCCAATTTTTAATTATTATTTCAAAAATATGTTCTAATAATTTGGTGGTCATCCTAGATAACTTGTTTCGTTTCCGTTCTGAATTTGTATCGTTAACTTCTCTATTCAAACTTCTATAAGATTCAACCAGAGGAAATATATTCGTAAGCTAAAAAAAAAAATTGCACCGAAATATATGTACTAGGATGTCTTTTAAACCCGTTGTTATACACGACATTTTGAGCTAACCCGGGCGCAGCATATTTAGAAGTAAACAAGAAGGTTTTGCCTGACATCTTTCAGCTGTTATTAAAGGGAGATTTTCGCTGTTCATCTGGAAGGAAACCGCTAAAGTGAGTGCACGCTAGATTCCTTCACTCAATGCCTAAATGCTTCATCTTTTTTTAATAAACTCCGGCTTTAGTATTTTTCAGATTCGTGATGGATTGCAATGCAAGAGAAGTGATGCTCAATGCCGTCGTCGTCACTGGTGCTGGCTGGCCAAATCATCATTCAGAACCAAGGTAACATTTGGCCATCTTTCATGTTCATGAGTGTCGAACGAGATCCTTGGGAAGTTTAAATGAAACGTTGGCTTGTGCACTGGGACTCTTGTAACTTAAAGAAACATGTTTATGTTATTATTTGATAACAATCTTGGACCTCCAGTTGTTTTGGGGTGTGATATTTCATCGGCTAGGGCCAGAATCATCCTTGTTGTATATACATTTTGAGAAGGCGATAAGAAGCGCGACATACTTAATCGCAGACAAAATGTAAATCTTAATTGGGGCTCCGGCCCCTAAATGGATATTTAAATCGGAAATGAATTCAAATAGATTTTTTTTCTAAAAAGGAAAATTGTGTACTAAATGGTCTCAAGGGCGTTATAAGATCAACAAATAACATTTTGATTTTAATTATTGCATCGATAGCGACAAAAGTCTTTTCAAAATAATCAACTCGTGCCACATGTCAGGTTTTGAACAAATTACAGTACAAACAGAAAATACTTAATCTTTGGAAATTAACATTTTAGGATGAGAATTTCAAAACAACTGTTCATCAAGTAGGAAGCCGCTAAAGTGTGTAGTCATGTCAATGTCTTCATAATTTCCTCCTCCCGATGCAGACTGAAGTACTAAATGAATTTTGTCTTTTCTTCTCAGGTTCAAGATTGATTGAAGGGAAAGCGAGAAAAAGCCCTGGTGATCGCTGCCGTAGATGCTGGCCACATCCTCGACGTCATTCAGCACCAAAGTAACCGACACATGCTGGGGCTTTTCACGTTTGATGGCTCCAAAGGAGAATCGGAACACGTACGTTCCGGACTTGGGAACAGTAAAAACACCTTTTTTCGCGTCCATCCCACCTCCTTGATTGGATCGAGTTATCTCAAAAGGTAGGATAGATTGCACATTTCCTCTTCCTTCCAAGTAGAACGGTGATTTCCTTAGGACGTAAAAATAGACCAAAGATGACGCTACGTCCGCCTTTCCTATCCAGGTTTCTCGAGGGGCACCTTGATTTGAAACATTTCAAAGTTAGTTTTTTTTTTTCCCCACCTCTTGTTACAAATTAGAATTTCACCTGATGTCATGTTGCAGTAGACCATATCGATGTTATCGTCTCCCTTGACGGGGTAAATTCCGCTCAGGGCGTGACCCATAGTCTTCAAATCGTGACAGTTTGCCGGCATCCGCGTCAATGATTTTCCCGCAGGGCGATCTGATCTTCTTCTAAGTTCTGCTATTTCCTCGTTTTGTCTTTGATGGCCGTTGAAAAGTTCTCTCAAATCTCTCGCTAGTTTCTCGTCTATCGACTCCTTTAGAACAATGTCAATGCATTGGTGAATCACGAAAATACTATAGGGAAAAGTCTATTGGCGCTTACGTACTAATTTGCGGATTTGCAAGCTGTTTGTCCGGTCCTGTCTACCTAGAAACAAATTCAATCGAACCACGGAGTTCCTGATTCGCATTGCTTGTCTCTGAATTCGCTCGTCCGCTTTATTCAATCGCTCAGTTATTAAGTTCTAAAGTGCACGTAATCTTGTTACTTTTGCAGTCAATACTTTTAATTGATTGTTAATTATACTTACAAATTGTTCGGTAGAAACGAATGAGGAAAGAGCCTTTTCCTCACCTGGCACTTGAGTCATGTCGCAAAACACAGTTTCAGATATTTCGGATCGCAGGATCGAATACAAACCGGAAGTTGTGTAGCCAGTTCGCCACACATCTTGGCACGAAGTTGGCAGTCGTTTAACACTTGAGATCATTTGAAGACCGTGACATTCCAGCCGTCCGAGGATGTACCGGCCGGAAGAGGGTGGAGCCAAAATGCGTCCAAAATTCAGCCGCGTGATGGGAAGAGAGGATTTGTCCATAATTAAACCTAGATTACCATTCGATTAGGTAATTTCCTTTCGTGAAATGATGTTACCAACTTGCCTGTGTCGGTAGTCTCTATGGGTGAAAGAGCGTTACAGTTGCACTGCAATTTGCGATCGAGACAGGAATTATCCAGCGCGCATTGGCATTTCGATTGAGTCGAGTTCCCACCGGTGAAGTCGTTATGTCGGACCCCGTGTCGATCAGTCCACCAACTCTGAGATTCTCCGTTGAATTCCATTGGAGCAATTTTGCAGTCGTACTGTTTAAAATCCCGGTATAAAACTCAGTTACACACGTACCAATGTTTTAAGGCAAATTACGATACCTGGACAGACTGCGTACAATCAGATGATAATTCCAAGAGGGCGATCATTTGTCTCATAGTGGCATTGTATTGGATCGGTCGGCTGTAACATCCTGCATCCCAGCATTGGCCAACATCTGTGGCTTCTTCGCTGTCGTGCGGGATTAAAGTAGATCCTATTTTCCAAGTAAAAAAACAAAAATGTAACGATGACAAAAGAACATTGGCAATCCTCTTTTGACAACCTGTCGTCATGTTACATGAGACATAAATGGGTGCATCGCCTGTTCCGTGGCCGTCGGGATCGATCCAGTACATGCCCGATTCGACTGTTTCGTTGGAGCGTCTCAGCTCTTCACAGGATCTCGGCGCTACTGCTGTGGAATTGGAAACTTTAGGAGGTTTCATCTGCTCCCTTTTTTCCGCTTGAAGGGCCTCGAGTCTTTCTTCCAATCTGGCAACAATTTTCTTGAGGCCTTGAATTTCCATCTCGTGTTTTCCTATCTCGTCTCGCTGCTGTGTCTGTGCTGCTGCCTCGACGACGACTTGATGATAACTCTCTTTCAAAAGTCTCTGGAAAAGAGCAGACACAAAAGAGAGAAACGATTAGTAGCTAGTGGGAATCCAAAAGGTTTTTTCGCAGTCTTTTACCACATCCTCGCGTAGTTTCAGCAGTTGAGAGTGGACGTCTTCAGTTGTAACTTCATCTCGAGTGGCCAACGCTGGAAAGTCCGCCCTAACCGCTCCACATATCAAGAAGAGACAGAAAAAACGAATCGCCATCTTTAATGATGGGAGTCGAATGAAGCTAAAGCCTCAAGGGAGTTTTGAATGAATCCTTAGCCTATACGGCGACCGACTTATGCAACTTTTCAAGAACGTTTTTAATATTTTTTTTTTTTTTTCGGTGCGTTTCGGAGATGGGGTTTCACCGCCAAGGGTCAAAGTTTTATTTTTTAAATGATGTTGATCAACATTCAGAGAATGCGACAAAGAACTCGATAGGGCCCACTACTATGTAGCCACTATTTAGGCCTGACATAGATAGTTAATCAAATAGGAAAAAATATTAAAAATAAACTCACAATAAGCGCTTCCGTTAACACTTGAAAATTCTCCATTTACGTAAAACTGCGTTAGCCAACGCAAATTGCTATCTATTTCGGCATTAGATTTACATCCAGTTGGTATTTCTTCCGAGTTGTTTTCACGTACCAAAGTGTGTTAACATTGCGATTTTCTTGGACTAAAGTTAAAAACTGAATCGGAATTTTCCAGTTCAAAAACATGTCACGCGCTAAATGTCTATCTGAGCAATCGGTCATTGTAGCCATCTGGATTTTCCAAAGTAATTTATCTGTAGCTGTTGTGGAAAAGTTGGGTATACATTTGCTTTGGCCTTGTTAATGATAATAAGCGGATATTGACTGTAATCTCGGCACTCCAATTTTTTCGATGTGTAATATAGTGTGATGTATGGGCTTTCCAGCTTTGCATAATAAGTATGCGGTGGAAACTTTTGGTGTCTCGTCTGATTGATAAGGAAAATCATCTAGATTGGGCGATGAGACGACTATATAAATCTCAAGCGGTGGAATACCGAATAGTACTAGGTAAGTAGGTAGTCATTTCTTCAACCAAAAAATGAAGTTCCTGCAAGCGCTCTCGTTGTCTCTTTGCACCATCTTTTGCGTAGTCCAAGGTATGCCTAATTGGAAATAACTAATTTCAAATAATTCGACAAAGTATTTTCATTGTTTTGTTTTTTTTAATTTTCATTTTGCGTTACAGGCAAGAGCATTGGAGACGCAGATGTCATGGCCAGCAAAGCTGATCCCATTGAATTTACCCATTTCAATTTGTGGACTCGCAATAATCCTGTCACGTTGCAAGAACTGTTCATCGGAGACGCCGCTTCTCTAGCCGCATCGAATTTTGATATTTCTAAGCCCACCAAAGTTTTTGCTCACGGTTGGCGAATGAATGGATACGACAACAATGCGGTATTCAGCCTTCGTGATGGTATGACAAATTATTTTTATGATTCAAACAATAACTTAATTCTCATCGTATCTTTTGTCTTAGAATTCCTTGCCAAAGAAAATTGTAATTTTATCGCGGTTGATTGGGAAGAATTGGCGAATAATTTAAATTATTATTCGTCGGCTGCCAATACCCAACCGGTTGGCATCTTAACCGGCGATTTCATCAACTTTTTGATTGCACAAGGAACGAATGTGAATCAATTTCATGTCATTGGTTTCAGCTTGGGAGCTCACGTTGCGGGAAAAGCTGGTGCCCTCGTCAACGGACTTATCCCAAGAATTACAGGTAATAGCGTTGAATACCAGGTGGAATGATTATCAACTGAAATGTAAGCTCATTTTTCATATAAGGTCTTGACCCGGCCTATCCTGGATTCTCAGTAGAAAATACGGACGAACGTCTTGACGTGACGGACGCTCAATTCGTCGACATTATGCACACAAACAGCGCATCATTGTTGGATGGCGGACTGAGTTTTCCCGTTTCTATTGGTCACGTAGACTTTTGGCCTAACGGAGGCATTGTCCAACCGGTATAATTTTCTGTAATTTATAATAATCTAATATGTAGCAACTTTAATTTGGTATTTCTTTGAACAGGGTTGCATCCTTACAGGATCTGATATTCTGGCCATAGCAAGTAAATAGTTTGGGAAAAATTTACCTCTGCTTGATCACTTAAATTTATACTCATTATTCCCGTTGCAGCGGGATGCAGTCATAGCCGGGCATACGAGTATTTTGCCGAGTCTATTAATGGTGGACGTTTTACTTCCATCCGCTGTACGTCCTATGAAGAATTCGACGCTGGTTTGTGCAATGGAAATCAACAAGATTTGATGGGTCTGCCCGTTTCTCTATCGTAAGTCACGTTTTTATTTCAACTTTTGCACATTTCTTGGCGGCTTTAGAGATTTATTTTGAATGGCATTCGTATTTTATTCATCATTTAGAGCGACGGGTGATTATTACCTCAACACGTTTGACGCTCCTCCTTTCTCCATGGGATGATTTATCGGTTGCACATGTAAATCTTTGTATCCTATGCCTTTTACTCAAAGACCCTAATACCCATAATCATGGCAGCTTTACGACTTTGACTTAATCTGTTGTTTTTTAACTGCTCTGTTGCGGCCTGTCAATACATAACTGTTACTAAATCAAGTGTGTTCAACCAGTTTTGTACTCTTTTATGTGCATAATGGATGGGTTCACTTCATGATAGATAACATTATATATAAGAATTTTTTTTCCGGGTATAGTGTAGACCTGGTGTAGACGCACCCAAGTATTGTGGGTCATATAATTTAAAATTGTGCTTTTGTCGATTTCGATGAGACGGTCACCGATAAGATTACATCAACCTTAAGGATTTGGAAAATCCCAAACTTTTATTTACTTTTAGATGACAGGTTTTAAGTTTTAATCGTCAGTTGTTTTCATCTTGACTGGCAGGTTAGCCGGTCCGTTGCTACGTCTGCATTTTACTCCAGTTAAGCGGCCAATAATAATAAACATGTCTATCTGATAACAAAATCGATATCCCTCCACCCCATGATCGATCCCGCTATGTTTGAATCCACGTGACGTCTGTGTCGTCTTGTTTTGATAGAACGTTCTATAAGATAACCAACTTACGGTAAACTATAAAATCTGAACTTCCCTGTGAGACCCTCGTTCTGTCTACGGTTGCATCTTCACTTGAAACTTAGCAGAGAGAAAAAATAGCAATGAAATTCTTCGCCGTGTTATTGTTGGCTGTTTCCGCTGTCTCAGGTTTGACCAAATGACTACGTTTACAAATAATTTGTCAAATTAATCGTTGCTCAATTTTATTTTTTATTTTTTTAAATTTTATTTTCAGCAAAGAGTCTGTCGGAGAAAAGTGTTGGCAGTTCCAGAGATTTCATTTCGGACAACACCCATTTTAATTTGTGGACGCGATCGAACCAATTGTCTTATCAGGAACTCATTAACGGAAATGCCTTGAATTTGGCCGCTTCCAACTTTGACGTTACCAAGCCGACTAAAATCTTCGCCCACGGATGGCTGATGAATGGTTACAACGATGGGACAGTTATTGCAATGAAAAACGGTACAACCGGTTATTGTAATATTCTTGGCCACATTTTTGACCGACTTCTTTTGGTCGCATTTCTGTGATGTTTAGCTTTCCTGAACCATGAAGACTGTAATTTCATAGCTGTTGATTGGGAAACGATGGCTAATAACGCCAACTATTACGCATCTGCGGCCGATACCCTTCCAGTCGGCATTCTCACTGGCCAGTTTATCGACTTTTTGATCTCCCAAGGCGTTACTTACAGCAAGTTGCACGTCATCGGCTTCAGCTTGGGAGCTCACGTCGCTGGCAATGCAGGAGCTGCTGTCGCAGGAACTCTTCCTCGTATCACTGGTAATTCAAAAATTCTCCTTTTGCATAATCATCACGAGGTCACTGAGTCGCATAATATTTTTCTGTTTACAGGATTGGATCCCGCTTATCCCGGATTTTCCGTTTCGAATACCGGTGAAAGGCTAGACACGTCGGATGCTCGTTTTGTCGACATCGTTCACACCAACAGCGCATCACTTCCCGAAGGTGGTCTGAGCTTCCCAGTAGCTATCGGACACGTTGATTTCTGGCCAAATGGTGGAATCTCCCAACCGGTATGGTTCTATAGTCAATAACAGTTTGATTAAAGGCTAATAACTATATTTGGATTTCATCATGTATTAGGGCTGCTTCGCAACCGGTACCGATATCATCGATCTTGCTAGTAAGTGTAGCTATTTCTTTTGTGGCGCGAATTGAGAGAGAATCAGAGACTTACAAATTGTATTTGCTGATTTGATTGAATGCAGCCGGCTGCAGCCATGGACGAGCCCCAGACTATTTCACCGAGTCGATCACTAGCAGAACGGCCTTCACAGCCACCGAATGCAGTAGTTACGCTACTTGGAAACTTGGAGGATGCAGCGGCAATCCCCAGACCTCAATGGGTCTTACCGTATCCACAACGTGAGTCACATCTGATTTGCTTACAGTTTCTCATCACTCGCACAAGTTTTTAAAAAATGGCTTCATTCCTTATTCACGCAGCGCCACTGGTGATTATTTTCTGGATACCAACTCCGAGGCTCCCTTCGCACTTGGTTAATCACAATATCCGTGACGATGAAACACTAAAGCAACACCCTTTAAACTTTCTTAAAACACTGATTGCTTTTGCAATTTTGTGTAAATTCTCTGTCAATAAAAATATTCAAACAGCAATGACCGCTATTCGCATTTGTATACTATGTCATTCACCTCTGCACCTAACCAGTTAGTTCGTGGGAAAGGTTTTTCGCTAATTAGATATTGTTTGGACATGAAGGTCATTTCAGGGAAAGATTTTCACATATTCGACCTGTGATAGAATAAAACCCAAGCCTGTTAAGTATCGGAAATCGACCTGAGATGACGTTGTATTGTGCTATCGGTGTTGTTGTTTGTTTTTCTGCTATTTGTCCTATTCTAGTTGAAGGTATTTCTTGTTCAAACATTAGTTACTTTCTATGTTGACACTTGACAAATGCGAGCGTTTTCCATGATAACAATTTAAAAGTCGTGTAAACAGACAAGCTGACTTGTGTAACTAGACTTTCTTATCAAACTAAATTAACAGGGACAACCAGACAACAACAACAAGAATACATACAGTTTTCAACGTACAAAACCGATGCGGAAGTAACTCAGCATTTTCTATTGTGGACACGGTAAGTGAAATTTTACAATTTTACTTGTGGTAATTAAAGAGAATTTTTACTTATTCTAGACGTAATCCCAACGAATTTCAAGAGTTGTTTATTAACGACACAGTCGCCCTGCAGGCCTCCAATTTCGACCGGAAGAATCCTACACGAATATATGCTCACGGGTTCGCAGGAAATGGACAAAACCATTGGAGTCTCAGACTACGCGACCGTACTCATAACTATTTCCCCCCCTGTGAATCAAATCAAATTAATCTTAATTATAATAGGATTTCTGGAAAAAGAAGACAGCAATTTTATTTCTGTCGACTGGCGACAATTGGCTGCGGGTCCCGACTATCCCAGAGCGGTTGCCAATGTTCAGCTAGTCGGATCGCTCACAGGAAGTTTTGTGAAATTTCTCGTTTCAAAAGGTGCTGATCTGCGCAGAGTTCATCTGATTGGTTTCAGTCTGGGGGCGCACGTTGTTGGGAGAGCTGGCCAAACAATGAATAGTGAAATTCCAAGAATAACAGGTACACACATGTTGATTGTCTCTTGGTTTCGTCAAATTTAAATGCCTATCAAAGCGCAAAATGTATTCCAAGGCTTAGATCCAGCTTATCCACTTTTCGAGGAAGCCAGCGCGGATGAGATACTAGACAAAACGGACGCTAAATTTGTAGACATTATACATACCAATGCTGGAAAGTTAGAAGAAGGCCGAAAAGGGTTCCCTTTTTCTCTTGGACACGCAGATTTTTGGCCAAACGGTGGATCGATTCAACCGGTGCGATAATAGAACTTTTTCTATTGTTTTACAAATATTCAAATTTAAATTACAGGGATGTGTGAGCAGCAATGTTAAGCTTGGGAAAATAGCAACTATTATTCAAAAACTTTCTGAAGGTCTTTAATACTCTTATCATTTAAAATTATTATTTGAATAGTTAATTCAGGCTTTAACAGTAAATTAATTGATACAAGCGCAGCAGTCTGCAGTCACAGAATGGCAATGGAATATTTCCTGGAATCGATCAACGGAGCTGAGTTCATCTCCACTCAATGTAATACTTACAGAGATTTTAAACTCGGACTCTGCAACAACAATTTTAAAACTCGAATGGGCCTACCCGTTTCAACACTGTGAGTGCAATACCATGAGATTAAAAACAAAATATTTGATTTTCTCTTAACCACTCTTTTATTTCAATACAAGAGCCACCGGGAATTTCTTCCTTGACACCTATGCTGGAAGGTCATTCGCACCGAGTCAAATGGATTTTGATGCGCAAAAAATTAACTATATTTTTGAATTTAGTATTTGAGTTAGATTCCATTACTTGATTTTTGAATTAATATGAGTTAGATTCTATAGAGTATAGATGGTTTCAGCGGCATCACGTCATTTTTTGTCTATTTAATATTAAACTGTGATAAACCGGGCTACATTTTCGTCCCCCACAAAGGAGGATTATAATGCATTAAATGAGCTAAGAGGAAGGTTGTGGTATTGAGTACTAATATTTCATTTCCTTTCCTGACCGCAATCAACATCGAATAACATACAAGAATTTATAGATATCGCTTTCTAGACTTAATGACACATTACACAAAATCCAATTCGTTCTTGCAGGTCACAACGGCAGCAATTTGGCTGAGAATTGATTCCCGTCATTGGTGATTTAAAAAAAATAATGGCACAGATTAAATTGCTCATCCTTTTTGGTGTAATGGTTGTGATTGGTCACTCCGCATCAGGTAATTGTTGTGATTGGTTTCAATCGATTTAATTGTATCGATCAGAAGATTTTATTTCCACTTGGCCTTTGGCGATGACTAGCATCGACTGCTTTTCAGTTTTCCTCTCGTTAATTTTGTTACAATTTTGCTTGTGGTTACTACAAAAACCGTTTATTCTTGCTGAAAGGTTATATAGTTATAGCCTACTACACTACATAGGGTAAGTGTAAAACTCATATCACCCCAGTTCCTAGAATAATAATGTGATATGCTGGAAAACAGTCGTTCGACGGCGTCATATAAGAATCAAATTCGATGTCCTTAAAATCAGAATATTCATAACTTCAGTATCATTGATGGCCTACAGTTTTTAAGGTGACAAGTCTGATACATTATATTATTTGTGCCATCAAAACAACAGATCTAATGAGTTTTGCACATGCTGATTGGCCTAAAGATCTTGCCACTTAAATAGAATTGGATTTTATAACATCATAAAGTTCTATGGTTTTCTTTTCTCTCAATGAGCACAGTTGAGAAGACAAGTGAAGAAAAATTCTCTTCAATTTTTAAACCCCAGCTATTTGAGTTATTTGTTTTACTTATGAGGACTCTGAAACCACTGTTAATTGCTTGAGACTGATTCTGACAACATTTCTTTTTAATGCTTAGCTGAAAAAAATAATGCTGTCGTTTGGCCCCTGTCATCTGCCACCAAAGGTCATACCGACTTAGCAGAGCTTAACGCTCTAATCCACAGAGATCCTGTAAAGCGCCAGACAGTTTTGCTAGACGACGAAGACGAAGAAAGAGATTATCGATGGCAGGAATCCGTCTTCTCATTCATCAAGGGCGTCTTCCGCAGTGGTGCCAGGAGTATGGGTGGCAATGAACTAAACGAAATCAAATCATTTTGTCACTTCAATTTGTGGACCAGAACCAATCCAAAAATAGCACAAGCGTTACTCATTGACGATGAAGCTACTCTATCCAAATCGAGTTTTAACCGGTCTAATCCTACAAAAGTATTTGTTCACGGTTGGCGAATGAACGGCCATAGCGATGTTTCAATGCTCACCCTTCGAAATGGTATGGTCAAAACATTGTATAACAGAAGAATAGGTCGTTATTCTATTTTCATATCTTAGAATTCCTCATTAGAGAAAACTGCAATTTTATAGCGGTCGACTGGGAAAGTTTTGCTGCCACTGACTACTTCTCATCGGCGGCCAAGATTCGACCAATCGGCGTCTTTACGGGAGATTTCTTAAATTTTCTAATCAAGCAAGGATTAAATGTTAGTCAGTTGCATATCATTGGTTTCAGTTTGGGAGCTCACATTGCTGGTAAAGCTGGTTTCCGCGTTAACGTACCAGTCCCTCGAATTACAGGTAATTTAGATTAAGATGAATCTCACTCAAACATGCATGCATAAATCTAACGATGGGTCTGCAGGTTTGGACCCCGCTTTTCCCGGATTTTCAATTGACAATACGGACGGAAGACTAGACGTGACGGACGCTCAATTCGTCGACATTATTCATACAAACAGTGATTCGTTATTGAACGGTGGTTTGAGCTTTACGACATCAATCGGACATGTAGATTTTTGGCCTAATGGGGGCATTGTTCAACCGGTAAGCAAATTAAAGAATCTAGTAGTACTATTATTAACTGATTTCTGCTTTATATGAAAAGTGAAAATTAATTCATTGATTCCGGTTTTTAATTGGTCTCGTAATTGATGACATTCTTTGTATGTATAGGGATGTAGTTTAATATCTTGTAGCCATTACAGAGCGTTGATTTATTTTACTGAATCGATCAATACCAAAAAGCCTTTTACGGCTACCAAATGCTCAACTCACATGGATTGGTACATTGGTTTATGTGCAAACAACACGCAAACGGCCATGGGATTTTCCGTATCTACATCGTGAGTTGATCGTTAACAATGAATTAATTTTACCAAAATATTACCATTCTTTTTTAAATTTGAACAGTGCCAAAGGCGATTATTTTCTTTTAACCAACGTGAAAGCTCCTTTTGCACTTGGTTAGTATGGCCAAATCAATCACAGTCTCGTGACTGCAGACAAGACAAGACAACCAAGCTTCCGTAGCTTTCAATTTCCATTACATTTGTAATTTCTCCTTGTGAGTCGATTGGCGCGCAAGTAGAATGATACAATGAAATGTTGAAATAAATTTTTTTTTTAACCGCTATTATCCAGTTTATTTTATAATTTGGGGTTTTTCCAACATTAATTGCATTTTTCAGCGGATATGAGTTTATTATTAGCAGCAATCATTAATTACAAAGCTCATCGCCTTGATCACGATTATAGGTACTACTTTCCAGAATGAAGGGTGTGATGATGAAAAAACTTGCTTAATTCGCGGAAAAAAATTAAAAATCTATCAATTTGTTTCATAATTTTTCCATACATGTGATATCTGAAATGTATAAAAGACCATTGATAGATTTAGAAAAGTTTAACCTTCGATCGTCAAGCTGCAAACATGACGTTAATCAAAACGTTCTGGATACTTCTCTGCTCCTCCGTCCTCGTTTTAGCCGAAGGTATTTTTTTCCGTGAGTAAAAGCGGCTATTTTACATCGTTTGTGTTAACTTTGATTAATGTTTATTGCTGTTTTATATTTCGTGCGCTTTTCCTTATTGACACCTATCAGGAAAAGAAATAATCAGACATGCTGGTGATCTTCTGTCGGAGATTGCCGAACCGTTCGCAGCTTCACAAGTTCATTTCTTACTCTGGACAAGGTAATTTAATAAATTAACAATGTGACAAAATACTACAATAATTGGCATAACACAATTTGATGCGTCTTTCAGACGAAATTCGTTTCTATTTCAAGAACTCTTTATCAACGATGTAAATGTCCTAGCTGCTTCTTCTTATGTTAAGACAAAACCTACTAAAATTTATGTCCATGGTTTTACTGAAAATGGGCAAGGTGATCTTAGTTTCAGGTTACGCAATCGTAAGTATTCTTCTTTAACAAAGGAGTTGGTATGTGAGAAAGTTCCGTCGGAATCATAAATTTAATCCCAACAGGTTTCCTCGAAAAAGAAGATATTAATTTTATCGCAGTCGACTGGGCATTATTGGCTGCAGGTCCCGACTATCCTAGAGCAGCGGCAAACACTAGGCTGGTAGGATTACTCACGGGAGATTTTGTGAACTTCCTGGTTTCACAGGGCACTGATCTTATCAAGTTGCACTTGATTGGTTTCAGTATGGGGGCGCATGTGGTTGGACTGGCTGGACATATCGCCAACGGTGTACTACCTAGAATAACAGGTAGGCATAGTTTAACAGTTACTATACTAGACCCCCGAATGCATCTTTCGAAATTTGCCAATTGAAGGTTTGGATCCAGCCTTCCCTCACTTTGATTTCACTAACCCAGACGAGGTTCTAGAGAAAACAGATGCCCAGTTTGTTGATGTTATCCATACAAATGCTGGCAAGTTGGAAAATGGCAAAATAGGCGTCGATCGATCGATCGGACACGTCGATTTTTGGCCCAATGGTGGATCTTCTCAGCCTGTATGATATTTAAAATTTGGCTTAATAAAAAAATTATTACTAATTTTAAATTGCCTGTGCATAGGGCTGTATAGAAATCCCCAACAGCAGCGCTGGAATCTTAAGTATTATGAACCTGTTTCTTGGAGGTGGGATTCTAATTTCAATTTTTTTATTTGACTATATAAAATATTCTTTTAAAAATCACAGGTATCTGCAGTCATAGGCGAGCAGTGGAATATTTTATGGAATCCCTTGATGTTCCGTTCATCGCCACCCGGTGCAATTCTTACGACGAATTCAAGCTTGGCTCATGCACTAACAATTTCAAAACTTTTCTGGGTGTTCCAGTCTCAACATCGTGAGCATAAAATTCAATTTCTTCGCACTACTTTGCACATAAAACCGTAATATTAATAGCCGTTAATATCATTAGAGCCGTAGGAAATTTCTTCCTCGATACCAACGTACCTCACACAGTCCGGCAAGAGAACAGCTTTCAATCAATATTTAAAACAACTTAAAGAAAGAACATTTTATTTTCAAATTGTGAAAGCTGTGTCTTTTTCAATTCTCACTATAATAAAAAAAAATTAAATGTCTGACCGACAATTGAATGTGAATCATGAAAAACCGTTTCGATTGATTGAATTTTTTAAATCTTCGCCTGCACCAAATAGAATTTACAATCGATTTCGCTTATGCTCCGTTTATTAAATACCCACCGAGTTACCGTATATATTTCATCCAAGGACTACTGGATTAACAAATGCCAAGTGTGCTTTTATATCTACAGTACTCAAAACATTGACTGCAATTTTCATCTCCTCATTTAGATCGCGAGAGAAAATCGGAAGCTTGACTGTCATCGCCAACATGAATCCAATAGAGTCGAATTTCTCTGAAAGCTTTCCAATCACGTCGCAAAAAATGGGAAAAACTTGGAACTGGAATGTTGAATTAGGAAAAAAAAAGACTTTCACCCAACTAGTGAAAAACGAAACACATAATTAATTGTGACTGCAAGCTGAGTATATACGCATGCAAATTATGGAACGCAAACCAAACAAGTGAACGAGGTGAACGACAAATAATAAGATCCCAAAGAAGAGAAAAACAAAAAAAACAAGCGACTTCGACTTTTCTCGATGTCGATGAAACATTTGACTAGCACGCCTTGCGCATACAACCTATGATTGCATTTGTTACGAAAATTACGAAACCACGATTATTATCTACTCGTTTTCGCTAATTTTTGTCCTTGTTGCAATCACTCAGTCAGATCAATGTCGGACATTCGCATTCCATTCGGTCCTAATGCTTCCTCAGCTTCTTCAGTTGCTTCGGTCGGTTGTTGATGGAATGTACTCCACCAGCTTGAAAACGCTCCTTTAGCTTGCGAAATAGCCCCTCCTAAAATGAATTCCAGTAAATTCTCTTCGAACATAATGAATTAAAATAACCAATGAATAATATCTTACCAACAACTTTACTCGTGTTGGCTACTGCTCGACTTGTGCTAGCGGCCGCATTGGATATCTTCCGCCCTTTTTCCGTATTCTGCATCGTTCTGCAAAAAACAATTGATCATGAGAATACAGTCAAATTTAGTTGTTATTGTTATGAAACATACTGAGTGATTTGAGATATTTTAAGCTTGACATCTGAAATTGATAGCTGGCCGGAGAACATATGACCAGGATGGAGTTCCAAGACAGCAGGATGTGGAGTTTCGAGCCATTTCGCGTAGTTACTCGTGGCTTTCCATGCTTGGATAAAAGCGGGATTGAATTCATCCAAATACTTGCATCCATCTGTTTAAACACAACAATTAAAATGTCTGAAATTTAAGCACTTAGGGGTAAAAAAGAAAAGACATACCGTCCATCAAGGATGTTCTCAGCATAAAAAGAAGATAAGTCTTAAACTCAGCCCGCAGCCACTCATCGCCACCTTCCCATCCAACGCCGTCCAAAAAGGTATTGCTGGTTCGATCCTGGACAACGAGACGGACTATGTGATCTGCAAATCGCATGTCTTCTTTGGTCAACTCAAGTTGACGACGTAGTTCCGGATCGGTGATATCGATGCGGCCAGTCTCCAACTTTAAAAAGTGAGGAAAATGTGAGGAAAATTTATCTTAAATCGTTCAAGTAAGAAATGATACCTCGATGATAGCATCAAAAAGAGTTTTTTTCTGCTTGAATAGCACATTAGTAGCGCCAACAATGTAGCCGCGGATGTTAGGCTCACTCAAGAGGTCTAAATATGAAAGTGACAGATACGGATGACACACATAACCCTGCATAAAACAATTAAAAGTTTGTAAAATCGATAGAATAGATAGATTTCAAATTCAACTAACATTTCCAAAGAGTTGAAGAGGCAATCCACAGTCTTCATTAGGCAGGCCGGCGACGATAGAGGGAGAAATGCGTCCTGATTTCTAGGGATTTCAACAACAAATTGGTAGTATTTAGCGAGAATAGCCTCGAAATAAGAGAATTACCTCGTTTTCCATTTCTTGAGCAGTGGGGGCTCGAAGATCTTCAAAGCTACTTTCCCGGCTTACTTTACTATCATCAGTAGCGTCAACCGTGGGAGTATCTGCGGATTTAGTACTTCCAGCTAATTTATCTTTCCAAGAAGATAGTTTTTCTGTCAGTCCGTTATAAACACTAGACTGATTTTGAGGTGAGAAAATACCGGCGGGTTCTTCATCTGGTGGAGGAATGAATTGTTTAGGAACTTCCAACGTCTCGGCGATGATTATTTCCGGCTGACTAGCTAAGGCGGTGCAATTATCCAGACCCGATTCGACCACTCCAGGGAAAAGTGCAAGCATCGCCAGAATAGATGTAGATAAAGGTCGGACTGGTGAATGAAAAAAGAGAACTCGCTTTTGCAGTAGAATCAGCTTAAATAGTTGAACCACTTTGTGACCGAATCTCTCTAGCATTTCACGTAGTGGTAGCCCTAGAAAGTAGAAAGTCGCGATTAGTATTAGTATTAGTATTAGTATGTAACAATTACACTAAACTAGAGCAATAGTACCAATGATAGCCTGAGTAGAATTTAGAAGGTCAGGGTTGAGACACATGTTTAGATTGTTGTAAGCATCATGGAGCAACATGAACTGAGTAAAATCCCCCTCACGGAAATAAGCTTCAGTGATCAATCCCATTTTTACTTGGATATGACCATATAAAGGAAGGTTCGAAAGAACACATACAGCTTTCTGGACAGTGCTTCTGGTTATGTCAGCAGTTTTCTTAGAGAGCATCTGTTCAAATTGGTCAAATTTTAATGATATAAACATTACTAAAATAGAACAGCTTTATACATACCTTTGCCTCAATTTGGCGATAAGAGGAAACACCATAAACTGTTTTGCCTGGATGTGCCATTGATGGGAGGTGGAAATAGACAGTATCCTCAACAAAATTATGTGAGCCATCTGGCATCGCCAGGGAAGGCAAATTTTTCCACATTTCCGGACATTCATGAGATTCGGAAGGAGAGTTGGGGCAAAGAGGAGGGTATGAATACTCAACTTGACACCCTTTTTTGTGATGAAATCCAACGACGAGAAGGTGCAATATTGGAGGAGCATCTCGGCTGAATTCCCGAGCTATTGTACTTGTCTCCTTTTTCTTTTTCTCTTCTTGATCTGTTACTTGTTCTTCCATTTTATATCGTAATACGTCCACGAACACAACTTTTTATCAGATGTCAAAAATGCTCTGCCTAGTACACACTTCAGATCCAAAAATCAATAAATCTACAGACACTCGCCAGAGGGCATCTATGTTTGCAGACGATTTCACGACTGACGTCAAAATCACGCTGGACGTGGGCTGGGGCGCACATCTTGTTCACGAAACCCCGTCTTGCTGGTAATTTCACACGAGGCTGGTTTTAGGCGCAAACGCCGATGAAATTCAAAATGACGTGCTTTGGCGTAACAGTGATGATGTCCTACCTGCTACTTGGGTGTTACTAAAACGCGAAGCGAAACGGCGGAACGCGAAACTCCTAAAACGCGAAACAGTGGTGCGAAATGGTCCCAAAAATTTTCGGGACCGTTTCGCAGTTTAGGCGCTAGAGGTCTTACTAAAATGCGAAACCGTAGACGCGAAACAGTCGACGTTAGTGGCTCAGTGCATTGTTAAAAGTTAACTACTTACTAACCTAACTAACTACCGAACTGGCTTTTGATATGTATGTTGGCAGTTGAGTTTAAATGTGTGTACACGGAACGCTCTGTCTCGGTTTGTCTCATTGACAAAAGCAGCAGCAAAAAATAAAAAAGCAGAAAAGTTGAAATTATTCGAGAGAGAAAAAGAAAAACAAGTTCCTTTCAAAGAGACTAAGTAGTCACGAAGACGTCGTTATCGTTCGATTTTTTTTTTTTGGCTTCTTCTTCTTCTTTTTGTCTCTTTTTTTCTCGTCGACTAATGTTAAAAAAAGAAAAAGTATTAATATAATACTAAAATGTCTACACGGTTGGTACTATTATACACATCATCCCACAGCTTCAAACCAAACATATAATATTTCAACAGGTGTGTGTTAATGATGATGAGCACCGGTCTCGTCATATCACGACCACCACTTCTTTTATAATTTAGCGTTATAGACGACAAAATAAATCTATTCCGATCAATTCTGATTGCGAGTCAAACACATAAAAATGTCGTCCTTGGGAATATGATTTCTTTTTCTATCAAATTAAAAAAGAAAATAATAAAATAGAAGATTTATTTTTTGGGGTTATTTTGTTTAAGAGCCTTTCATTTTTCTAAACGCTCCGGAGCATTCGAATTAAAGAGCATCCATCAGCAATGGCGAGACGTTGTGCAAGAGCAACTTCGGTTTGGCCAAGCTCCAAGTGCTTCGACCGGCTTCGACAAAAGACGACGGAAAATACACAGCCATATGGCCAGGGTGAGAAAGCGCAAAGCGGCACACATGCATTCATTGCCTTACTCATTATCAAAATCAATTAACGGCGAATTATCTTGTGTAGAATTGATGCCCAAATAGCTATACCGGCCAGTTTAATATCAGAAACTATAACCTATTTATGTCTGAGTCTGTAATTATTGACTTTGTACGAAAATATGTATGAAACCAACAGAACTTGTTACCAAGCCCATCTTTGTTATTCAATTACTCTTTGAATCTGTTCAAACTACAATAAACGGTGGAATTCAAGATGTTCATATTATTTATTTAAATTAAATAATAGTATCATTTTTAAATTTCAAAAGTAAAATATTTCGCAAGTAGTTTCGCAATTTAGGATGCCCTTGGGCGTTCAGAAATTTAAAAACAGGAAATTTTTTATATTTCAAAAATCAAATGTTTCGCAAATGGTTTCGCACTTTAGGATGCCCTTAGGCCATTGGACCCGCGAAACGGTCCCCAATTTTTGGGACCGTTTCGCACCACTGTTTCGCGTTTTAGGAGTTTCGCGTTCCGCCGTTTCGCTTCGCGTTTTAGTAACACCCCTGCTACTTTGGGTTTCGAACTACTTTTAAGTATGGAACGCCGTTTGTAGCAGCGAAAACAGACACCCCTTTTTTCTTTCGCACCCCTCTTTGTCTCGTTGTCTGCTTTAGTCGTCTGCTAACCGTTGCCAGGTAATCCTTCCGCAGCGTTTATTTTTTTGAATTCAAGTTATTAAATCCACTTTATAATTAGATATTTATTACTTCTATTTAATTTTATTATTTTTTCGCATTTACTAGTATCTCCCTTTTACTTAATTTTCATATATTTGTGAACAAAACAACACCAGCCCACACAGCTGACTGCTCAGGGCTCACAACAGTCGGAAGCCATTCACCGAGCCATTCACGTGCTCATTGTAATTATCAGAAGGAGCATGCAGTTTTAACTGTGTTTTACCTGTAGTCCAGGAGTGATTATTCTTAAAGAAATTTCATTAAAATATAAGATAAATTGTGATTTCAACATCGAGGAAGAACCGCGTTCTTTTTGGAAAGCATTAAGGCTTTTTGTGTTCCTGTCAACTATTGGGCAAGTAATTTTACCAAAAAATTGATTTCTTTCATTCTTGTAATCCTAATGTTTTCATTGTTAACAGCTTGTCACTTTTCAAGACACCAGTTATCATCAGTGTTATACTTTTTATTTGTGACAACTACTGGCCTGGTAATTTCAGTTAATGTGGTTTCGATTCCTTCATGTAGTCTAATTTAAATGTCTTCTTTGGGTATCAGCTTGCTTTTTAGTGATGGAACCAATGAATATTCCAATATCTCAGGAAAAACTCTTACAACTTGTTGACTGGGATTTTTCAGTAAAACAAATGGCAAAATGGTTTGGTTTGTCCCACTGGACAATACTCAGAAAACTAAAGCAATTCAAAATTTCTTGAAAGAAATTTTCTAATATTGATGATTGTGACCTCATGCAAGTCATAGCAAATGTCTTGGCTGATAAACCAAATATGGGTAATTTTATATTTAAATTTAATTTCCGTGGCTTCATTTAAATTGTTTGATTTTCCTTTGCAGGAGGAGATGTATATCTGAGACACCACCTCAAAACAAATGTAGGTGTCTTTGTCCAACGATGGCGTATAAGAAAATGTGTTCATGAAATCTTTGGATCCCAGCCAAGAGCCAAGAATACAATCAAGAGAAGACGTTATCAAGTGCGAGCTCCGTTGTCTATGGTACATTTGGACACTCATCATAAACTCATTAGATGGAGGTTTGTTGTTGTTGGAGCAGTTGACGGGTTTTATCGAAAAATATTTTGTATGAAGTTAGACACCAATAATAAAGCTAAAACGGTCTTGAAGCATTTTCTAACCGGTGTCAAAGAACTTGGTCTGCCATCACGAGTAAGGTATCAATTTCCTCCCGTGATTCCAACTCAATTTTGTTCTAAATACTTCTTTCTTCTAGAACTGACAAAGGAAAGGAGAATGTTGGTGTTGCTCATTTGATGTTCCTTACAAGGGGTGGTAATCGGGCCAGTTTCATCAGCGGTCGGTCAGTTCACAACACCAGAATTGAACGAATATGGAGGGAAGTGTTACGTGTTGCCCTATCCCCTTTCAGAGAATTGTTCTAGTAAGTTTTCTAAATATGTTGTGTGAAGGAAAAGAATGTGGTTTTTAATGCTCACTTAATTTCAGTCTTATGGAAGGTGAAGGAATCCTGGACGTTTCGAACAACATGGACATATTTTCACTACATTTCGTTTTCCGATCCCTGATTGAAAAATCTTTAGATGAATTCTGTGCTATGTGGGACTCCCACAAACTCCGCACCGAGGGTTTATCTCCCATTCAACTATTCACTTTAGGAATAGAAGAATTGAAAAGACGATCCTTGGTAGACGGGAAAAGCTATACAGAATTGCAGCAATTTGATGTCGACATGCAACTTGTAAATACCATACAAAATCATTGCATCAGAGGAGTTCGTGGTGTCAAAGTGCCTGATATTGTCTGTCCATCTGAAGATACCTTGGCGGAATTGAGAAACCATTTCCCAATCACTAAAATTACATTTGAAAATTCCGTAGAAACGTACCTTTCCTTCCGCTATGTACTGAACGCAATGAGTAACGTTTAGACGTTATGTATGGTACTGTTCTCATAATATACGGGAAATCGATGAAAAATTCAGTGTTCGTATTTCAACACCTTTGACCTTATTTACACTTTTAAGAAAACCTTTATATTTTCTTTACTTTCTGTTCAAGTAAAGTGTGCTGTAATAATAAATATGATAATAGAGAATAACCAAATTGGGTAGCTAGTGAACATTAGCATGTAGATAAAACTGGTAGGTTGTGTTCCGGTGTGACCTGCTATTTAAAGACTTCGTGGAAAACTGCTGCGCTTAAGATTCTGTGACTCTTGACAATACAATAGGATCGTTACGGACTCTCCAGAACAGTACTAGAAAAATTTTTGATGTTACATATTCTTCAAATGGCTAAAAGGGTTGATGTGAAGTGAATGGGCTGTTTTTCTAAGCCAAAAAATTAATACAAAGAGCGGCGGTTTAATTAAGATTCCTTGGAAACCATAGAATTAACTTTAAATGTTGTTCCATGAGTTACGATATTTCCCGTCATTAGTTGTCGAAAGTTATTTTACACCAAAACAAAACACCGGGTGATACGCCGGTGTTAAATATGGGATGCAAAGAAATTTACGCTACTTATTTATTTCCTCAATCCGCATTCTCAGAAAATATCAACAAATAGATTATTAGTGATCATCTCTTTTGGTGGTTCAACGTTATCATCATAATATTTTTGTAATTTTCTGCCGAAGGGCGAGTACACACATGTGAGTCTTTATTAGTTTTCTTTAGCGATCTTGAATTTATACACTCCTGTTAATGTATCAAGATGGAGCACTTTTCCCACCACCCGCTCCCCCCAACCATCCGTGCGTTGACTTTTATTCGTTTGTAGCCTACTTCTCTTTTCCATGCATGTCGTTTCTCATCATCTTTATCCCGCGTCTCCCCACCATCTTCTAAACGCTCACTGGGTCAGAAAACAAACAAATTTTTATACCTATACGATTAAACAAGAGATTCTTCCATGCGGAAGTTTTTTTTTTCATTTTCCCGTTACATTTAATCGAGATATGATTGTTTTTTTCAGAAATATTCAATGGTATTTTTCTGACCGCGTCGGAATATCCCAGCATGCGGGATTTTGATACTGCCTGGGATGAATAACATCTTGCTTCTTTCAATCATTCATTCCAAAAACAGTGATGGGGACATTGCTATAATGGAACAGTTTTTCTGTGTGGAGTCCTCCTACGTTTATTATCATAAAGAGTGAACGACTAACTACTGAACGTATTTTTTTCCTCTAATGGTTTTTAAGAGCAAGAACAGCATGGGGTTTTTCACGTGGCATTGGCGTGAACACCTCTCTCGCTACTTGTTCTTTTTCTTCGTCTGTAGGGATCGCGGAAGAAAATAAAATACAGATGATATAGGGCATAACGGCGAAATAATAACCATAAAAGCAACACTACGTTTCAAATTCACAAAAGAAAAAACTTAAGTAGGTAAGAAAGCAGATGGTCCTTAGTAGAGTTGTTTGAAAACAACGTGCTATTCAGGACTCTTTTCAATCCATAAGGAGTGGAAAATGATAAGACACACAATCAGCGCTGCTTTCATCAATCTGGTAGCTGTTCCTCGTTATATCTTGGATCACATTTCGAAAGTCCGAACACCAAAATATTAAGCTTTCAGATATATACTTTCAATTTAGAAGAAATGGCATTTATCGAATCTACTTTTACAAATGTTTACTTGTATGAAATCACTATAACTTCTCCGGAATATCTTTAAATATTATTACGGCCACTGTAGACTTCATTGATGCATTTTTGTAATAGTTAAAAAAAGCAAAATGTGGTTCAGTTCGTTGTATTGTTAAACAAACACGAGCCGAATCTTCCGCAATAACTGGATTACATAAAAACATTCAAACAAAATGGTTAAAGTTAAAAACACACATCCTGGTAATTGCAGCAATGAAGAACTTGCAATTGAATAGTGGCAATGTGATAATTGAATTACATAAAATTTGGCCTGGTGTAAACTGGCACTGAATTAATAGCATCACATTCATGGAAGTTAAGCATTATTTTTCTCAGAGCACTTCAAGTGGTGTTCAAATCGCTTTGAAACCTTAATGTAATTATTGCATATTGAACATCGGACTCGTTCCTCCCGATCAGCGATATCAATTTCCTCGTAAGGGACGACATACATTGTGCTAGTTTTTGTCGGAGCTTTCTAAAAAAAAATGTAAGATAACGAAAATGAATTTGACATTGAAATTGTTACATATACCTGTAAGAGCTGAGCCATTGTCGGTACTTCTTTAAAGACAGGTTCTAGAACTTTATCTCCTCTTTTCAATCTTCATGCAATGATGAAGTCTCCCTTTAAAGACGGAAAGTTTCTATGCACAAGAAAAAAATATTTATGGTCACAGAAAAATATGTTTAACAAGAATAAATTATTGCTTACGAGTGAATCAGATTTTTCATTTCTTTGCCTGATTGGTTCAGGGGAACTTCAATAACTTTTGAACCCAAACCAGCGTTCGATAATTTTATTTCTTCCTGGTCTTCCGGGATTCGAATGGGAAACTCCAACTTTCTTAAACAATAGAATTCCACCTGTTGACACTTGACAGTCGATTTCCCAATTGAAAGTTTTCCTATAGAAAAGGAAACAACTCATGTTTAATGCGTATTGAGATAATCGTATCAATTTTAAATGTATACCGTCTTGGTTGTATGAACCGTAACTTGAGTTTACAGCTTTCTTTGATTCTTTCACAAGGTCCTTTAGGGATCGATTAACCATCTGACTGTATTTTGGCCCAGGAAAATCAGGCGAAGAAGAACGAGATCGGTTGTGGTAAGATGGGGACCCGTTGTCAGAATATGAGGAACTGGATACATTGGATAAACTTCTCTTGTCGATAGGAGAGCGGCTTCGATGATCTTTCTTTTTTGAGTTGTGAGAATTGCGACTATCCAAATTTCTGCGACGATCATAACGTTCAATTTCAGTTCCATCACTAAAAAGCAAGCTGATACCCAAAGAAGACATTTAAATTAGACTACATGAAGGAATCGAAACCACATTAACTGAAATTACCAGGCCAGTAGTTGTCACAAATAAAAAGTATAACACTGATGATAACTGGTGTCTTGAAAAGTGACAAGCTGTTAACAATGAAAACATTAGGATTACAAGAATGAAAGAAATCAATTTTTTGGTAAAATTACTTGCCCAATAGTTGACAGGAACACAAAAAGCCTTAATGCTTTCCAAAAAGAACGCGGTTCTTCCTCGATGTTGAAATCACAATTTATCTTATATTTTAATGAAATTTCTTTAAGAATAATCACTCCTGGACTACAGGTAAAACACAGTTAAAACTGCATGCTCCTTCTGATAATTACAATGAGCACGTGAATGGCTCGGTGAATGGCTTCCGACTGTTGTGAGCCCTGAGCAGTCAGCTGTGTGGGCTGGTGTTGTTTTGTTCACAAATATATGAAAATTAAGTAAAAGGGAGATACTAGTAAATGCGAAAAAATAATAAAATTAAATAGAAGTAATAAATATCTAATTATAAAGTGGATTTAATAACTTGAATTCAAAAAAATAAACGCTGCGGAAGGATTACCTGGCAACGGTTAGCAGACGACTAAAGCAGACAACGAGACAAAGAGGGGTGCGAAAGAAAAAAGGGGTGTCTGTTTTCGCTGCTACAAACGGCGTTCCATATTTAAGCCTACCAAAGCAGTGTATTTTCGAGACTGCGTTGTTCAAGCACGTGTGTGAATGGTGAATCATCATAGAATCATGATATAATGGTATATATTGTATTAAACATATTCCTTGATAATTTTTTTAAAGCATTGATTGCCTGAGAATTCATTCATGTTTCCAACTCACCACAGCAGTGTTCGTGCAAATTTTTTATTTGCAATGAAACAGACTTTATTTCCTCTAAATGTTTAAACCTGCTTTGACTGTAGAATACTTTATGTATGTTATTCATCATTCTTTTATGGAGAAAGTATAGTTTTGTCCATGAATCACAAATGTTATGCAATACCTGGTGATGCTATCTGAATGGACAACGACAGTCTAGTCATGTAATTTTCATAAATTACCACAATTTTTGCACTCATATATTGCTGCCAATATCCTGCAGACTAAATAGTTGCATTTTTTTACAGTAAATAAAAGGCGATTCAAATTCGTGTATGCTTCTTCGCCATGGTGCTTCTTCTGACTTATCTTCAGTCATCACAGCTAGACGACCACGTGGTTATGGCAATATCATGTTACGAATCGATCAGACACAACACGGTAGGAAAAAATTCTGCTTCAATATTTTGCATGTCTCGGTTTGAATCAAAGTTAAACGAGGGAAAAAAAATCTGAATGCCTTCTCTTCTCATGATAAGGCTGAAAGTGATCGTCGACCACTATTTATTTTCGAAAAAAATTTCCCCTCGCCTATTTCCTTAGACGCGTATTTAGTGAGTGTAAGACCGAAATACGGGGGAGTACTAAAATAAGGGAGTTCAGATTTATAAATAGATCGGTTGGAAGCTGTTGTGTCGGCAGAATATAGAGGGCTGCATAACGTTATTCGTTCTTTTTCGTGCAGTCGTGGTGGAAGAACGTCTATTCTCTTTTTCGTTCCCTCAAAATACATCTCATTACAATGACGGAATTGTGCACTCTCGATTTATTGTATTTTGACGGCGTGGAGAATGAAGAAGGCGAAATCAGAGCTATTTTCATTCCAAATTCCTGTCATGTTTGTAAAACCATGCGCCATGATTCGGAATCGGGTAGTGAAATCAAATTGCTTAGTTGTTCTGGTTGTCGTATGATTGCTTATTGTGGATTAGCCCACCAGAAAGAGCATTGGGCTCAGCACAAGGTACATCTTTTCCAGAATGCAATTCTCTGAAGTAATTATTTGGTTTCATTTTTTGGTGTTCAGGATTTGTGCAAAGTCGTACAACAAGTTTTACGTAAAGAGGGCCGACCAAGCTTATTCAATGGAGTGGAAAAGCTTAATTTAAGCCCTGAAAGTTGGAAGGCTTTTCGTTACAATCTAATGGTCCGTGTGGAGAAAGCATTGACTGTAATCATATTTTCGTGTTGCATTTTTTAACTTGATCTCATCGGTTCTTCTCCATTTCATTTAGCGATCCATGCAACCGTACGAGCAGGAAATGTTCTTATATCCACGCGTATGCAATCAATGTCGCATGGATGACGGAACTAAACTGAACGAATGCCCCGACTGCCACTCGTTTTTTTATTGCTGTGACCAGCACTTATCGATAACACATCAAGAATGGTGTAAAGACTTGAAACTTCTTCTCGATCTCAATATCGAACAGTCGAAAAAAGGACGGATCGATTGCATGTTGCCTCACCAACTGTTGGAAACTTTCGAAGAGTTCCCTGCATCGCTCAAAGTCAGTTGCACAATCACGGGAGTCTTCCATTACCACACTTATTTATAAAATTCGATTACAACCAGGAGTTCCTTGTTTTGAGAATGGTCGGTGCCATGGGGGCCTTTGCCATGGGAAGAAATTCTCTGACATTACTTACGGAATTTGCATCTTATCCGTTGACAGTTCTCTGGGGCCTCCAGGAAGCGGCCAAACTAACAGATGGTATTCCACATTTGGGAGATCGAAAATCTCTTGTGGTTCACATCGTTGGGGCTGAATTGCCTTTTGAATGTAAGTCTTCGTGTTGATTGAATTTTCAGTAGAAAACCTCTTTTATTTCCTATTTTCCTGATTCAGGCAATAATTTGGCAAAGTGGGATGTTTTCTTTCTTAATACTCTTCCGGCCTTGAAATCACTTTACGTAACTTTTACGGGTCCGGAATTGACGGGTGTTCCGGCAGGAACGTGGGATGACGACCTCCGCTGCCCACACTGTGAACGAAACAATAAGCATTTCGTCTGCGACTTCCAACCGAATACCTTCTATCATGACTTTGTGAAAAGTAAAAATTACATCCGCCCTGATGTTGTGGTCGCGTTCAACTGCGGACTCTACCGACAGACAGGCTTCCAAGGATCTGATTCGTGGGCAAAAACTATACCTTGTCTTCTGAAAGTATGTTAAATCACAGTAGTACGTACGTAAGCTTGATTGACAAAAATCATTTTTTTAAAGGAGGGTGTGCCCTTAATTTTGACGGCGTACACGGCTGCGGAGGCTCCTTTAGATTTAAAACGGCTTCAAGAAGCCAGCCGTGATCCTTTAGAAATTCTTATGCCTCCTCAAAAGAATCCCTATCGGAGTTCACGGCCATGCAGGAATTTTGTCAGCGAGGAAGAATCCCCAATCATATTCAAGAACCAGTACATCACGGTTGTTAGGAAACAAAGTATTAAATAAGAAAATGAATTCGTGGTGTATTCTTGCAAATCAAATTATTCAGTGTGAATTTTACAAATGTCTTCATATTGGACTCCCTCGACAACTCGTCCTTTTACAGGTCCCTGCAACAAGTAAAAATACGAATTGTATGACTCATAGCTAATAGATTATATTTCAAAAGTTTTTACCGAATCGATTGTGATTGAAACGCAGAAGTTTTTGGCATCGAGACTTTTAAGTATGGCTCGACATCCGCGATATGCACCGTTGACAATCATAACTGTTCGTCCTGGAAAGATATTCAAATCACGTCAACATTTCATTTTTTGAATCTTTGGTTTTATTGATAACATACCTTCAGCTGGAATGACAGTTTCCAGGTGAGACTGGTCCAGTTTTAAGGTATGGCCGGTATCTGTCATGGTCACCATGGCTCCGTATTTGTCAATGACCTGCTTGACGTATCCCTTCTTTTTGTAGTACTTGTCCCCAAGAGATTTTGTGACAACTTTAACAACAATGTTTTCGGCCAGCCAGTAATCTTTTCTGCCAAATTTCTCTTTTGAAGCTTCTTGTTCCATCATGATTTCATCTAAAGCCGAAAGCTTTCGTTTTTCGGTTGATTTTTCTTTTTTGATATCTTTGTTGTGAGGTACTTTAAAGACAGAATCATCTGTGGCTGAGGATTTACCAGGTTTAGCATCTCTCATTTCAGAAAAGCTAGTTGAAGGAGCAAGTTGGACTTCTTCCTTCTTGATTTTTGGACCTAGTTGAATTTGAATCTTTTCTTCTGGATTTTCTCGTTTGAATTCAGTAAAGACAGTTTCTTCCTCTTCTCCTTCTTGCTTGCCTTTTTGAACTTGTTTTTCGATAAAGTCTGAAACCCTCTCTTGGTCATCTTTATCCATTTTTTGCTTTTTAGCCACTGCCTCTGCTCTAGCAATGGTTTCTGGGTCCCGGTCAATGTATGTGATAAACCAACCTTTTTCTGTTTCATCAGCTACAACCTTGCCGTGTCTGCTAAGGTGTTTACACAATCCTGTTAATGAAGTCCATCTTGTTGCATTCATGTGGGTATGGTTCCTATCTCTAATGTATTCTTGATACACCACATTGGCATGAACTCTTTTTGTTCCAAATTGTCTTCTCAGTAGGTTTAAGAAATCCTTTTCAAATTCATGCGAGAATTCATCAAGGTATTTACGAGAATTGTCTGCAAACAGTAAAAGTTGTCTTTGATGGGATTCCGAGCTATGAAAATAATAGCATCAAATTAGTTTGTTGCATCTTTTTGATTTATTTTAGTCAATACCTTGTGTGGCACTTGAAACCATTCTCATCTCGGCACTGTTTTTGACACATTTGACAATACCAGCGCAATTTCTGCAAACCTTTGGACTTCATTTTGTTTCCTATCCATTTTGGCGTTCCGACTTCGGCTTTTCCCATTTTATTCTTCTTGTATTGATGCTTAAACGGAAAAAGAACCCACTAAAGATTACCACTAAACAAAAAGTTGCAACTTGCAAGGTTGTTTTGTCGACAGACGACATAGCTTCCTTGCGCGGTTAGTGCCATCTATGGAGAAATTTTGTCTCAAAATGTGACACGAAAAACATTTGAAAAAAAAAAAAAAATCTTTCAAAAGTTAATTTTGCCCGTTAATATTTTAACAGTTAGTAAAAAAAAAAATGTCCAGGTTCATGTACACCTATTTGTAAGAAATTTGCCATCAAACAGTACTTTTAATTTACCAAATGTACCGTGCTAAAAGTCCCGCTGCTTCATTTCCATACTTACAAATGCCAAACTTGTAATCAATATGGTCTTTATTGTAAAATTGTGCATTCGTTCTTTTTTCTGGAAGTTTTTTTATAACCCCGCCATCATGTTGCTATGCGCCAAACGCCAATGCGCCCTTTAATTAAAATTGCCGGAGTGACTACACATTGCCAATATTTCAGAACTTTATTAGTGTTAACGGGAAATTCAGAAGGTAAATAACTGAACAATTAACGTCCGAAATGTTTAGGGAGACTGTCGTTGAAGCAGCAATTAAAAATGTTCATTTAATGTCCATCCAGTCTTTTTGATCATGCGCACTGATGCTGCCCAAATCGACGCATTCTCTTAGTTCTCATTCAGTTGTAATGTTGACACGATGCGTAACAAAGAGCTCTGGTTCACAGTACGTCTTTTAAGTAACAAACTGCGTGAAGATCATTCGATTAGCGATGGTGAGTTTAGCCCCGTCTAGATTAATTTTTTATTATGATATAAAGTCGACTTCAACTTCTCTTGCTTGGCTCAGGAGGCGTGGTTTGCGTATCGATTCCCGCTCAGACCAGCACTCTACAGCTCAAATACCAAGTTTATCGAAAACTTAATTTGGTCCATATTGTTGACGAAGAAAAGATTGTCTTCAAACTTCGTGACCCAACCGGTGCTCTCGTTCCTCTCTCCAATCAGTTGGAATCTAACGACAGTTCTTGGTATTATTTTTTGGTCTATAACTTTTCTCCTCGATCCTTGAGTGTTAATTTTTAATTTTTCTTTGTAAAAATTAAAAGTCCGTTCGTCCTTGAGGTCGTAGATATCCACCAGCACAGTAAGATTGAATTTCAAAACATTTTGTGGCTGTTTTGTAATTTCAGTGAGAACTGTATTTTGATTTAGTTGAAGCCGTCGATTGGCAAGTGCCTGCCCTGAACCGCAGCGAGAACTTGACGAGTCAAATCGGCTCACTGAGCGATCGAGTATGAAAGTCTGAATCGATACCATACTCTCAATTACTTACGCTTGATTTACTTTCTCTTCTATGGCCGTGGCGCTTGATGAATGAACAGGTTGAAGATTTGGAACACAGGATGGACGATTTAGCTGAAGACTATGCCGATAAACTAGTGGAAGAGTTACAATTTCTATCCAGTCAGACGGCCGATCTTAAGAAGATGATGGTAGCCGAGAGTAAAACTGACTAAAAATTGTGAATTTCCCAATCGGTTATTAACCCAATTCTTAAAAAAAAAAAAAGACTGATACAGACATTTAAAATGTAGCGTATGGACTTAATAAAAAGAGTGCCACTTTCTAAGATCTAAGATGTAAGTGCTTTTTTGATTGTCTGCAGACTGCAGAGGACTTTTAACGGCGTAATAATATTTTCCCGAGAATCGAAACGGCTGTTACGTGGCTATACCACAGGCTCTCACATTACTTCTCCCGTTGGCCATCATCGTTCAATTTCACTCTGAATTGTTTTCCAAAAGTCATAACTCAATGACCATCAACACCGCGCTGCAGTGGCATTTCATGCGCTTTCTCCGCCGACGTTTGTTGCCATTGGTGATGGCGTGCCGGGTGTTTTTCGGAAGGAGAAAAGAAAAAAACTAATTTCCCCATCTATATTCAGATGAAAGCCTAGCAAGTTACAACAACAGGTTTGTCACGTCCCAGTTAGTGCCCATCGCATCGGCTATTTTTCCCGCAATTCCAGCCACCACTCTTTTACGCCATTAACCGAGACCTGTCGTGCATCAGGATAATTACTGACATGTTGTTAATTGCTGCTGGTAGTATCTTTCTTCTAGTATTTTTGAAGCTTTCGGTCAACTTGACTTGCGGTTGGCTCTTTCAATGCAGTGGTACTACTCATTTTGGACATCTGCGATTTATAGCCGTTAAATTTTACTGCGCCATAAAAACAGATTTAAAGTGAAGCACTTTGCGTAATCTTGCGTTTTCATAGACCTACCAATGTACCGTAACTCATATTAACCGACTAGAGAATTCTTTGATTTTATTTTACTCGCACGATTTTATAATAAGACTCGCGACCACCCAGTTCGAATCGAAAGCTGTTTCAGTGAACTGGTCGATTTGAATCGGTGAAAAAATTGAACTAGCCCGCGCTTTTAATTTTCTCTCCAATTCAATTTGTTTAAGTTAACTTGTTGGCTAACGGCTGCTTAACTGTTAGACTTGTTACATGAATGCTGATCAAGTTCTTGGACCCAGCTATGCACGATACGGTATTCGGTGGTTGTTGAATATCGGTGGTGAAATCTATTTTTACTCCATTTGCATATTTCCTTGTCTACCAAATTAGGCCTTCCGTTCAAAATGTAATTACACGTTCAGTTCAGTGATGGATCAGTTTTGTGCACCACCCTTCCGGCAGTAAATATTTTCCTTGCAGTACATCTCTCTTTCATCGTCTTCATGCCCTCGCAAAAAAGAGTGTTGAATTTCCAATTGTAGAAATGATTTCGTTCCACCTATTGCTCGAAATTTCAGATTAGAGCACTCGATCTCTAGTTTTTTTTTTATCAGGGACCTACTTCTCCAATTGAATGTTTAGGGAAGCGTATCGCGTATCGGTACGCTATTGTTGTGAAAGATTATGCAGTCAACAATCGAATTGAGGCCACTCAACCAAATAACGACACAAGGAGGTGACTGATCAGTCAAAATGGAAAGTACGATTGCACTTGTTTTTTTGTTCTGCTCAATAGAGATTTTTTTTTTGTTATTTGCATTGATAATTAGTCAACCGTTCAATTTGTTTCCCGTGGAAACTGAAAAACAATAATGTGGTTTGAAATAAAATGTTACAATCAGCGGTAATCAAAAGAACTATTCATCTATGGAATTCTGCGTTTCACAGGAACCGCTCTCTCTCGTTTAAGAACACGACGTTGAATGTGTTCAAATTAACAAGTCGCGTTTGACGATAATCATGTCTCAGCTATTTTTTCCCATTGCAAATCATATAGCCAAAAAATGGTCGGTTCCGAAAAATTAGCCCATAAACTCACGGTTAATCATTGGCATTTTTTTGTCTTTTAAAACTTTCACTCGGTTATTTGTTGACTTGCAGCAGACGTGGTAGTTTTTACTTCCTGGGTTTCGGCACTCGTATTTTTTTCCTTGTCTGGTTGCCGTGAAGGCCATCTTCTCTTTCCTGTCCCACCACGGCTCAGTTGTTGACTACTACTTCTAACAATAGAGTCCCGCAATTCGACATTCAACAGCCAACCATCGAAATGGTCTATTTTTATAGGTTTAACAAAGAGGATGAAATACGGTATCTTCTTTTTAAAGAAAGCACTGTACTGAATAGACGACTCGAGAGCAATCTTTTTTTAGAGATGGACTCGATTTCGTTTCCCACACAACATTCCTATAGAAGAAAAACACATTCAACTTCAACTTCAACAAGAAATGGATGTAAAAAGACGGTGTATTTCGAGCTCTGGTTAATTTCATATTTTGTCATATGTTGTTATATGTACACATTGAGCCGGACTTTTATCAATTTTTCAAAACACTGAATAATATTTTCGTATAAGGCCATCGCAATGTTTGGAGGGGGGGGAAACACTTACATAAAAGACGCACTCACATTATTGTCATGAACGATGAGGAAATACTTCGTATAATCTTATTTTTTTCTATTTAAAAACAAAATCGAATGGACGGAACACGAATGACATGGTCAGAAAGAGGCAGAATCATTTTGCGCTTAATATTTTTTGTTTTTCTTTGTTTCCGTTTGATATGATCAACAGTCTATACCCTACATTATTCATTTAATCTGCGTAACCAGAGTAACGACGTTGAGAAGGCATGAAGTAGAAATCGGGCTGGTGGACTGAAGTGCTCGAGTGGGTCCTGGGTCGCCCGTTCGGTTGAGCGACTGGACCAACATTGCCCATTGGCTGTGGATTGGCTTTGTGGGGTAAAGAGTAAGTGCTATTTCGATCAGCTGTCGCCTTTGACTGCAAACTGCCATTGGATGGCGGCCTCTGCATGGCCCTCGGAGCCGGTCCGTTGGTGGTGCTGGCCGTCATCATCGTGTGTCCGTTGCTCCCGTTGGCAGCTAAAACGGCCGCCGCTCTCAACGCCTCGTCCGTCTCGAATGGCTCATAAGCGTAGTTGGTTGAAGAGTAATCACGCCAATTGACAGCCACCTGATCCTAAATTGTCGAGTCAAATTTTGTAGAATTGTTTCAAAAAAAAAGACAATTTCAATCTATTCGTACCTTGTTGACTGAAGAGGGTGACTTGCGGGAGACTTTGTAGATGGTGCACGAAGCCTGGATGATGGCAATAATGACCAAGACGATGATGCAGCCAATAACGCAGTACAAACTGATGGTGGTCAAACTTGAATTCCACCCACGGCCAGACACTTCGAGCGGATCTAGTGAGTCAGCATCTGTTGTTGTGGGACCGTGCGCAAGCATTTGTTAACATTCCTGTCACTAGACGCAATATGCTTTGTAAACGTACCTAAAGTAGTTTCGAATTTGAGATAGGATGGGTCCACCCGGATGCCGCCAACTTGGCCGCTGGCTATGGCGCCTCGCAGTGCCGTTCTGACAAAGTCCTCGGTCTCAACTTTCAGATCAGACGATTGTTCAAATTCCTCCGTCGATTTCTTGTCCAGCACGACAATCATGTTGGCGACCAAACCTCCCTCCTCCCTGTAGATGAAACAATAAGAATTTAGCAAACCAATTCATTACGGTTGAATGGCAATGAATGAAAATTACTCTAAAAATTCCGTTACGGCAGCTTCTTTCAATCCGGGGACTTTTCCAGCTTGCAGGGCGTTTTCCACCTGTTGTCCAAATCGTCGGGCCAGCTCGTTGAACTCGGGGGTACCCATCTGTGGCACTTCGAAATCGTTTGCTAAACCGACCATTTTCAAGCCGATGTTATAAGCAATAGTAGGTGGCGGCGGCGTCGTTGTGTAACTAATTCCGTTAACATTTCCTGTTCCTTTTTTTTTTCATTTCGGGACAAAAGAAATAGATGTAATCTCTCGTTCGTGACGAAGCCACAAAGCGGACTTACCTAATCCGCATGAGCGGATGCAAACACGGTCGGATGAAATGAAAGGTGTTTGCAAATGTTTGCCAATTTTCTTGTTGACGGCGTTGCGAGTTCCGCCGTTGACGGGGAATTTAAAGTAGAGGCAAGTGTCGTCGGTAAATTGGACGTCCTGGGCCTTGTCTTTGGTGAGCCGTTGGCGTTGGAACGTTAACGTTGTCTTGCCATCCTCGATTCGACCTGTTGCGTTGATCAAATCCTGGCTGTCGTCTAATTTGGGAGCCGTGTAGCCGACGGCCCACATGTCGCCAACAAAGGCGCGGCCATTGGCGTCGACCCAGCCGAGCACCACGTCCGTTTGAGGCTGGAAATAATCAAGAAGACAAACAAGACAACAAACAACGTGAAAGTAGGTCGTCGTCGGAGGGGAACAAGTAAATATATTTCGTAAATGATGGAAAACAATACCATAGAAGTGGTCTCGGAGAAACCGATGGCCACCCAGCGGTTGGTGTGATTGGCCGTAATGGTGAAACGAATTTGGTCGCTGAATTCCAGATACTCCCATTTGGCGTAGTAGGTGCAGTCCATTTCGAATGGATCACACGACACGGGGTACTTCCATTCGCCTCCGCACAGAGCCGAACTCTTGTGAACGTGTTTGGTGCCACTCCCATGTTGATGATGATGATCGCCAGCGCCCGATGGTCCATGTTGATGATCACCTCCAGCATTGCTTTCATTCTTAACGACATCAACCTTGGCTGGTGGTTCTAAAAAAGAAAAGAAAAACGAATTTCGGGATTTATTCGAGATTGTTTACACAATAAAAATCGTTTCGTGAAAGTTTTTTCTTTCGAGTGAAAGCGGAGATTTTTTTTATTTAACGTGCGAAATTTTGTGCAGTGAGAAAAATGTGGTCGTTCGCGTGCTGTGGTGTATTACCTATAAAATTGATGACAGTGACACCTCGTTGGTCGCCTTGCCCGTGGTATTTCAATTCGTCGGGCTTGTAGAAATCGGCGATCGAGGCCGACTCCTTCTCCAATCCGGATGCAGGACGATGGACGTACTTTCCGTGCTCTTGACCTCTCGCCCAAATGACTTGCATGGGCTCAGAGCCGATAATGTGATCCGCTTCGTCGCTGGAATTCAATTTGCGACGGAAGAGGATGATCGTCTGGCCGTCGCGTTCGAAACCCAAAGCGGCCGTCAAGTCCTGTCGCCCACCGTAGAAACTGTCCAGCTGCGGCGTCGATCTAAAATGGATTGGAGAAAACAGATGAAACTCTGCTGCTTCTCTCTGACGGAGCGGTTATAGAAACGGTCGAAAAGAAATCGCTCTCTCACCTGTCGCGTGTGTAATAATCGCCAATCCGCGAATAATTGCCGCGAGCCATACCGATCACGATATCCGTGCAATCCATCGGACTAAAGTCGCCTCGGGGAGCGTATTTGTGGGCTGGTTTGTAATTCGTTGGCTCCGACTCGTGAGAGCTGTGATCGTGAACATGACTATGTCCACTGCCGTGGCTATGTCCACTGCCGCCATGGCTATGGTCGTGTGCGCTATGGTCGTGTGCGCTATGGTCGTGTCCATCCACTTCCGATTTTGGTTTAGGCTCAGGGGCCGGTTCAGGAGCCGGCTCGGGCTCTGCAGCTGGCTCAGGCTCTGCGGCTGGCTCAGGCTCTGCGGCTGGCTCTGGCTCAGGAGCTGATTCGGGTTGGGGTTCAGGTTCAGGAGCTGCCACTTCAGGTTCAGGAGCTGTTACTTCAGGTTCGGGTTGGGGTTTGGGTTCGGTTTTAGGTTCGGGTTTGGGTTCGGGTTCGGGTTCCGTAGGTTTGGCTTTTGATTCATTCACGATTTCAGTGGGGGACGGCTCAGGAGCCGGTTCTGGTGACGTTTCCGGTTCCGGCGAAGGCTCCACTGACGGTTCCGGCTCTGGTTCCGGCTCAGTCGGTTTCATTGTTGTTGTTGTCGTCGGTTTCACCTGGGTGGGTCCCGCTTTCAGATTCAATTTGGGTGTCACGGCGAATGTTGTTGGAGACACAGTGACCGTATTGCGGCCAGCCGAAACCATCAAGGGAACAGACATTTCTTCAGCAATGTCATCCATCCGGTCATTGGGACTGTCCACAACCGGAACGGACGGCTCAATGCTTTTGACTGGAGTAGGAGATGCCAGACTACCCGATGGAGCCATTGGGATCCATCCATCTGATCCACTTGGTGGACTGAAACCAGGTTTGGGTTTCGGGAATCTAGGAGCGGCAGGTTGAACTGATACAGAGCTGGTCGGGCTATTGAAGGTGTTCAATCGTGGGCCAGGGAAAGCTACCGGTCCGATGGGCATTCTAATCATTTTTTAAAAATTCAAGAAACCAAATCAATTAAACTTATTGATCTAAACAATTGGGTTTCACTAATCGACACTTACTGTCTTCCACGCCGAGTAGCGTCCGCCAACGACGAAAGGATTTCTTGATCGACCACATTTCTGGCCGATCTCTTTCCGCCTACTCCGGTGCTGATTCCGGCTTCCGGAAGGTCCGAGAGTTGAATGCGAGTCACTGATCCTTTAGCTTGAACGAGAGGCTCCACTACTGCCGGTTTCTCTGTTGTCGCTGCGTTTCGGCTGTTGAGTTTGTTCTTAGCGATCAATCGATCCAACGGTGATAACTTTTTGGTTGTCGTTGGGGCGCCGGTGGTCGTCGACACTTGCGGCGCCACTTCTCCTTCACCTTCCGCTGCGCTAGCCTCGGTGGTTGAAGATGATGACGTCGTTGTTGTTGTTGTAGCTGCTGTTGTTGTCGTCGTTGTTGGGCTCGTTTTCGGAGCAAGTGGAGAGCGACCAAGCACGGGCAATTTAGGGCGTGGCTTTCTAGTTGTCGTGACAGTCGGGATGCGAATCTCGGTCGGACTTTCAGTCAAATCCTCCCGTTTGTCGTTATTACCCGAAACTTGTTTGGCAGTAGGCAATTCGGCATTCGGATGATCCGCCGAATGGTCGCCATGTTCGTGATGGTCACTGTGATTGGCAGCTGATGGGGCCCCGGTTGTGGCCTCTGGTAAAATGTCTACGGATGGCTCGGCTACTGGCTCGGGTTCAGCAATGGCTTCGGCTTTTTCTTCCACCACCGGTTCGGGTTTGGCTTCTTCCGCCACCGGTTCAGGTTTAGCTTCTTCGACCGTCGGCTCGGGCTCAGGCTCAGGTTCAGGTTCAGGCACAGCTGCCGACTCGGACGACGGAGCGGCATTCAACGGCAACGATAAAGACGCCGGGTGATGTTGATGCAGATCCGTTTGATTGGTGGCCTCGACGGGCATGTCTTCAAGGATTGGGAAGCCTTTGCAGGCGGCGGTGAGAGCCAGGGGTCTCCATCCGACGGCCGCGTAACTGGTCCCGCCTTTGACCACCATGACGGCCTCGAGTTCTTGCGAGTTGCGCAAGACTCGCCAGTAAAATTCAAAGGCGTCGCTCATCACCTCCTTGCGGTAATCGGCAAAGTTGATGATGCTCGGATCCTTCACCGGCGATTCTGTTATTACAAAACCGTTTTTTTACCGTACAGCCGTCGATATTATAATGAACCGTTATTAGCTTACAAGTAGTACAACTGTGTAATAAAGAGCGAAATGACTTGATGTTTAAATTACGAACGTTTTGGCCACTTAAATTTAAATAAGACTCTTAACAAACTCTTGACTAATATTCTGATTAAGAAGCATGACATTCTAAAAGTTTTTCCCGTCGACTGCTGCTGCTGCGCAGTCACGACGTGGAAGAAAAAGACCTTGCCAAAACGAGTTTTTATCTTGGCCTTGTAGATATTCCAAAATTGAACTTTTCTGTTTCTCCGCTAACGGCATTTCCCCCGAACAAATTTGAAAGGGTTGAATTAATTATTTTTGTTTTCCAAAAAGTAAAAAAAGATGAGAAAAAGAAAAAAAAAATCTTGTTTGAATGAAAATTCCGGCTTGAATTTACACGTATGACCCGACCCTGTGAGAAGAAAAACCCTGTTTTTAATATTTCAGCGTGGGTTGTAGCATTTCCTGTAAAGAAAATGTGTAGCAACAACGCTATGTACCGAAACATAGCGGGGTCTGACCAGCTGATATTTCTTTTTTTTTGCTGCTATAACGAACAGTAGCAGTCAAAATACATGCACATATAAAGAAGAAGCTCGCTAGAGGAAAGGACCATTAAAAGCGGGATGTAGGTTACGGGCTGTTTTAAATGCTATCCAGTATACTACACGTATATTGTAGCAAGAGGCGGCGGTCTTATATTACGGCGAGCTTGAGCGCGCAAACAATCTCCGTGAAAAAATATGTATAGAGAGAGAGTCTCCCAACACCACATCACCACCAAACACCGGAGAGAAACCGTTGCATCGTTTCACAAAAAAAAAGCCATTGCAACGGTAAAAAACCGGTGTGTGTGTGTGTGTGTGTGTAAGGAATGGCGCGACCTTTAGCTATTTTTCTCTTTCTCTTTATTTGGATGTGATCCAAATATGTTTGGGTGTTGGTTCGTTTTTTTTTTTTTTCCTACAGCCCTGCGGCCGTCTGCGGGGTCGATTGTTGAACGAACAGCGTGAGAGAGTTTTTCGAGATAATAAAAAAGGTAAAATAAAAATAAAATAAAAAGTTTGCGCTCGGGCAGGTTCTTACGTTTATTGCATTGGGGTCCAAACCAGCCCATCTCGCAAAAGCACTGCCTCTTGGGGTGGGTGGTGGCTTCCAGATTGACGCACTTGCCGTGACGTCCGCAGTCCTTGTCTTCGCTGCATTCGTCCCGGTATTGGCAACGGTGTCCCGAATAGAGCGGGTTGCAGCGACAGCGTCCCGCAATGTCTTTGCCGTGACCCGAACAAGTTTCGCGATATTCCGGACCTGACAGCCAATTTCGTCAGTCGAATGTGAGATGGTCGATTTTTCTTTTTTAATTCAATTGACTTACGAGGAATGATGTCAACGTCAGCGCAGCTCCAGAACATGTAGCTCTTGCCCCATTCGGAAGCCTGGCGGATGAGACGGATGGTGCAGTCACGGCATTCGAGATTTTTTGGCAACTGGACCAGATAGGACAAAGCGGTCGGGTCGCCTTCCACGAAGACGGAACTGTTGGTCTTATTCGGTTGGCCAGCGTGAGTCAAATCCAAAATGGGCTTCTCTCGCGAGTCCAGCACCTGGATCCTGTAGCCGCCGCGGTGTGGGTAGCCCAGGTGCCAGGTGACATTGAACGACGAGCCGGATAGAATCGATGTCTTGAGGGTCCCTGCGTTACATATTATTATTAGTCAAATTGAACATTCAAGCGAACAGAAGGTTGGGGGAAAGAAAAGAGAAATTCGTTCGTTTTTTTTTTATTCAATGAGAATTTCAATTTTGATTGGCAACCGAGATTTGGAGCGAGGCAGTGATTTAGAAAAAGGTGCAGCCGAAAAAGGGAAAACTTTTCTTTCTTTGCCCAGCCAATTGAATAGCAAAGGCCAACAAAACCAGATGGACGGTGTGCATACACACGTCTTTCTACACCATTCGAATTTGGAACAAAAGAAAAGGAGAATTCTTTTAACGAAAGAAAAATGTGTATGTACATGTATATATATCTACTAGCGTAACGTCACGTTGCCACTTTCACCGTGGGACTCGAATAACTATAAGACTGTCTATAAGAGAAAAATAGTCTGGGCTATCTGCGGGGGACAATGGACTCTGTTATTACGTATTAGATCGGTCTTTTATTCAAATTGTCACCAACCGAAACAAAAGGGAGACCATTATTTTTTGTTTCTTTTTTTCTACTTTAAAATATAATAATGTCGGTTGGCTGTATAGGAGTGACCAAAGCCAGACGAGAACTCACGAGAAAATTCACAATGTGTATTTCTGATTGGCAGTGAAAGTTTTCAGTGTCTGCTGCTCTTGTTTTCTTTTCATTTCCTCGGAGCGTTGTTGTTTTCATTGAAGCTCTGCGATCGTGACTCGATCGATCTTATCCCGTTTGATTTTCTAAATGATTGGAATCAACACCCTTTTCCACGCCTCTAGTGCGGTACTAGGAAGAAAAAAGTTTTGGGCGACGACCTCCTGGCGACATTTGAACTGGAAGACAATTTCTCTGTGTTTTTTCTGACTTCCTTTTTATTCCTCTCTCTCTCCACCAGTTAAGTGAAGACCTTTTCGGAGGGGGGGGGGGCTCTTGCGCAACTAATGCGACTCCTTCTTTTATTTTATCACTCTACACAGGTACGTGTTAGAAATGTGTGGCAAGAAGCCAGAGGTCGTTCAACCCGGCAGAGAGAAGAGGCTAGTTTTGACTGGATCTTCTTCTGCACCTCAAACTGGGAGAAGGTCATCACTTTTTTCTTATATTTTCTCCTCAAAAGAAAATGTTTAAAAGAAAGCGCGCGCCCTTTTCCCTCCGGCTTCGCATAGCCTTCAGCTGAATACAGAAAGAAAACTTTTTAAAAAGAAATGTGTCTAAAATACATTTGAGAGATAACCAAACGAGCAGTGCTCGTCTGTGTCGAGAGAGTCTATAACGAAATCCGATTCGCCATTCCCTGACGTGTGTGTGCCAAGATGCACCCAATCTTTTTCCTGGTCGGGAACGGATTCTCTCAACATGGCAAGGCAGGGCAGGAGAACGGTAAAAATTATTATACGAGTCGTAATGGCCGTTAGAAAGAAAAACCAGTCGGTCGGTCGGTCGGTCGGGAGATGAGACTTTTTTGTTCCGTCTAGTATAATATCCAAGGACTTATTGGTCACGATGTCTCTCTACCCTACCCACTTGTTATTTGCGGTTGTATATTTCTAATGTCGGCTCTCTCAAGTTTCTTCATTACAGCAACCTCAAATGTTGTCGATACAAAACAAAACAATGACGGTCGTTAGGACTAGGGCATTCATTATTTCCAAGCTGACTGTAGAGAAACAAATTCCGACTAGATGAATAATGCTAAATACAGAAGAAGAAGAAGAAGAAGAAAAAACTATTTCTCCCAAACTCGACACGGCCTGTTTCAACAGGGCGGGGCATTATAACGACGTCGTGGCTTATGCCACGAGAAACAATTAACTGCCTTTTTTTTTCTTTTCAAACTCGGAACGGGAATTCACTCTACCGTGACGGTAAACAAAATGCACAAAGTTTTACAAGTAAATCGAATTTCTGCAGAAGAAGAAAAAAAAGATATTAAGAAGATATGTAACCCCCCCGTGCTTTAGTGACGTAAAAGAGAAGAAGAAGAAAAAAACAGAAATGGCACATTTTCAAAGTACCGTAAACCTTTACGCCGGCGGATCCGACCGACGTCATGTTCTTAGCCAAAAGTTCGATGGCGGTCACGCAACTCGTAAACAAAACACACATGCACGGCCCCTCTTATATTTTGGTTGTTTGTTTCTTCTTTTTTAGTCAAATTCCTAGCAATCCTGTATTTACTCATCAAACAGGAATTTTTCGGTGCATTTCCTCATTGAGATGCCACCCAAAGTTGTCCCACCACACCCCAGCAAGTTGGAAACTAGTTAATCCCGCAACACGGCGACGAAATCCGAAATTTTACTGCACTGGCGATTGTGTGTGTATAGTTTTCTCGTCATGTAAAAAACCTGCATGCATAATGAAACGGACAATTTTACAGCAGCCGCTTGACACGACTGACTTGGCGCAAGGCGGATAGTCTTGCCGATCGCGGAAGTGACGTCACCGGAAGAGAAGATGGTTAAAACCATACGTAAGAGACTTTTCTTTTTTCTCGAGATAGTAGGATAGGGCGACAAGAGAAAAAGAAAGGTAGGGCTGATAATATAGTATAACTGTGTATCCGGTTGAACGAACCGAGACGATCGATAAGGCAACCAATTTCTCTTTAGAGTGTCACAAAAACCGCAGATCTCATTTCGAGCAACAGATGAAGCGTTCAGCCTCGTTTACCCGATTAATTGACAATCAGCCGACCTCAATCTTGTCGGTGACAAGACAAATAAAATACCTCCTAACTCTTGTTTTCTCCTTTTTTTGATAAAAAAAAAATAGCGGACATTGTTCGTTTAGTTTGTTCGTGATGGTTTTTTGTGAAGTAAGGTGGTGGTACCTTTTGGCACGCCGCACGGTGGTGGAGTACGTCCGGAGTCTAGAAAATCCAATGCGGGCTGTCTGGCTGGCGGGAACGTTAGAGACACATGAGCCTGACTCACTCCACTCCAAACGGCCAGCAAGAGAAGAAGTAGTAACGGCCAAACGGCCGCAATTGAACGCCGTTTTGCATCCATTTCGTGAGCGAAATGGAAGACGAAAGTTTTTTCTCGGCTTATTGTTTTCTTTTTTCTTTTTTAAAAACTGCTGTTGTCCTGGCTTTTTAAGAGGATCTGTTAAAAAAGAGAATAAAAATAATTATGAATAATGGCACAACAACAAAACAAAAAAAAATGTTTCGAAAATGATGAATGTTGTCCACGCTATCATTACACAATCTCACAGATTGGCAACTAGCCTAAATTGGATATTATCTAAATAACCAGAGCACGGGCGAAATAACGCACGTAGGGGGGTAGAGAGATGTTGGACCTTTCTCTTTTCCCGCCGGTCCAGAGACCCTAGCTTAAACACGCACACGAATTTCACACGAGCGTTAGTTTTTGAGCTCTCTCCGTCATCTCTTGTGCATTTATTATTCGAAAATATAAACCAGCTTTAATCATTTTTTTTCCCCCCTTGGCTTCTTCTGCTGGCCAAACCGACTGGCCATTCGTTAGTTCATCGAGATAACAAAGAAGGAAACTCTTTCATGATTCTCCGCTGTAGACTAGCAGTCGACTCTATACGTACGTCTATAGTATAAATAAAGATAAGATGGAGAGAGCTTGGTCATCCTTCTTTTCGTGTGTTGTGGAATAGTTTCCTTTTTTTGTTTTCACCTGAGCCAATTCAGTCAGAGAGACATGAAATCGCTTCAGTTCCAGTCGATTTATACGTAATCAGACATGTTATTGTTGTATAACTCGTCCGTCACGATACAGACGATAGTCGCCGATGTCTAGCTCGGATAAAATAGAAATAAAACAAGAAAAGCTACAACCAAAAGCCACAGAATAATCTATAAGAAAAAAAGAAAAGAAATATCAAACTATTGAGGGAAAGGAGAGGGGGGTCTTATATTTTATACAAAAAAGGGGAAAGAAAATTGTAGGAAATGACCCTCTAAAGTTCTTCTTCTTCCTCCTTTGGTTTCCCCCCCGCACAAACCCCCCCCCCCCCCCCCCTTCCATCCACCTTGGTCGCACCTTCCCTCCGGCTGGCCCACACGAAACATTCACCCTGGTACTACTTGCTTGCTCCCATGTCTCGTGTTGTCTAGCCTTCTCCTACATACAGTCTACACAACAGCAACTTTGATAGCAATAAAAAAAAATGGCAACTCACCTGTGCTTAAAAGCACATAGTCCTCCTCTCTTGTATGGACTATCGACGCAAACGAATGGAAATGTTCGTTTTGTTTCCTCCTCTATAAATAGACGCTGATGGAACACAACACACACACACAAGGTCGCACTAGTCACTATTTCTGGCCAGGTTCTTAAACCAGTCAAATAATATCAAAACAGCTACCAATGTCCTACCTTTATTTTTAAAACTTAGGTAATAAATCTGATTTAAAAATTTAAACAGCACGATTTGTCAAAAAATGTTGAATGAGGAGTAGGATGTGGGCCAGCTGCAGCAGGTTGTATGCTATCGCTCGGTGGTCGGTGTCGCACTGAGAAACCGTTTGGCCGGATGGGGGCTCTTTCAGTATATTTTCTTCTTCTTCCTCACGCCCCCTTTTTTCTCTCTCTCTCTCTTTTTCAATCCCTTCTCTTCTTCTTCTTGGTTTGGTAGCCTCCAGCTCTTTTCGAAAGAGTCGTGGGAGGGACAAACCCAGGTGTGTTTGGCGCTCTCTTATTACCTGGGCAAAGTCAACAGACACGGAGCGACGCCTCATCGCCAACACCATCTAGCGGCGTGAATAATCAACCGAATTTGATCCAATCAACAAGTCCGGTCGATCAGGGCGGAGGTCCTATGCGTCGCAAATGTGTCAGAATAATCAAATCCTGGTAGCAGCAGTCCCGCATATTTGATTTGACTCGTCCTGGCAACACAAAAGGGAACGGGAGTTTGTCCATAATTGATTGACGGGAGTGGGTGGGGGGTTGGAGAAGAGTCGGGATTGGCACGGTCACGACACATTTGTCATCAGGAAAAAATCGCGCAGGCGTCCGTCGGTTTTGGCCGCCCGTCCCAGTGACGTCCTTTGGCCTCACGGTTGAACATTTCTCACAGCAGCGCGGCGAAACATCCGGAAACGGGCAGCAGAGCAAGGCACGGTGAGGTACGTACGTGAGTGTGTTCACTGCCGCCGCCGCCGCGGTCACCGGACTCGAGCCGCCCGGTATAATTGGCTCTCAGCTGTTATATTATTACCCAACGGTTCGGACGATAAAAAAAAACGAAATGAAACGGAAAATAAAAACATCAACACGTCTCGGAACTTATTTTCCCGATGTATATTTTGACTCTAACCGCAAGTAACGCTCACTTTTCAAATTCGATTGGATTTCAATGGCTATGTGAATCGCCCATAGGTGCAACTTTTGTCTATACGACTGGAAGGTAAATCGGGTGACCGCATCGGCCGTCTATGCGCGTGAAACAACGCGTGAAAGACGACGACGAAGAAATGATGAACGAACGAACGAACGAAAGAACGAAGAAGATGGATGAGGTATTAGAAGGGTTCGTCTCGTCCAACTAATCATTCTCGCCATTTTAGACTCAACTTGGCTTTGGATTGTTTTCGTAATTCATCGGAAGAGAGGCAGATTTTTCCTTGATGAGCAAATTGGGGGGAAAAGAAATGGTGGAACGCACGATCTTGTGGCGAAGGTAAAAATCGTCTGGCTCTTCAAGTAACCAGTTCCAATCCGGACGACGTGATTAGAATCGTTACGCTATTATTATTATAGTAGTTGTGTGTAGCATCAGCTGGAAGATATCGAGTTCAAGGCTGTTTTACAATGTAGAGGAAGATAAGACTACCAAACCGGAATAATGGATGAGCTTTTCTTTAGCTGGAGGTTTCATCAGCACGGAAGCCAAAACCGGAACATCATCAGTGATGGATCGAGGTCGCAAGCCCATCGACCTTGGTCAACCAAAATTGAAAAATTCTCTTTTGGAATTTTTCTTTTGACTTTTTCATTTTGATTCAAGAAGACATCAAAATCCCCAGGTCTTTTCTTACATCGTATATATAGTCTCCCAG